>NC_090826.1:167419283-167722313 GCF_028021215.1 Eschrichtius robustus | reverse complement strand
TTTCTGCCAGCTGAGAAATAAAAGACATTATTCTGCCATTTGCTACAACATATGTGTTCCAATGCTAACTATTAAAATCTTGATTAAGATTTATGTGCAGCCATCTCAAATATAAAACCCAATATTCAAAAGTAAGTTCGTGAAAGCAAGATCAAGTTTTTCATTAAAGATTATTTTCAAAAAGTAAGACTTTGTATTTCATTTTCTAATCACAAGTATATAATATACAGAAAAATGTAATATATGTAAATGTAAATCCCCTCCTGTTTACTCCAGTGAGCTACAGAAATAGAATATCATCATTTTCTATGTGTGCAATCATGCAAAAAATACTGGGAAGCAATGTTTTAATATATTATATGCACTGTTTATACTCAAAAGAGTACTACGGTATGCAGCTTTCCCCAAACTGACTCAATCACAGAACTTTTCTTGCGTGTAACTGGTTAATGTCTTACGGATCACTAGTGTTTCATGGAACACAGCGTGGAGAAACTGAGGTGATCTAAACCTCTCAGATGAGGAAACTGGTGTCCAGAGAGGGGAAGTGAATTGGCCAAGGTCGTATTATCGCTTTCATATCTCTGAACCACCCCGTGGGTTCAGAGTTGAATACATTCTTGGATGATACAGAATCTGCTGATATTATATTGAAAGCAGAGCAAGCAATAGCATTTGGAGTTTTTCCAGAAAGAACCTCTCAAAATTCAAGGGGAAGTTACTTTGTGAAAGATCTTCTCTTTTTTCCTTTTTTTCTTCTTCTTTTTTGTATCTCTCTGCTTTCAAATCATTTGCTCTTTTACATGGCTTCCCCAAAGAGGCAATCAAATTAGGATTGGGATAAACCCATAAACAATTCTTTATTGTTTTTTTCTTAATAATGACCTGTCATCATTTTAACTTCAGCTCCCTAAGAACTAGAGTTGCATTTATCCTGTGGTCTCCTGTTTTAGAATGCCCATCCTCATTTTCTATTATCATGTAATTCCTAAGACTGATTTGTATTGTATACATACTCGTTTTTTCAATCATTCGGCTAATTTGGCTAATCAAATACCCTATTTTTCAACGATTTTACTCTTTTAATCATCCAGCAGTTGGAAACATGGACAGCCACTGCAGAGTTCCTGAGCCCTGAGATTCCACAAACCCAACATGTGAGGTGGGGAACAGAGGCCAGAACCTTCCAGCTTCAGATCTCCAATCCTCATCTTTAAATCTTTTTCTTAGACTTCCCATAAGAGTTAAAAGAGAGCCATATAGTCTGTATCTTGGCCCTTGTCACACGTTGGGTGTTAAAACTGCCTTGGCGATGGGGTGACAACAGGACACGTACTGGGCCTGCTCCCCACGAGAACTGAAGCAGGACTGAGCTGAGAGAGGGGTCGGGCTGTGACAAAGGCACAACAAAAGCCTCAGCCGTTCCCACAGGGAGCTCTGGAGCTGGGACAATCCTTCAGAGTCGTCCCCAGCCGGGCGAGGGCCCCAGGCCTTTGTACCCCTACATCGTCCAGTCATTGGATGCCATTTAGGCCCTGGAAGGGGCATGAAGTTGGGCAAGGCAACTGTCTTCTGTTGAGGGCAGTTCCCAGTCCTCGGCGGTAAACTGGCAGCAGCGGGGAGAATAAATCCTTCATTTTAGAGGAGGCATCGGGAAGTACAGCACAGCTTTCGCCACCATGGAGCTGCTTTTGACTTCAGGCCGACAACCCGTCTCCTGGTCAAGTAAACACTCACCAGCAAATGAGTGGGCTCCATGCTGTAGCTGGAGAAACGTTCTTCAGACCCGCCAACCCCCCTAAATGAAGGCAAGTACGACCACCTGGAACCAGGTTGTATGGCTCAGTGCAAAGTTCAGGAGACCTGGAAATACCGGATGCTTTGCACAGCATAACCCATGGTTATGGACGCCAGCTACTGAGTCAGCCCCCTTGTCCCTTGCCATATGGTATTTCTAGTTCCAGGGTTGTCTCACTGTGCTTGGGAATCAGCCCCAACCCTTTCCTCTGGGAACCGCTGTGCTCACCAGGCAGAGCTGCAGTCACCTCCAGAGTAGCGCCCTCTGGGCAGGTACCCAAGCAGCGTCAGGCACCCTGGGATCCCACTGCACAAAGCTGTGCTGTCCTCTCTCCCTCTTTGGGGTTTGTCGTGTAGGTACCAAAGCAGCACCGACCTCTGCCCCGGACTCTCTGAAATGTTTAAGGAAACAACCTTCAGTCTTTATCTGCAGCTCTCTCCTCTTCTGGCTCCACCACGGGACTCAGTCCCTGGGGACTTGGCTGGGACACGCGTCCGAGTGACAGCCCCTGTGCTATGCTACGCGGTGCAGGCTAGCTGTTGACACCCCAGGTTCTGGATTTGAAGCCGGGCTCTGCTGCTCACTATGTGTTCCCACTCAAGTTACCGAAACTCTCTGCGTCTCCCCTTCCTCATCTAGTAAAAGAAGACGTAATACTTCCTACTTCAGAGGTGGGAGAATTTTAAAAATTAATATATGCCACATGCTTAGAATAGCGTGCGGCACAGAGCAAACACTCAGTAACATTACTTCTTTTCGGAATTGCCCTACCCTCCAAGCACTCCATAACCCATAATCACCCTTGGCACCTCTGACCTAGTGGCAAGGGAGACCTGCCCCCAGCCCTGGCTCAGTGGACCTCCCAGACAGGCAGGGAGCCCAGGTCCCTGATGAATGCACCTATGTATCTTCTGTACTTCCTGCGGCACAGAAACAGCACGTCTCTTTTCAATCCCCCTTCCTCACTTTCTAATCATTGCCTGCGCCGTGTACGTTCCTCTGGGCCTCTCACTGCCCGCACGCCTCCTCCCTCTGGAGCTTGTGATTGGCATCAGCAAGACCCTGCCTGGCCCTGCGGTCCCCTCCTACACGCAACGGGACCTCTGTGACTGTTCTCAGCTGCCCGTCCTCTTTACCAAAGTGCAGCCCTGACTCTGTCCCTGGCTGACTTCGGCCCAGTCACTTCCCTTCTCTGGACCCAGCGGCTTTACTTATCCCTGAAAGCTCAGAGCTAAGCAGGATGACTCATCGGCTCCCTCCAGCCCTAGCAGGACGTCGCTGGGGACAAAAAAGCACAGAGGCGCGGGTTTCAGACACGGATGCAAGTCCTGGCTTCACACGCTCCCACCACGTGGCCTTTAGCAGCCTCTCTAAGCTTCAGCCTTTGCATCTTCCAAGAACAGATGACGGTTCTAGCCTAATAATAATAATAATGCCCTGACCCCATCTCCTTCCTGTCCTTCAATGCAGACTTTTCCAAGAATCCTTTACTCAGCTCATATGAATGCGGTTTTTTCCCCCCATAATTAGGTCCCTGTGACACTGAACTTCTCTCTTTCTGAGTGTACAAATGACGTGTACCTTGCACTCACATCATTATTATGGGGTGCGGGCAATGTCCCCCCCTGTACCCTATGCCAGCCCAACACAGGGTCTCACACATTGTAGGTCCACAAAGGACATCCTTTGATTTGATCATAGAAAAGAAACAAAGGCTCAAGTGTACCCCTCATCTCTGAAGTCCTGGCATCAATAACACATCAAAGGAGGGGTACCCCTGGGGTACACAGAGTAGGGGGGGTATAGTAGGAGACTTTGCAAAATGTAACTTGGGAAACCAGAATTTACACCTGAGGGTTGATATAAATCTCAGGAGAATAAACCAAGTCAGGCCCCTGACCCTTCCCCAAGGCCACCACCACTGCCCTTTAAATAATTCCATATGGCCCCTCACTGGGCTCTCAACAGCACCCACCAGTGTTGTTTATGTGTCACTACGTTTGCCCCCTTTTGTGGGGAAAACCCAGGAGGACCCGGGAACGGGGGCAGGTCAGGCTCCACCTGCCCACATTTAGGGTTTTGTTTTACAAACCCAAAGGACGCAGCTCTGCTCTGTGCACGATTTCACACACACACACCTGTTGTCCTGTCATGTGGGGAAAAAATGAGAATAATAAAATCATCTGACCTTTTTTATACCCAGGCCATCACTTCCAGACTCGACTCTAATTATTTTCACCACCAAAAAACCCTCTTCAACAAAAGAGCATACCAATTAATTTTCCCTTATCTGAGATGAGGTCATAATGCATTCCTCCAGGAAAGACAAGCTCTGGATACTGGAAAAGAAAAGAGATTTTAGGACTCCATTGTCATCTCTAATCCTCGTTCTCAGACGAAGCTGGTTTTCTTGTCACTCAAACAGGTATTTACTTGGAGCTTGAAGTCATATGAGCCTAGGGTCCTCAGGCAGAATTACAATGGTGGTAATTATTCGACTCCTCGTCAGTCTAATTTACTGCTCTTTGCAGTGTCTTGCATGCAGGCAGGCCCAGAATGCAAATGATATGATTGCTTTCATTAAATCATCTTTTTATGACTGTATAATTTCGGTAATTAAAACCTTTACTAATATATTCTATGAAGCAGGCAGAATGTTACACTAATGTATGGCCCTTATTAATTTTTGAAAAACAGGGGTGAAATTTGAATAACCTGCTTCCTCACACTTACGAGCTCTGGAAAGAAAAAAAAAAAAGCAGCCGGATACAAGCTTGATTAATGTAAACTAATTAGCATTCATTGTTTTTTATTCCCTCTTCCCCATCTGAAAAGTCACCATAGCGGGTATTCACATTGCCTATTGCATATTTCAAATCCTATCTTATTCCTGGCATACCTTTGGGTTTGTTACCAAATGAGAGAGTTTGCCGACCTTTAATCATCACAATTAGAGTGTGAGAAATCTAAAACATGATCTCTGACTTCCTTGTCTCTCTCAGAGAGTTCTAGGAGCTCTTGTTTTCCCCAAGCAAGACCTTTCTATGTCCTGAGGAATACTGGCTACACTTGATTCCTTTTTTTTTTTTTTTTAGATTAGTTTTTATTGGAGTAGAGTTGATTTACAATGTTGTGTTAGTTCCTGCTGTACAGCAAAGTGAATCAGTTATACATATATCACTTTTTTTTTAGATAAATGGTACAAATGAACTTATTTACAGAACAGAAATAGAGTCACAGACATAGAAAACAAACTTATGGTTACCAAGGGGGGACGTAGGGGAGGGAGATTGGGATTGACATACACACACTACTATATGTAAAATAGATAACTAATAAGGACCTACTGTAGAGCACAGGGAACTCTACTCAGTACTTTGCGCTTGATTCTTCAACATACCTATGGGCACGAGATCATGGGCATCCGTGGGCACACGCAGGCAGGCACAGGCTCAACCAAACATGGAGATTCTACTTGGGTGCTGTTCCCAAAAGATCAGTAAGAACTACAATTTGGAACACAGATGGTTTCAGTTAGATCTGGAAGCAAGTCTCCTGCACTGTTTTCATCTTCCATATAACCAGAGAGGTCAAAAGTTCACGCTCTATAGTAACAGTTTCAAAAACACGTTGGAATGTACAGTGGCTGAATTCAATTTAAGTCTTAGATTAAAAATAGCTCCTCTATCTGCAAGTCAAGTACCAAAGTCCCTTCTAAAAAGAACAATTTCCAGTATGAAACTAAAATCCCATCACGAGAAACCCTGTAGGGGATCGTCTTTTGTTTTTCTCGTTTGTTTCTCAGAATTTTTTAATTTATTTATTTATTTTATTTTTGGCTGCGTCGGGTCTTAGTTGTGGCACGCAGGCTCTTTGTTGTGGTGCGCAGGCTTCTCTCTAGTTGTGGCGTGTGGGTTTTCTCTCTCTAGTTGTGGCACGCGGGCTCCAGAGCACGTGGGCTCAGTAGCCCCACGGCATGTGGGATCTTAGTTCCCCTACCAGGGATCAAACCCACGTGCCCTGCATTGGAAGGCGGATTCTTTACCACTGGACCACCAGGGAAGT
The DNA here is from genome assembly GCF_028021215.1 of Eschrichtius robustus. Classification (NCBI taxonomy): domain Eukaryota; kingdom Metazoa; phylum Chordata; class Mammalia; order Artiodactyla; family Eschrichtiidae; genus Eschrichtius; species Eschrichtius robustus. The sequence goes on along the minus strand of NC_090826.1, from coordinate 167,716,450 downwards.
CCCTTGTCTTTTGTTTCTATCAAACATTTAAGTAAGCAAGCCCTAGTTAGCTAGGGCTAGTACATCGGTAATTTTGACATCCAGGTTTTGTTATACTGGTGTGTGCTGTCATTCAACAACCATCATCCCTAATATCAGCTTTTTTCAACATTTTTTTTAAACATCTAGTATGTGCCAAACTCCATTCTGAGCTCAGGATCTAAAGCTATCAGTGGCTCCCCATTGCCTATAAAATAAAGTCCATTCTTCTAAGTCCTCCATGATCTGGCTCCAGACCTAGCTTTCCCAACATCATCTTCATCATTCTCATACATTCACCTTCAGATCTACTTCCTGTTCCTGATACACAGGTTGTATGAACCATCTCTGCCTCTGCTGATGCCAGTTCAAAGGCCCTGTTCCCTGGTCTCTGCGTGTCCAATTCCTTTGCTCCCTAAAATGCAGCACGAATGCCATCTCCTCTTTAAGCCCTTTCCATATATAGGGGATCCGTGTTCATATCTGTGTTCATATCTGTGTCCCACAGGTCCTTGTTGCTTGGGGAAATAAAAGGTGTCTTCTCTTGCAGATAGTGACTAAGGAACTGACCCCTAGTAAAAGTAACCCTGTTTGACCTTGATTAACTACAAGGACTTGCTTGGCCCAGGCTTTGTCCTTCAGTCTTTCCCCGAAGAGACCTGTTGTAAACATCCACACTATAATGCACACACAATTCAAATTGATGGCAAAGTTAAATGAGGACTCTTGGGAAAGATGTGAATTTCATGAAGTCAATGAAAGTGATGTTGGAGAAGTGTCTAATTTTGTGCTAAGTCATTGACACGTACAACTGAAGAAGAGAATATCAAAGAGGGTGATACCTTCGAACGGGCCTTAGGAAACAATGATCTGAACACCAAACAATTAGGACAGGCCTTTGGAAAATTAATAAAGCCCTCAAACATTTTGGGAGAAAAGACCACCTTTTTGATTAGTCCAGGGAAGTGGAAAGAGAAGTGAAGAAGGTTGTCTTATGCTGTCATACAGTTTTGTCTGATAATGATGCAAAAAATTCTATAATCAACCCTGGATTCAGTTTTCATACATCCTAAAATTTAGTGAAAAGTTGTAATTATAACTTAAATTGTGTTACAGCAAAGATAATTTTATTTTTTCATAATTTTTTATTTGATTTCCCTCAAGACAAAGTCCCAAACTGTTCACACTAGTTACTAGTTAATGCCCCATTTCAACAGGCTTTGCTTAGAACCTATTATCCTTGGATAATAAGGACCTCCTGGACCACTACGGCGATAGCATCTCTTCCTTCTCTGAATATGTGTAGCCCTTTATCTGCACTTCTCACCCTCCAGCTGATGTTACAGCTCTTTAGGAACCAGCATTATCTCCCCACCATCTTGAGGCAAGACCTGTGTCTTCAGTATTAGAGGTTGAGTGCGGCCTTTGCTGTCAGGCTGCCTACAATGAAATCACACTTCTAACTCCTTCAAGCTGTGTAGCCTTGGGTGGGTTCCTTACCCCTTCTGCACCTCAGTGGCTCATCTGTAAAATGGGGACAATGAAAGTGTGTACCCTATGAGGTTTTTAAAAAATGTATTTTATTAATGTATATTTGATTTACAATGTTGTGTTAGTTTCTGGTGTACGGCAAAGTGATTCAGTTATACATATGTATAATAGTTTGCATCTGCTAATCCCAAACTACCAATCCACCCTCCCCCATAACCCTTCCCTCTTGGCAACCACAAATCTGTTCTCTTTGTCTGTGAGTCTGTTTCTGTTTCATAGATAAGTTCATTTGTGTCATATTTTAGATTCCCCACATAAGTGATAACATGGTATTTGTCTTTCCCTGTCTGACTGACTTTACTTAGTATGATGATCTCCTGGTCTATCCATGTTGCTGCAAATGGCAGTATTTCCTTTTTTTATGGCTGAGTAATATTCCATTGTATATATATAGCACATCTTCTTTATCCATTCATCTGTGGGTGGATATTTATGTTGCTTCCATGTCTTCGCTACTGTGAATAGTGCTACTATGAACATAGGGGTGCATGTATCTTTTTGAGTTATAATTTTGCCAGTCCTGATATATGCCCAGGACTGGGATTGCTGGATCATATGGCAACTCTATTTTTAGTTTTCTGAGGAACCTCCATACTGTTTTCCATAGTGGCTGCACCAATTTATAGTCCCTCCAACAGTGTAGGAGGGTTTCCTTTGCTCCACACCCTCTCTAGCGTTTGTTATTTGTAGACTTTTTAATGATGGCCATTCTGACCAGCGTGAGGCGGTGCCTCATTGTAGTTTTGATTTGCATTTCTATGAGATTGTTTTAAAGACTAAATTAAGTAATAGACATAAAAGAGCTTGGAATAATGCCTAGCATATGTTAATTATTCAGTTAGTGCTAACCATTTTTAATGTTATTTCCATCCCCTGGAATGCCTAGGGGGAAACAATTTTTACCTATTCATGTAGGTATCTCCCATGTGGAGGTGTGAACTCCTGCCACTGTCCTCTCTCCCCTAACTGGCTTCACCCTGGGCAGGAGATGTGACTTTATCTGATTAGAGGTTTTGAAAAGAATAAACTGGGCATATTGACGTTGACTCAGCTCCTTCCTTTTTCCTCTTGGGACCCGGGCTGCTCACCAATACTGGCACCAGCCCTGGCCTTGTGGGGAGGAGGCCTGGGGTACCCAGCACTTCCATAACTGGGTCAATTTATCTAATTTGAAGATTCAGTTAACAAGCCCATTTGCTCTTACTCCTAGCTACATCTTTCAACCAATCAGTACTAACTGTGATATTTTGGTCTCCATCTGCCTTATTGTTTGTCCTATTTTTCAGTTAGTTCAGAACTTGAGTGCAGAAAAAATTGCTATTTACTGGAGGGCAGGGTCTCCTTGAAGATTCCTGGCTGGTAATTCAGTTAATGTTTGCTGGATAGATGAATAAATAAAGGCATAAATTCCAGATTCTAGTTTTGCTTCTTGAAACATTATTTTTCAGATAAGAAAGACTGCAATATAGCAAGCAAAATCCTTATTGTGTTTGGGTCCAGTGAGTCCTATTAAAGGATTTGTGGAAAATCAATCAAACATACTCTTGTGTGCAACATAGGATCACCCAAAGGGGAAAAAAATGATACTGAAAATACAGTAGCTGCTCCCCAAATCCTTTCTCCAATGGCCCTTTCAACTCAAAGACCTGGAGATTCCAGCTCCTCATCCGTTGTTCCAAGGATGCCAGCTCTGAGCATATAATATGCCTCATACCTGACCTTTTCTGGTCAGAAATTTGCTTTGTGAATTAAGAGACTGGCGAAATGGTCAGCCTCTGCTTGTGATTTGATAGCTATTGACATTTTGTGTTTGTGAAACTTTTTTCTCTCTGCTGGAACTTTCTTGCCCCTAAACTAGCTGGGTTTCTCTCTCAGGCATTGCTCGTACATCCCTTGTGCACTGTCCCTCCCCAGCCCAGCGCTCCTCATTGCTCACCATCCCTGATACCCCCCTTACTCCCGAGTGAGGCTGGCAGGACCCTCCAGCCTCCTCGCCTGGTGCTGCTGTGGGCGCCCCTCTTTCTGTTCGTCAGCAGCCTGCAGCAGCCCCTCTTCTCCCACTTCCCATTCTCTGATTTCCTGGCCTCATCCAGACTTACTTCTGGCTCTTGCCCTTTACAAACCAGCTCAGCTGACATTTGAACTCTGTGCCTGAACTGCCTGGCCCACCACTGAACCCAGGAACCACACTCCAGACACCTGCGCTTGCCCTAGTCTGTCTGTCTTCTCTGGCTCTGCATTGCCGGAGATGTCTGGCCCTGGGGTCTACTGAGCTCCTGTCCTGACTGGTGCCCCTTACTGCCCAGTGACACACCCACTAGCCTCCTATATACCGAGCTCTCTCCCTAGGTCCGATGGCCCCATGAGACCAGCAGTGCTTCCTGGTAGGACCATCATGCCCTCTGATTATCATATGACCAGCTGCCTCCTGTTCATCCTTAGGCATTGGAGAGGGCAGTCTGTTTCAACCTCTGCTTGTCCCCCACCCCTGCTCAGCTCTACTGACTAGGACAGGGAGTCCACTGGCCACTTACCCCATCCACAGTGGGCTCCAGCAATAGCCCTGCTCCCTCAGACTCCAGCCCCAAGCCTGAATGCTTCCTGAGTCATGACCTCCCCCTCCCTATTCCCTGGGTGGGCCTAGTCTACGGATAGCAAGTACCCTAGATAAGATACAAGTATCTTATGCCAACCCGTATCCACTGGGAGTGGCAGCCTCGAATGATGTGTTGAGGTTATTTCTGGGCTTAGCAGGAAAGAATGATGCAATCGATTAATGATGTCTACCATGTGAGCAGGAGTAGGGAGGGGTGATCTATATGCTGTTTGCTATCCACTCGACAGAGCTTCTGCCTCAGTTTCCCTAAGCAGGTCTGATTCTCTGCTGATTCTAAAGTCTGGCCTGATCTCTAGCCCACCTCACTGGTGCCCCAGATCCCTTCCATCTCTACTGGAGAAGTGACTCAATTTCCTATCTCCTCTGCCCGTGGCTTGGGTCCTGCCCACAGCAGACTGGTCACTTGGGAATATGTCACAGTCACTGCCCGCCCACTTCCAAGTACTTTGGTTTGCTCAGTTCTTCCTGCCACCATCTCCCACCTGCAAAACTGGGCACTGGTTCAAAACCATAGGGAGATAGCACCTCATACCCACTAAGAGGGCTAGAATCAAAAATTCAGGTAATAACAAGTGTGGGCGAGGATATGAAGAAATTGGAGCTCTCATACACTGCTGCTGGGAGTGAAAGATGGTGCAGCCACTTTGAAAAACAGTCTGTAAATTTCTCAAACAAACATAGGTTACCATTTGACTAAGCAATTTCACTCCCAGGTATATACTCAAGTGAAATTAAACATATGTCCACATAAAAACCTGTATATGAATGTGTTTATAGCAGCATTATTCATAATAGGTAAAAAGTAGAATCAACCCAAATGTCCATCAAGTGATGAATGGATTAAAAAATGTGGTATATCCATATAATGGAATATTATTCAGCCATAAAAAGGAGTGAAGTACTGATACCTATTATAACTTGGATAAACCTTGAAAACATTGGGCTGAGCGAAAGAAGCCAGACACAAAATACCACATATTATATGATTCCATTTGCCTGAAAGTCCAGAATAGAGACATCTATAGAGATAGAAAGCAGATTACAGGACTTCCCTGGCGGTCCAGTGGCTAAGACTTTGCCTTCCAATGCAGGGGGTATGGGTTCGATCCCTGGTCAGGGAGATAAGATTCCACATGCCTCATGGCCAAAAAAACCAAAGACATAAAACAGAAGCAATATTGTAACAAATTCAATAAAGACTTTAAAAATGGTCCACATCAAAAAAAATCTTTAAAAAAAAAAAAGAAAAGAAAGCAGATTAGTGGTTGCCTGGGGCTGGGAAGGGGATGAGGGGATAAGAGGTGATAGCTAAATGGTACAGGGTTTCTTTTTTAGGTGATAAAAGTGTTCTAAAATTTTCTAAAAATGTTCTAAAACCATGGTGATGATTGCACAACTCTGTGAATATACTAAAAACCATCAAACTCCATACTTTAAATAGGTGGAACGTATGGTATGTTAATGATACCTCAATACAGCTGTTTAAAAAATACAAAACAGGTCCTGGTGCCAACACCTACCTGAATGACGTCTGGGGTCCTCATGGGCCCATCTGGCCTAGGCTGGGCTGGGTTGCATCTCTACTTTGTGCCCCAGGGGCTTCCAAGCCAGCACTGCCTAGCTCCAGCCAGGACTCAAAGTGACCTTGCAGCATGATCATGTGACACAAGCAGGCAAAGCTGAGTCGGGAGTGACCGTGAGAACAGGAGGGCATGAGAGGCCACGTCCCTCTTTTCCTGGAACTGCTCTGACAACTGCTGCTCATGAACAACTCGGCCAAATCCACGGCTTCACTCCTCCTATGCCAGTGGCCCTGTGAGCATCCTGCCCTGGTCCCGGCCCTAGACTGATGCTGGTCACCCTAAGGGGTCTCCATGCTCTCGGGATCCCTCAGCTAGCCTGTTCCCCACAGCTCCTCTTCCCCCCAGCCCTCCAGAGGGACTGCACCAAGGATGGCTGGTTCAGTTAATGCTACTGTGACTCAAAGTCCCAAGAGCCGGCTTGAGTAACAAAGAGGTGGCAGGGGGGATTCATTCCAAAGTTTAGAGCCCTGTTTCTCGACCTTTTTTTTTTTTATTAAATCATCCACTCTCAGGAACTGTTTCAGAGATCTCTGTGTGGAAATCAGGTCCCCTAACCCCATAAAATTTTAGTACTGCAGATATATTCTGTATCTGTTTATGTACTATGGGCTTTGGAGGGCCACAAATCATTGTAATATCAAAGGCTTTTTTGCCCCCCGAGAACTAATTTTGCCTCCTTAAGGGCGATATCACCCCTGTTAAGAACGCGGGATATTCTAGTTTTCTCCAGTTATATATTTCGAAAAGGTACATGCACCCCTATGTTCATTGCAGCACTATTTACAATAGCCAAGAAATGGAAGCAACCTAAATATCCATCAATAGATGAATGGATAAAGATGTGGTACATGTATACAGTAGTATTCCATTGTATATAATGGAATACTACTCAGCCATAAAAAAGAGTGAAATAATGCCATTTGCAGCAACATGGGTGGACCTAGAGATTATCATACTAAGTGAAGTAAGCCAGACAGAGAAACACAAATGTCATATGATATCATTTATGTGTGGAATCTAAAAAAATATATACAAATGAACTTATGTACAAAACAGAAATAGACCCAGACATAGAAAACAAACTTATGGTTACCAAAAGGGAAAGGAGTGGGGGAGGGATAAGTTAGGAGTTTGGGATTAACAAAAACAACTACTGCATATAAAATAGATAACCAACAAGGACCTACTATATAGCACAGGAAACTATACTCAATATTTTGTAATAACCTATAAGGGAAAAGAACCTGAAAAAGAATATACATATATACATATATCTGATTCACTTTGCTGTACACCTGAAATTAACACAGCATTGTAAATTAACTATACTTCAATTTAAAAAAAGAAGTTTAAGTCCAAAAAAGATTTTTAAAATGAAGAAAAAATGTATTCTGTCTAGTTGAGCTACCATGAGCTGAGCCCCATTATTTTAAATATTTCTGTTGATCTTTGTACCTTCTGTAATTTTTGCTTTATAAATGTTATTTGGTGCAAGAAAAAATGAATGCAGGATATTCTAGAGGGATCTCAGGGGAACCAAGGCCACAGGTGTCCCAAGCCTCAGAAATAGTTCAGAACAAGAAAGGAAAGTGGCTCTGCTTCTCTCCTCCTGCTCTGCCCTTATCTGCGTACTTGCTCCTTTTTCCCTCCCTCTCTCTGCAAAGTAACTTTCTTCGCTGTGCAGCCGCCTGTAGAAAACACTGCCCATACTCCCTAGTGTTGACATAAACTATTCAAGGAAGTGACCCAGATGAAGGCTGGAATCCCTTAGTTTCCAACCCAAATGACCATGGAAGGACTTCTTCCAGCCCAGGTTGGAGCTGCCCACTTCTGAGACAGTCGGTGGGGCCAGTGAGCAGGGTCATTAGGTACAAAAATGGCTGCTGGGGGTCCATCACTGTTACCAAGTGGACAGAGAAGACAATTTCCAAAGGAGGGACGCCTGAACATCAGCATCCTGACACTGGCTTAGAACCCCAGCTCTCCCATTCCTTCCTCTCTTCCGTACCTCCCTGAGCTTCACCTTCTGTAGATTACTCCTAAACCTCACCCAGACCCTGGCTCTACCCCCAACTCAGGCGTGGACCTCTCACTGATGTACTGAAGCGAATTAATACTCAGTGAGGGGCCTGGAGAGCCCGCTGGCCCTGACACAGCAGGGAACCCGGTGACTGACGTTGGCCAACTGCCTATCTTTCTTTCTGCGAATGGTCAGTTGCATCATGTGAATTTCACCTTGTCTCTCCATCCCCAGCTCTGAATCCTTGCTCTAAGCTGTGTTTCCTCAAAATGACCCTCTTGACAGCTTCCTGGAAACCAGCCCTCACCTGTCCCAGTGTACTCTGTGCAGGACTCCTAGGGCCCACTGTCGTCCATACCTGGATCTTCTCCACGTCTATTACCTGCATGTGAACTTCATCTCGTCCACCAAGCCGCAGCTGTCCCCGCCTTCAAGACACAGCCTTAGGCTTTTAAGCAAACACTCACACCTGGGAGTTTCCCTAGACTCACTGAATCTACCTTCCAAGCCAGTTACACATTCCCTGATGTGTACTTGTCATACATCACACCCTCTCCCCTCCTCTGTGTGACTGTCCCTCCCAAGGTGTGGCCCACGTCCAACCTTCATTCTGTGCCCCAAACACAGAGGACCCACTGCCCTGAGGTGCTCCCTGTTAGATTACTCTTGGGCACCATTCTTTCAAAGGTGTCACAGTGGCAAGCGGCTGGCAAAGAATTTGAGTGACATGCCCTGTAAGCCAGAAACTGGCACGATAATAAGAAATGCTGAGAAGTACATGGAACAGCTTTGTCCTTTCATCCCAGAGGCAGCAGCTGTGTACTTAGTATTTGGAGGTCTCAGGACCTTGCTCCCTGGAGGAACATCGGTCTGGCTCGTAAGACTTGGAATGGAAAGTCGACAGCTCCCAGCAGAAGTGCCAAGCCTCACTCATCTCGATGGGGGCACAGAGAGTTCTTCCTGTTCAGTTTCCGGGAGGTTGATGAAGCTGAGGGGCAGTGGCAGGCAGGCACGGATACAGTCATCTTTAGAATCAAGTTTCAGCATAACAGCCCTCGCCTGCACAGCCAGGCAAATGGTTGTGGTCAGATAAGAGCAAATCCTTCTCTCTGCCCAGGACTCTCAAATGCCTCCAGACTCACAGGCAGCTAAGTCTTCTCAAGAGGGAAGTGATCAAATAACAGGTACAGAATGGTTTTATCAAGAGTTGTTCTGTAATAACCTATATAGGAAATAAATCTGAAAAAGAATAGATATATGAATATGTTTAACTAAATCACTTTGCTGTACACCTGAAACTAACACAACATTGTAAATCAACTATACTCCAATATAAAATAAAAAATTAAAAACAAAAAGAGTTGAGTCACTGAGATGGTGGCCACAGAGAGTGGGGCTTAAAGATGTGGGTTGGTGCAACGCCCCAGAACTTCATATGTGAGGGACACCTTCTTCCTCATCTTCCCCATCCCCACCTCCACCTCCTCTCCTGCATTTGCTTCTCTCCCTACACCGGGGTCATTCCTCTCTCTGTCGGCAGACAGCCTTCCTGCTCTCCATCTCCATCATGGCTGCCTCCATACATACCTCTCAAGGGATTATCTGGCCCACAAAGTGCCCCCTTCTCTAGGAAGACCCTTAAAACTCAGAGGTGAGCCTCCCATAACTTTTTCTGCCCCTGTGATCTTGCCTCTGCCCCACTGATTGTCCCCATAGTAGACCTCTGACCCAAGCTGAGCTGGCCAGTTTCTCCTGCAAATCTGAACTTAAGAAAAGAGAGACATGATGACCGGAGCCACTGGAGCTGCTCTAGGTCTGAATCGGTCCCAATTCCTCTCATTGCTGCGTCAAATGGAATTATTATTATTGCTAAATCTCTCTTAAATGAGCCAGGGCTAGATTCTGTTGGCTTACACCAAAAGAACTCTGAAGCTAACTGAACCATTTTTTCCATGTTTCTATTTCAGATTCCCTGGAGAGAGAATCTGACTCAGCCTTGCCTCTGGAATGGCTTTTTCTGGGTCAACGTCTACCCCAAGGCCAATCAGCTGTGGCCGGGAAAAGCAGGGCCGCTTAGAAACATGGTTATAGTGGCCCACCCTTGGATGTATTGTTCAGGGTTGAAGACACCGTTTCAGGCGGGCTGGGAAGGCCCCCAGGAAGGGTCTCCTACAATGAGATCAGGCAGGGAAGGGGGAGCCAGGCATAGATGAGGGTAGTAAGCAATCTGGTCTGACTGAGGAAAAGGGCTTGTGATGGAGCGCAGTGTGGAGTTAGCTTGACTTGAGCCTTATTATGTCTTTCTGAAGCAGGAAGAAATGTTTCTAGAATTATGTCTCCAGTGGACTCTGCAAATCTTCTGACTCTGGAGGCTTGGTGTCTGGTGGGCTGCAGAGACGTGCGACTTCAGGTAAAGGATAGCAGTGCTAACTAGTATGCTTCCATAAGAGATAACTTATCGGTTACTCAGAGCTCTGTCCAAAGCTGTGAGTCTAATTAGCTTTAATATCCTCTTTGCCGAAAAGCCTAATGTGAAAACAGACACATGCAAGGAAAACACATTTGGTTAATTAGCCTTGTGAAAACAGCGTTCCTCACTTCTGCGCCAGCTCCCAGGTCTCTTCACTAGGCAGCCAGAGCCACGGCTTCCTGGAGGGATCCAAGGCCCTGTCTCTCTGATAACGAGAGTGGGCTTCGGGGAATCCTGCCTGCCACCTACCAGGTGCCAGAGGATGTGAGCTGGCTGCTCCTCTTCATCCTCTCCTAAGACCGACACCAAGGTCAGAAGTGGAGCGAGTTGTGGAGTTAGACCTGGAAGGGCCATTGGGAAGCACCTAGAAGAGCCCCCTCATTTTGTTTTATCATTTTATTATTTATTTATGGGTGAAATATACACAAACGTGAAATCTCCCATTTTAACCATTTTAAGTACACAATTTCGTGGAATTAAGTATTCACATTGTTGTACAACCATCACCTCCATCTATCTCCAAAACTTTTCCATCATTTCAACGGAAACCTTTATACCCATTAAACAATAACTCCCCATTCCCTTCTCCCCCAGCCGCTGGCAACCACCATTCTGTTTTCTGTGTCTACGTTTTTGATGACTCTAGGTACCTCATATTTGTGGAATCATACAATATTTGTCCTTTTGTGTCTGGCCTATTTCATTTAGCATAATGTCTTCAAGGATGATCCATGTTGCAGCATGTGTCAGAATTTCACTCCTTTTTCAGGCTGAATAGTATTCCATTGTATGGATATACCACATTTGTTTTCCATTCACCTGTGGTTAGACATTTGAGTTGCTTCCATCTTTTGCTATTGTGAATAATGCTGCTTTTAACATTGGTTTACAAGTTTATCAATTTTTAATTTTAATGGTACATTACATAGTAACCATGCTCATTGCAGAAAAACTTAGAAAATGCAGATAAATGAAAAAGCAAATCAAAATAATCCTTAACCTCAACACTGAGAACTAACCCTATGAAGATTTACTATTTATCCTTCCAAACGTACTCTCACTCCTTCAATTTCTTTCTCCTTCTATATATCCATGTAGACATACTATATTTGCAAACAAGATGGAAATATACTATACACATTTTTTTTCAATTTTTTAATTTTACTTTATTTTTATACAGCAGGTTCTTATTAGTTACCCATTTTACACATATTAGGGTATATATGTCAATCCCAATCTCCCAATTCATCACACCACCACCACCCCCCTACTGCCACTTTCCCCTCTTGGTGCCCATACGTTTGTTCTCTACATATGTGTCTCAATTTCTGCCCTGCAAACTGGTTAATCTGTACCATTTTTCTAGGTTCCACATATATGCGTTAATAAACGACATTTGTTTTTCTCTTTCTGACTTAACTTCACTCTGTAGGACACCCTCTAGATTCATCCATGTCTCTACAAATGACACAGTTTGGTTCCTTTTTATGGCTGAATAATATTCCATTGTATATATGTACCACATCTTCTTTATCCATTTGTCTGTCGATGGGCATTTAGGTTGCTTCTATGACCTGGCTATTGTAAATAGTGCTGCAGTGAACATTGGGGTGCATGTGTCTTTTTGAATTATGGTTTTCTCTGGGTATATGCCCAGTAGTGGGATTGCTGGGTCATATGGTAATTCTATTTTTAGTTTTTTAAGGAACTTGCATACTGTTCTCCATAGTGGCTGTATCAATTTACATTCCCACCAACAGTGCAAGAGGGTTCCCTTTTCGCTACACCCTCTCCAGCATTCATTGTTTGTAGATTTTCAGATAATGCCCATTCTAATTGGTGTGAGGTGATACCTCATTGTTATTTTGATTTGCATTTCTCTAATAATTAGTGATGTTGAGCAGCTTTTCATGTGCTTCTTGGCCATCTGTATGTCTTCTTTGGAGAAATGTCTGTTTAGGTTTTCTGCCCATTTTTGGATTGGGTTGTTTGTTTTTTTAATATTGAGCTGCATGAGCTGTTTATATATTTTGGAGATTAATCCTATGTTCATTGATTCATTTGTAAATATTTTCTCCCATTCTGAGGGCTGTCTTTACGTCTTGTTTGCAATTTCCTTTGCTTTGCAAAAGCTTTTAGGTTTCATTAGGTCCCATTTGTTTAGTTTTGTTTTTATTTCCATTACTCTAGGAGGTGGATCAAAAAAGATCTTGCTATGATTTATGTCAAAGGGTTTTCTTCCTATGTTTTCCTCTAAGAGTTTTATAGTGTCCGGTCTTACCTTTAGGTCCCTAATCCATTTTGAGTTTATTTTTGTGGATGGTGTTAGGGAGTGTTCTAATTTCATTCTTTTACATGTAGCTGTCCAGTTTTCCCAGCACCACTTATTGAAGAGACTGTCTTTTCTCCATTGTATATCCTTGTCTCCTTTGTCATAGTTTAGTTGACCATAGGTGCGTGGGTTTATCTCTGGGCTCTCTATCCTGTTCCATTGATCTATATTTCTGTTTTTGTGCCAGTACCATATTGTCTTGATTACTGTAGCTTTGTAGTATAGTCTGAAGTCAGGGAGTCTGATTCCTCCAGCTCCGTTTTTTCCCCTCCAGACTGCTTTGGCTATTCGGGGTCTTTTGTGTCTCCATACAAATTTTAAGATTTTTTGTTTTAGTTCTGTAAAAAATGCCATTGGTAATTTAATAAGGATTGCATTGAATCTGTAGATTGCTTTGGGTAGTATAGTCATTTTCACAATGTTGATTCTTCCAATCCAAGAACATGGAATATCTCTCCATCTGTTGGTATCATCTTTAATTTCTTTCATCAGTGTCTTATAGTTTTCTGCATACAGGTCTTTTGTCTCCCTGGTAGGTTTATTCCTAGGTATTGTATTCTTTTTGTTGCAATGGTAAGTGGGAGTGTTTCCTTAATTTCTCTTTCAGATTTTTCATCATTAGTGTATAGGAATGCAAGAGATTTCTGTGCATTAATTTTGTATCCTGCAACTTTACCAAATTCATTGATTAGCTCTAGTAGTTTTCTGGTGGCATCTTTAGGATTTTCTATGTATAGTATCATGTCATCTTCAAACAGTGACAGTTTTACTTCTTTTCCAATATGTATTACTTTTATTTCTTTTTCTTCTCTGATTGCCGTGGCTAGGACTTCCAAAACCATGTTGAATAATAGCGGCAAGAGTGGACATCCTTGTCTTGTTCCTGATCTTAGAGGAAATGCTTTCAGTTTTTCACCATTGAGAATGATGTTTGCTGTGGGTTTGTCGTATATGGCCTTTATTATGTTGAGGTAGGTTCCCTCTATGCTCACATTCTGGAGAGTTTTTATCATAAATGGGTGTTGAATTTTGTCAAAAGTTTTTTCTGCATCTAGTGAGATGATCATATGGTTTTTCTTCTTCAATTTGTTAATATGGTGTATCACACTGATTGATTTGCATATACTGAAGAATCCTTGCATTCCGGGGATAAATCCCACTTTATCATGGTGTATGATCCTTTTAATGTGTTTTTGGATTCTGTTTGCTAGTATTTTGTTGAGGATTTTTGCATCTATATTCATCAGTGATATTGGTCTTTAATTTTCTTTTTTTGTAGTATCTTTGTCTGGTTTTGGTATCAGGGTGATGGTGGCCTTGTAGAATGAGTTTGGGAGTGTTCCTTCCTCTGCAATTTTTTGGAAGAGTTTGAGAAGGATGGGTGGTAGCAGTTCTCTAAATGTTTGATAGAATTCACCTGTGAAGCCATCTGGTCCTGGACTTTTGTTTGCTGGAAGATTTTTAATCACAGTTTCAATTTCATTACTTGTGATTGGTCTTTTCATATTTTCTATTTCTTCCTGGTTCAGTTTTGGAAGGTTATACCTTTCTAAAAATTTGTCCATTTCTTCCAGGTTGTCCATTTTGTTGGCATAGAGTTGCTTGTAGTAGTCTCTTAGGATGCTGTGTATTTCTGCGGTGTCTGTTGTAACTTCTCCTTTTTCATTTCTAATTTTATTGATTTAAGTCCTCTCCCTCTTTTTCTTGATGAGTCCGGCTAATGGTTTATCAATTTTGTTTATCTTCTCAAAGAACCAGCTTTTAGTTTTATTGATCTTTGTTATTGTTTTCTTTGTTTCTATTTCATTTATTTCTGTTCTGTATGATTTCTTTCCTTCTGCTAACTTTGGGTTTCGTTTGTTCTTCTTTCTCTAGTTCCTTTAGGTGTAAGGTTAGACTGTTTATTTGAGATTTTTCTTGTTTCTTGAGGTAGCCTTGTATTGCTATAAACTTCCCTCTTAGAACTGTTTTTGCTGCATCCCATAGGTTTTGGATCATTGTGTTTTCATTGTCATTTGTCTCTAGGTATTTTTTGCTTTCCTCTTTGATATCTTCAGTGATCTCTTGGTTATTTACTAATGTATTGTTTAGCCTCCACGTGTTTGTGTTTTTTACCTTTTTTTTCCCCTGTAATTGATTTCTAATCTCATAGCGTTGTGGTCAGAAAAGATGTTTGAGATGATTTCAATTTTCTTAAATTTACTGAGGCTTGATTTGTGACCCAAGATGTGATTTATCCTGGAGAATGTTCTGTGTGCACTTGAGAAGAAAGTATAATCTGCTGTTTTTGGATGGAATGCCTTATAAATACCAATTAAATCTATCTGGTCTATTGTGTCATTTAAAGCTTGTGTTTCCTTATTAATTTTCTGTTTGGATGATCTGTCCATTGGTGTAAGTGAGGTGTTAAAGTCCCCCACTATGATTGTGTTACCGTCGCTTTCCTATTTTAGAGCTGTTAGCAGTTGCTTTATGTATTGAGGTGCTCCTATGTTCAGTGCATATATATTTATAATTGTTATATCTTCTTCTTGGATTGATCCCTTGATCATTATGTAGCGTCCTTCCTTGTCTCTTGTAACATTCTTTATTTTAACGTCTATTTTATCTGATATGGGTATTGCTACTGCAGCTTTCTTTTGATTTCCATTTGCATGGGATATCTTTTTCCATCCCCTCACTTTCAGTCTATATGTGTCCCTAAGTCTGAAGTGGGTCTTGTAGACAGCATATATATGGGTCTTGTTTTTGTAACCATTCAGCAAGCCTGTGTCTTTTGGTTGGAGCATTTAATCTATTCACGTTTAAGGTAATTATCGATATGTATGTTCCGCTTACCATTTTCTTAATTGTTTTGGGTTTGTTTTTGTAGGTCTTTTTCTTCTCTTGTGTTTCCCACTTAGAGAAGTTCCTTTAGCATTTGTTGTAGAGCTGGTTTGGTGGTGCTGAATTCTCTTAGCTTTTGCTTGTCTGTAAAGCTTTTGATTTCTCCATCGAATCTGAATGAGATCATTGCTGGGTAGAGTAATCTTAGTTGTAGGTTCTTCCCTTTCATCACTTTAAATATGTCATGGTACTCCCTTCTGGCTTGTAGAGTTTCTGCTGAGAAATCAACCATTAACTTTATGGGAGTTCCTTTGTATGTTATTTGTCGTTTTTCCCTTGCTGCTTTCAATAATTTTTCTTTGTCTGTAATTTTTGCCTATTTTATTACTATGTGTCTCACAGTGTTTCTCCTTGGGTTTATCCTGTATGGGACTCTGCGCTTCCTGGACTTGGGTGGCTATTTCCTTTCCCATGTTAGGGAAGTTTTTGACTATAATCTCTTCAAATATTTTCTTGGCTCGTTTCTCTCTCTCTTCTCCTTCTGGGACCCCTATAATGCGAATATTGTTGCATTTAGTGTTGTCCCATAGGTCTCTTAGGCTGTCTTCATTTCTTTTCGTTCTTTTCTCTTTATTCTCTTCTGCAGCAGTGAATTCCACCAGTCTGTCTTCCAGGTCACTTATCTGTTCTGCCTAAGTTATTCTGCTATTGATTCCTTCTAGTGTATTTTTCATTTCACTTATTGTACTGTTCATCTCTGTTTGTCTGTTCTTTAATTCTTCTAGGTCTTTGTTAAACGTATCTTGCATATTCTTGCTCTTTGCCTCCATTCATTTCCGAGATCCTGGATCATCTTCACTATCATTATTCTGAATTCTTTTTCTGGAAGCTTGCCTATCTCCACTTAATTTAGTTGTTTTTCTGGGGTTTTATCTTGTTCCTTCATCTGGTCCATAGTCCTCTGCCTTTTCATCTTGCCTATCTTTCTGTGAATGTGGTTTTTGTTCCACAGGCTGCAGGATTGTAGTTCTTCTTGCTTCTGCTGTCTGCCCTCTGGTGGACGAGGCTATCTAAGAGGCTTGTGGAAGTTTCCTGATGGGAGAGACTGGTGGTGGGTAGAGCTGGCTGTTGCTCTGGTGGGCAGAGCTCAGTAAAACTTTAATCCGCTTGTCTGCTGATGGGTGGGGCTGGGTTCCCTCCCTGTTGGTTGTTTGGCCTGAGGCGACCCAACACTGGAGCCTAGCCGGGCTCTTTGGTGGGGCTAATGGGGGGGGGGGGTGGGATGAATTGGGAGACTGGGATTGACATGTATACACTGATGTGTATAAAATGGATGACTAATAAGAACCTGCTGTATAAATAAATAAATTAAATTAAATTAAAAAAATATATATTCAATGGGGAATTCCCTGGCAGTCCAGTGGTTAGAACTCTGTGCTTTCACTGCTGAGAGCCTGGGGTTCAATCCCTTGTCAGGGAACTAATATCCCGCAAGCCTCGTGGCTTGGCAAAAAAACCCCACAAAAACAGTATTCAGTGGAATATTATTTATCTTAAAATGGAATGAAATTCTGATACCTGACACAACCTGAATGAACACCGAAGACATTGTGCTCAGTGAAATAAGCTAGCCACAAAGGTACAAATACTGTATGACTCCACTCAGTTGAGGTTCCTAGACAGTGAAATTCATAGACACAGACAGTAGAATGGTGGTTACTAGGCACTAGAGGAGAGGAGAAATGGGAGTTATCACTTAGTAGGTTCAGAGTTTCTATTTGGGATGATGAGAAAGTTCTGGAGATGGATGGTGGTGATGGTTGTACAACAATGTGAACGTACTTAATGCCCCTGAACTGTGCACTTAAAAAATGGTTACAGTGGTAGGTGTTATGTTATGTATAGTTTATCATGGTAAGTAAATAAATGAAGGGGGATTCACATCCACTTGCAGGCTTTTCTCCACAGGCCTCACCAGCTGTCATCAAAAACCCAGTTCTCCAGACTGGTGGTTGCCAAGGGGGAGTGGGTTGGAGGAGGGATGGAGTGGGAGGCTGGGGTTAGTAGATGTGAGCTTTTATACACAGAATGGATAAACAGCAAGGTCCTACTGTATAGCGCAGAGAACTATATTCAATAAACCATAATGGAAAAGAATATTTTAAAAAGAATGTATATATATGTATAACTGAATCACTTTGCTGTACAGCAGAAATTAACACAACATTGTAAATCAACTATACTTCAATTAAAAAATATTGATTAAAAAAAAAAAGAAAGTTCCCCAGGTGATTCCCACGTGCAGCCAAGGCTGGGAACCACTGGTCTTTGGGGTAATTATCTTAATCCTTTATGGGGGAAAAACATTGCTCTTAAACTACCAAAGATGGTCCCTTTGTGGGTTCTAGAAGGACCTGATGAGTGTGAACTAGCTGACCTACAGGCCAGACTGCCCGGGCTGAGTCCTGAGCACTCCCCTTGCTCAGGTGACTGCAGGCTGTTACTTCACTTCTCCAAGACGTCAGCGGGACTAACCAGAGTGCCTGCCCATGAGGCTATGTTGTTTTTTGGTTTGAGGAGTTTTTTTGGTTTTTTCAATTTACGTCTTTTACTTTATATTGGAGTAGAGTTGATTTACAATGTTGTGTTAGTTTCAGGTGTCCAGCAAATTGATTCAGTTATACATATACATCCATGAGGCTGCGTTGTGAGGGGACATGAGACAGCCATGCAAAATGCTTGCCACGTGGAAAGAGCATCAATAAATGTGGGTTGATATTATCAGCTTTCAAATCAGCCAAGAGTGAATAATTCCTACTATGTCCCTCGGCTATGGCAGGGGAATACAAAGATGTGTCAGGCCAGTTCCTGCCTCTAGGCGTTTACAGTTATATGACTTTACAGCTACATGTGCCTTAAGAGAGACAAACCAAATGCTGCGGCAGTTCAGAGACAGAGGTGTGATGACAGCAAGGCTGGAGAAGGAAAAGCCTGAAGGTCAACGGTATCTGAGCTGGCCCTGCCTGGACACGAAGCAGAAAGCTGACTCTGTCTGGCAACATCCTTCTCCTTTTCCGATGAGAAATCCCAGCCTTAGAGGGGTTAGAGACCCACCCAAAGGTCAGAGTGGTTCATAAAATTCCCCGATCCCCACCCCTACCTGCCATGGGGTAACTCCACGACCTTGATCACTGAAAAGCCCCCAGGAGGCCAACTGACAGGCCTCACTGTCCAAATGTGGTTCATCCCAGGGCTGCTCCAGGCTGCACGCGGGCTCAGTGTGCTCTGGCCACAGGCAGCTGTCCAAGCCCGTGCAGCTGCCCTCCTCCCCGCCCAGGTGGGGGGGACCCTCCAGGCCACCTGGGGTAGCGCTCCCTCTTGGGGACCCTAAGCATCCAACAGAACTGGAGGGGACTGTGCTGGGCAACCAGCTGGCTGGAGGGAGGGCATAGCTGGTGTTCTGTCATGGTCTTCCTTGGCCCTTTGTTCTCCCAGCTCAAAGCTTTCGTGATGGAGAAGCCGTCCCCATCTTTAGGGGGAGATCTGGTCATTAGAGCCCGGGAGGAGGAAGTCCTTCGCTTCCTGCGGACCTTGCAGCTTTGATGTCACTTAGGTTTCTATTGAACCTGGACTTGGAGAGAGTCTGGGGGAGGGCACACAGGTAATGAGTGGTGGAACGGGGCTGAGGGCATTTCAAGCAGAAGAAACGGCACTAGCAGAGAGGCTCAGAAAAGACAGCCCAGGGCATGTTTGGAAATTTGAGAAGAATCTGTCAGTTCTGATGGGGAGGGCAGCCCATGAAGGCGAGATGGAGATTTAAGACTAGAAGGGTAAGGGTAGGTCTGAGCCAGATTGTGGAGGATTTGCCCTTACTTCAGTAGACAATGGGGAGCCATGGAAGGTTCTAGAACAAGGAGTGAGATGCGACTACAGCTGTGACTTATTTGTAGTTTGTTGAGCAAATTAATGAATGAGTGTCTGAGGAAGACGTGATAGTCGTGGGCAGGATGCCATGTGTGACAGAGATTGGCAAGAAGAGAGACTTGGCTGTAACGTGTCCCCATGGCCTTCTGTACGCTTGGGTAACTGGTACAACTGTTCTGCAAATTCAGCATGCAAGTAAGCTCATATCTATTCTATTTCTTACAAATAAACAAAACCAGCTCAAACCCACACACCAGATGAAGGAGAAGTCCAGAATCTCCCTCCTGGTGTTTCCCCATGTTCCTTCCTTGGTTTTGCTCTCAGCTGCCCCAGGTTACAGCCCCCATTGGTTTCTGAGGGAGGACCATCCCCTGCCTGGTGTCCCTTGGGCTCCCTGTGGTTCCCTGGGCCCTGGTACCAGCTCCTCCAGCCTCACACCCAGCCATCCCCACCAGCAGTCCTAGGAGCCCAGCACAGCTGGCTCAGGCCTCCGCCCTGGGCAGCTCCCACTCCTGCCCACTCTGGACACCCACCCACAGGAGGTAGGGCAACCCTCCCCCTCCCAAGCCTTGGGACACAGAGGACATCCCCTTTCCCGGCAATGTGGCCTCCCTAAATATTACCAGGAGCCCAGCAGCCTCCAAATGCAAAAGATCTAAAACAGCTTCTTCTCCAAAGACAAAGTCACTCAGCCTCCTTGGCACAGATGCCTGGACTCCCTCCGGGGGACCCAACAGGCCCACCCTTTTCATGTGTCAGGGAGGTACAATTAGTGCCTCAAAGCTGACTCACCCAACTAAGGAACAGCACTAACTCCAGGATCAGAGAAAGAAAAAAAGAAAAGGAGAAAGGGAGAAACAGAGGTACAGGGCATGAGATCTCCCACTAAATTTGTATTGTAATATTTTTCATACTATATTATTATTATTTTTGTTGTTTTACTTGGGGTTTTCCTTAACATTGTATATCCTGTATATATTACAATCTGAGCACGTGGCATTTGCTTATGAGATCTCTAAGCAGGAGGGAGGAAAGTGAACGGGGAAGCTGGAAAATAGAACTGAGATTCACCAAGTACCTTCTGCTGGCAGGCTCTCCGCTGAATGCTGTGCACACGTCATTTCATTGACCTCTCCCCACAGCCTTATAAGGAAAGTATTATTGTTATTCTGATTTTACTGATCTAAAAAAATGAAGAAATAAAGCAGACGAATGCATGCATGAATGACAATGCCATTTTTCTCTGCCTTTCCATCATGCAAAGATGGCTTGCGTTCCTGAATTATAAAACATTTTTCAAAAAGTCAGAGAACAAAAAAAAATATTAAAAAGAGATTAAAGCAGTATGATTTCCAAACCATTCAGTAAAGGATGAAAATAGCTTTGTTATCTAGCGCCTGTCTTCATAAAGTCATTGTTATCATGAGTTAGAACCTGCATTAACTCTGAAATTAAAATAATAGCCCCATGTGCAGCAAATTCTGAAGGCACACTCTATGGTTTTCCAAGCGCCTATTAATATTCTCCTGAACTTTAGTTGGATCTGAACGGTTTACCAAAAGAGGATCCAGCTTAAGTGTTCTACTTCACAAAGAAAAAGCAATAGAATGGGGTGACTCTGAAAAGCTTCCTTTTTATATTAAGCAGGTCTGAAGTACAAACTCTAAAATGATCAGTATAATGCCTGCATTTAGGAACAGGAGGAAGGGCCTCATGCACACACCTCAGGAGGTGTCTCAGTGGACAGTTCTGGAACCACTGAGCAGACTCAGAACAGACTCCGTGAAGAACGTTGCTCACAGGCTTGGTTCCAATGACCCCAACAGCAGCAGCTGTGACAATACATTTTTAATCAAATCTAAAGGCAAACTTATAAAGAAATAAACGCTATTCAAATAAACACAGTGCATTTTCCTGAAATATATTATTATGCTTTCCGGAAATTAACCCAAAAATATAAAATAAAGAGAATTCTACGGGGATTCACTATTGAGTCACAGGTCTTGAAGGCATTATCTCTGCACTAACTTCCAAGACAAATGACACTCATAGTTGGCACTTTCTGCGTGTTTCTGACCCTCTGTTCTGGGGCAGCTCACTCTGGTGGGTCCTTCAGGGGAGGAGCTTGCCATGTGGTCACAGTCTTCGGCGCTGGGCTGAGAACTCTTAGACAGTAGAGCCCGTGGTGTCTGATTAACTCTGCCCAGCCTCATGAGGAGAAAGGCCTGGACTGCACCTCCTGATGTTCCAAAGATGGCTCTCCTGAGGACAAAGCAGGACAGGCTGGAGGGCAGATGCCACCGGTAGAAAGAGCTGTGGCCAGAAGGGGTTTTGCATAGTAATCCAGTACTTGGTCCATTTTCATTCTCCTGCCGTTCAGAGGCCTGGCCCCCGGGTCTGCTTTCACTGTGCTGTTAGTGTCACAGAAACAATACTTTGAGTAAGGAAGAGAGAGCTACAAAGGCACAAAGATCTTTCATATTTGCTTTACACATGCCCTCCCCTGAGCTACCTGCAGACAGGTTTAATATGGGGATCTCTCAGAGCAGGTGCAATAGCAGACAAGGATAGATGGGGAAAGAGAGGGAGGGAGGGAGGAGGGGAGGGAGGAGGGGAGGGAGGGAAGGAGAGGAATGAAAAGTCCCACTTCTGAGAAAAGAGTTCTTTACAGCCAGATCAAACACAAAACTAGAGGAGCAGCAAACAGGATGATTTCTATTCTCATTCAACTCTCACAGGAGACAGGAACGCACATGCTAAAACAGCATCTGCCGGTGTAAGAGCTCACAGTTTTCCACAAAGTCTTTACCTGACAGGATTGTGCAGTTGAGTTGATCTACAAGTGGTTCATAAAGAGCTCCCCCCTCACCCCGCCACACACACGGAAAAGCCAAGTTTCATAACGCCATGACCCTGATCCCTGAAAAGCCCCCTGGAGGCTGACCGACAGGCCTCCTGCCTGAAGGTGGTTCATCCCAGGGCGGCCCCAGGCTGCACGCAGGCTCAGTGTGCTCTGGCCACAGGCAGCTGTCCAAGCCCGTGCAGCTGCCCTCCTCCCCGCCCAGGCGGGGGGACCCTCCAGGCCACCTGGGGTAGCGCTCCCTCTTGGGGACCCTAAGCATCCAACAGAACTGGAGGGGCCTGTGCTGGGCAACCAGCTGGCTGGAGGGAGGGCACAGCTGGTGTTCTTTCATGGTCTTCCTTGGCCCTTTGCTCTCCCAGCTCAAAGCTTTCGTGATGGAGAAGCCGTCCCCATCTTTAGGGGGAGATCTGGTCATTAGAGCCTGGGAGGAGGAAGCCCTTCGCGTCCTGCAGACCTTGCAGCTTTGATGTCACTTAGGTTTCTGTTGAACACCTGGATTTGGATGCAGTTGGAGGAGTGCACTTAGGGATTGGAAGTCATCCAGGAATTTCAAGCAATCAGATGCACCCGGAATGTTAGTAGTTTAAATCAAGGTTTGACAAATTACAGCTCATGGGCTAATCCAGCCCTCGTCCTATTTTTATACGACCAGCAAGCTAAGAGTGGTTTCTATATTTTTAAAAAGTTGTAAAACAAACAAAAAAGAATATGCAAGAGAGACATATGTGACCTGCATAGCCTAAAATACTTACTATGTGTCCTTATGTGATTTACAGAATCAGCTTGCCAGCCCCTGGTAAATGAAGGTGCTAGAGATGATAAAATGTCTAACGTTCACGAGGAAAGGTAAAGACAGTGAATCCCTGGTGGCAAACATTCATCTTCAATGGAGAATGACACTAGCTGAGCAGGCGCGTGGCTCCCCTCTCACCTGATGGTGCCCTGCCTGCTTATTATAGGGTGATGAGGGCGAAGTTTCCTAGATGGAAATTGTACAACATGGAGGGATGTGATGGATAGTTTTATGTCGACTTGGCTGGGTCATGGTACCCAGACATTTGCTCAGTCATAGTTGGATGTTGCTGTGATGTCATATTTCAGATGAGATTAACATTTAAACCAGGAGACTTTGAGAAAAGCAGATTGCCCGCCATAATCTGGTTTCATCTCATCCAATTAGTTGAAGGCCTTAAGAGAAAAAAGATTGACCAGCCCACCCCACCCCCCGGGGGAAAAGGGAATTCTGCAGCAGATGGCGTTTGGGTGGTCTTTCAGCATCTCCAGCCCACCAACCCACCCTGCTGATTTTAGGCTGCCTAGCCTCTGCCATCACATGAATCAATTCCTTAAAATAACTCTCTCTCTCTCTGTCTCACACAAACACGCACACACATACACGCACATACCTACTCGTGTGTGTGTGTGTGTGTGTGTGTTCTATTTCTCTGGAGAACCCTGACTACTACCAGGGGGCTGACCTATATACAAATCTTGATAAAAAACGCTCTCTGGTTACAAGCAAGGCCTCAGTGAGACTTGTTCCCATGGTGCAAGTCCATCGAGGTCAATAAACAGCCCCAAATGTCTGCAAGTCAAACTAGACTGCTTTTTCTGTGTTTCCTAAGACTCCGCATGGGGCTGAAGACACACAGAACTCAGGCTCCTGGCGACCGCAACACTCTCTGTCCAGGGCTCCCCCCGACCCGATCTTTGGACACATCGCCAAGGCTCTGGAAGAGTACTCAGGGCAGGGCTCATATATGAGGGTCCCAAGGTTGGCGGCGGCCCTCTGGCTCTGATCACCAACTTTCCTCCCACTTAGGAGGTAGTGCAGTGATGGAGACACAACAGGGCTGGGCTGTCCTAGCTCAGGAGCCCGAAAGGAGACTCTGAGGCCGAGCTTAGCAAGCAGGAGTTTTCCTGGGCAGTGCTCTTGGGGCCAACACCTTTGCTGGGCGAGTGCGGGAAGCAGGGCTGGGCAGAGGGAGCAGGTGAGCCTCGATGCCACCCCGCAGAGGCATCCGGCAATCTTGCGGGAGCTCTGCCGCTGGGAAGCCCTTCAGAGTTGTTCCCGTTAGAGAGAGGGGGTCAGGCCTTCCTACCCACTCAGTGACCACTCGTCTCTCTCCCCAGCGAGGCTGCCCAGGAAGAGGATGTGGTCTTGGCTGCAGGCAATTCCCAGAGAGGACTGAGCTGTGAGCCAGAAGGTGTTGGGAGAATGGGAGACTCTGTCCTGGAGGGGTGTCTGAAGGAGGCAGCTGGCATTCACTACAGAGAGCTCAGCAAATAGCTTCCCAGTGGAGCCACCTTCCTTATCTGCAGCTCCACTTTCTCTGGGCTTCACCAACCTATGCAGACAGATGGGGTCCTAGCAGCTGAAACAGCCTGAATTTGCAACACCTCCCTCAAATGAACATAACTCAAATGCCTCCAGGTCTTACCCACTGGGGTCTGTCAGTGTCACATCTTTAGCACTGACCAAACCCACCATTCGTTTGATGAACAGAGATTCCAGTGTTTGGGGCAGCAGATGAACTATCCAGTCATTCCCTCTAGAAGCCCCTGGCAGAGTGGGCAGGGGAGAAGGTTTCACATACAATGGAACCACTGCCTCTATCTCCGGTCCAACCCTCCTTCTGTTCTGTGCAGTCTCTTACTGAGCTGCCCATGCGCTTCTAGCCATGCCTACTCATGCCCAATGCCTGGGCCACTTCTGACCATCTCACCCCCTTCCACCCCACCTCTGGCCAGCAGGAAATTTCCATCCTTGCCCTCCTCCTGACCAGCTCCTTCAGAAGGGTTGCTGGGTTTCAAGTGACAGCTCTCTCATTGATGCCCCAGCTGGTCACCTTCCTGGATCACAGGGTCTTGGGGGGGGGGCGTGGTCAGGCCAGCCTCAGGCCATATCTGGAATGTGTACACACATCTCGGGCCCTGCTGCCAAGGCTGATCCACGCTGCTGGACCTTTGCTACGGCCACTGTGACTTCCTCACCGAAGGCTCACTCCATCTTCCAAGTCACCCAACTCTGGGGGACTCAGTCCATCAGATTGTTCTCTATGTCTGAACCCTGATTATGAGCTGGCTTTAAGTTTTTCCCACTAGACTCTTAGGATGTGTCTGAACATTTATTTTTCTGTCCAGAACTTTCCAAGAGAGTCGAGAAGCTTCCTCTCATTTCTTGACAGTTGAAAAGTACCCATGCATGGCAAGCAGGGGAACTCTGAGAGACTTTGCTATTTAATTCCAGAACCATACTAAGAGAATCATGACAACGCAGCCCAAAATGACAGCACACAAA
Source organism: Eschrichtius robustus (assembly GCF_028021215.1). Lineage (NCBI taxonomy): Eukaryota > Metazoa > Chordata > Mammalia > Artiodactyla > Eschrichtiidae > Eschrichtius > Eschrichtius robustus. The sequence goes on along the minus strand of NC_090826.1, from coordinate 167,690,945 downwards.
GCAACTGGTGTCCTTTCAAGGTCTGTTTGACAAAGGGATAGAAGAAATGCTTTGGAAATGCACATTTAAAAGTGTCCCACCTAGGGACTTCCCTGGCGGTCCAGTGGTTATGACTCCATGCTTCCACTGCAGGGGGCACAGTTTCTATCCCTGGTCAGGGAACTAAGATCCCACATCCCATATGCTGCATGGCGTGGCCAAAAAAAAAAAAGTGTCCCACCTACACTTGGATGATGGCCCAGCTCCACTGGTCACCCTCAGCATGATCTAGACTGGGATGACCACAGCTGTGTGGGTCAGAAGAGCTGGATTCTTACTCTGGCTTATCCTTTCTTTGCTGTGTGCACCTGTCCCACCTGGGCTTCAACTTTCTCATTTGTAAAATGGAGATACGGCAGCCTTGACTACCAGAGTGTAACCTTGGATGTCAAGTGAGGTGATGTCTGTGAAGGAATTTGTCAGGTATGAATTACACAGATGTGGAGACCAAGATGGCTGTGAAACTCACTGCCTTCATCAAGAATGCCTGGGCCGAAGAGCCGGAACTGTCCCATCCTTCACCATTTGGCCCTCGCTATAATTCTGCCCACACTCGGCCCCTACACCATGTACAATGTCTTGGTCAACCAGGCCACACCCTACAGCCACCCAGAGCTCCTCCGAGATGATGGGAGCGTGCCCAGTTACCCCCAGGACACCAAGGCCCAGCTTGGAGTGGAAGGAGGAAATGTGAGCACCCCGTCCTCAGTGGCCCCCAATAAAAATGTGAACACGGAATAAATAAATAAATTACACATAGAAAACAAACTAGTGAATATAACAAAAAAGAAACAGACTCACAGATACAGAGAAGAAACTAGTGGTTATTGGTGGGGAGAGGGAAGGGGGGAGGGACAAGATAGGGGTAGGGGATTATGAGGTACAAACTACTATGTATAAAGTAAGTAAGCTACAAGGATATATTGCACAACACAGGGAATATAGCCAATATTTTATAATAACTATAAATGGACTATAACGTTTAAAAATTGTGAATCACTTTGTTATATACCTGAAACTTACATAATACTGTACATCATACCTCAATTAAAAAAAAAGAAAAGAGAAAGTAAGTTCAATGAAGATAAGGACATTTTATGCTTTACATATCTTTGTATTCTTTGAGCCTGGTAACTACCCTGCACGTAGTAGAAACTCAAATACATTCACTGAATGAAAGAAAGAAAGAAATTACACAAAGGTGGGGTCCACTTTCCAGCTTCGTGGTCTAGCAGCTGCAGCCACACTGGGAGGTCACTACCACACGCTGTTTATTCTCTGTTCCTGAGTCCACACGTGTGGCCCTCAGCCAGAGGCAGGATGTGTACGAGCTGTATCAACACAGCCCCTCCCCGATAGGTTCCCAGATGCCCTGGTGGGGGCTGGGAGAAGACGTAGGTTTTGAAAAATCGCCTCAGTAAGTTCCACCATGACCCCCCGCCTCCCAAGTTAAGCCCCCCAGGCTCAACTCCTTCAAAGAACCCACTGAGGATCAAAGGCCCTGGAATTCCCGACACCTTTAGCTCATTCAGAGCAAGAAGTTCACCAGACCTTCTTGAACTGTAAGCGATGTCAGACACAGCAACCTCCCCTGTGTTTTCCTAATGTGGGTCCTCACTCCCCAGCTCATTCGCTGGCTGCCTGGCCCATCTGGAGAGGTCTGGGGTGCAGCAAATGGTTTCCAAATGTCTGAATTTAATGAGACACATCTTTTCTAAAGCCATTCTAGAAAGAGATAGTGGCTTCCAGTGGGAGGTAAAGAGACCCCCTGGAAACCATTAATCTTCCCACGTCTTAGGGCGTGCTAGGCAAGCAGTTTGGAAGGAGGCCAAACCCAACTGAGGACCCAGGGAGGATCACTTTGGGGTGAGCCTGGCAAGTCGACTCTCTAAGAATGTGTACCTCAGCTGTCACCAAGGCCACTGCTGGATCCCAGCTTGGGAGGGGAGAGGAGACAGGGATAAGAGTGGTGACACTCTCTCAGCGTGTTCTGCACCCCAGGCCCAGCCCTGTCCAAGCTCCACCTCATCCAGTCCTCACAACAACCCGATGAGGTAGGTTCTTTTTTTTTTTTTTTTTAATTGATTTATTTATTATTTATTTTTGGCTGTGTTAGGTCTTTGTTGCTGCACGTGGGCTTTCTTTAGATGTGGCGAGCGGGGGCTACTCTTCATTGCGGTGTGTGGGCTTCTCATTGCGGTGTCTTCTCTTGTTGCAGAGCACGGGCTCTAGGCAAGTGGGCTCACTAGTTGTGGCTCGCGGGCTCAGTAGTTGTGATGCACGGGCTTAGTTGCTCTGCGGCATATGAGATCTTCCCGGACCAGGGCTCGAACCCGTGTCCCCTGCATTGGCAGGCGGATCCTTAACCTCTGCGCCACCAGGGAAGTCCCCCAATGAGGTAGGCTCTTTATTAGCCCACTTTACAGATTGGGAAGCCAAGGCTCAGGGAAGGTAACTGAAGCCAATAGCCAACAAGTGTCAGGACTAGGATTTGACCCTTGCTGTCCAACCACTATGTTATGCCCCCAGAGAGAGGTTGAGGCATTGCTTCACAGAGGAAAACTGAATGATTCCCCAGATGAGAACTCAGAAACAGGCCTTCCTTTAGGCTTAGCAGGCGTGGGGTGAGTGGCATGGGAGTGGGTTGGGGATGTGGGGAGGAATGGGAGCACCCAGACCTGAGACAGCCCTTGGCACCTGCCTGGGCTTTCCATTTGGTGGTGAAGTCTCTGCTGCCATACCCAGGGCTGCCCAGCCTCCCTTTCCTTGGCCTCTTCCTGTCCATCTTTTCCTCAGGGTGGGGGGGTGCCCCACAGTTCAGAGCACAGCCGAGCTGGTCCTCTGGCCTCGGCATCCCATCTGTTCTGCTCTCCTCTTTCTCCAGGAGGAGGAAATGCCCATTTTACCTGAACACACTTGGGCATTGAGCCTCTTAGGAGCTGTCTGCGGGAGCTGCAGCCTGAAACGTGAAGCATGGGAAAGGCTGGTCCCCCACCCTGCCTCACACAGCTGCAAGTCAGTAGGAGGCCTGCTTGAGACAAGCAGCACTTTGTCATTTATTTTTCCTTTCCTCTTTTTTTTAAACACTTATATTCCATAATAGCTGGTATTCCTCAGTGTTTACTCTCATCATTATAAAGCCCTTATTCCTTAAATGTTTGCTTAACATTTTTTGCAGAGCAAAGGAGAAAGCTCCATGGGCCTCTGCAAACAGCTGCTTCCCAAAGACAAGGGAGGAAAATACCCAAAGCAATGCTGAGGTAAAAGGGTCCGTGAGCCCTGGGAGGTTCTCCTGGCAGTCCGAGGGCTGCGGCTCGTTGCCAAGGCCATCATATGGCTGCCTTTAGAGCCCACTCACTGACCAGTCTCTGGGGCCCATGAAGGCCATGGAGGTTATGACAAAAAAGTCATCTCAGGACTTCCCTGGAGGTCCGGTGGTTAAGACTCCACACTTCTGGACTTCCCTGGTGGTGCAGTGGTTAAGAATCCACCTGTGAATGCAGGGAACACGGGTTTGATCCCTGGTCCAGGAAGATCCCACATGCTGTGGAGTAGCTAAGCCCATGTGCCACAACTACTGAGCCCGCGAGCCACAACTACTGAGCCTATGTGCCACAACTACTGAAGCCCCTGCACCTAGACCCCGTGCTCCGCAACAAGAGAAGCCACTGCAATGAGAAGCCCGCGCACCATAACGAAGAGTAGCCCTCACGCACCGCAACTAGAGAAAGCCCGCGCACAGCAACAAAGACCCAATGCAGCCTAATTAATTAATTAATTAATTTTAAAAAAAGACTCCATGCTTCCACTGCAGGGGGCACGGGTTTGATCCCTGGTCGGGGAACTAAGATCTTGCATGCTATGTGGCATGGCCAAAAGAGAAAAAAGAAAAAGAAAAAAGAAAAGGGGAGAAAACAGTTTCCAATTTATTAAAAAAAGAAAGAAAGAAAGAAAAAGAAAAAACGTCGTCTCACCTTCCACCCAGAAGCATTCAGTGGGATGTGCCCACAGTGCTGGAACAGTTCAAATGATCCACACCCCAGTGGGGCCTCCGAGCTCAGGCCCCAGCAGGGTAGAAGTTTCTTTGGGGAGCTCTGAGACCAGGATTGGCTCCAGAATAGCCAGATAGCACCCCCAGCCAGGCATCTCCAGCGACTTCTTGGCAGGTCAACTGCATGGTCTCTCCTGTGGCCCCTTCTCCCTGAATTAACGCCTTAAATCTGGAAAACTCCTTGTGATTTTCAAAACACTTTCACACATATTTTTTATTTGATCCTCACATTACCCTGGAGGAAGGCACCTGGCAGATGAGTAACTGAAGCATTGGAAGCTTAATGGCTTGCCTAAGGTCACTTCGTGTTATGGACTGAATGTCTGTGTCCCCTTCCCTCAAATTCATATGAGGAAACCCTACCCTCCAATGTTAGGTATTTGGACATGGGTCTTTGGAAGGTATTACATTTAGATGAGCTCATGAGGGTGGGGGTCCTCATGATGGGATTCGTGCCCTTATAAGAAAAGGTACCAGAGAGCTTGTTTTCACTCTCTCCCCCCACGTTCATGCTCACACACACAGGGAAGAGGTCATATGAGCACACAGCAGGATGGCGGCCATCTGCAACCCAAGGAGAGAGCTCTCACCAGAAGCTGACCATGCTGGCACCTTGGTTTTGGACTTCCAGCCTCCAGGCTGTGAGAAATAAATGTCTGCTGTTTAAGTCATCCAGTCTATGGCATTTTGCTATTGCAGCCCGAGCAAGTAATACATACACTTGGCTTCTAAGATCCTGTTGGAACACCAAGGTCTATAGCCTCAGCACCTCTCAGTGAATGGTCCCATTCTCCAGCTCTTAACCCCGGAAAACTGGATGCCATCATGATTCCTCCCCTCCAGTCACCTCCAACCCACCATTCTACCCTAAATATCTCTGCAGCCCAACCCTGACACTCTGTCCCTATAGCCACTGCCTCCATTCAGGTCTTTATTTCTCACTTGGACGAATGTAATGCCCTCCTCCCCATTCTCCACCTGGCATGCAGAACACACACACCTGGTTATGATTCTCCTCCAAGTCACCTTTTAGTGATCCCCCATGGCCTTCAGGGTCAAGCCCAAGCCCCTGGCACCTTCAGGGCCCTCATGGGTCACCTGATTCCTTCTGAGCAGGCATGCTGCTCCCAGGGCTGGGCATGGCACCTAGCTCCAGCCCACCACCCCTCAGAACCCTGCTGGATGACTCCTAGTTACCCCTCAAGATCAAACGCAGCCTCACCTCTTCTGGGAAGCCTTCCCAGAGTCCCCTAGCCTCAGTCAGGGGCTCCCAAAGCCCCAGGTGCCTCCTCTTATCATGAAGCTGCTCCTCCTGGGATATTCCTGTGTGCCGATCCTCTGTCCCTCCCACTGGACTCTGAGTTCCATGGGACACAGGACTGAGGTCTAACCTCCATATTACCTGGCTCTGGCTTAGGATACAGTTTTTGAGGGACTGAATAGGTCCAAGGACTTCAGTTGGATTCCTGAGATGCAGACTCTGTTTAGGATAGGATTTTAGAATTCCTTCTCCAAGTCTGTTGTCTTCACTCTGTCTGGCTCTAAACTTGGCTTCTCTGAAAAAGTGCCCATGCTGATTCCAGCCAGACTTCCCAGCTCCCAACTGCCTCATCCTCACCTCCACCCACACCCACCCACCTCCAGGGGTGAAACGGTACACAAAGGCAGAACCAGGTGCCACCTGAGAAACAGTCCTGAAGATACGTCCCAGGCATCTGCTAGTTAAAGGACATCCGGCCTCCTGGAGGAGGGGACAGAGACAAGGGATAGAATACAACTGTTTTGCCTGTTTTGGCGGTTGGGGGCAGGGGTGGGTGGGTAGTGTATACTTACTTCTGTGGTGACTGTACGCGGGTAAATGGAGAAGGTCTGTCGTCTGTTTAGGGACCTGTTTTGTATTCTCCCAACCCTACACCCATTTTTCTTTTCTTTTTTGAATGTACTTCTTTTTTTTTTTTTCAACCAAGGTTGTAGAATTCCAAATTTTTTTTCAACCGTGGAACCTGCAGTAGAATGCCCTCAAGTGGACGGATTTTAGTCCTTAGAGAGTCCGTGTGTGTGTTGCTGCTTATTTAAATACAGTTCAGTTGGAGCCCCAAGAGTGCCAAGGTGTCCTCCCTAAGCTTTCCAGATGCCCTTCTTCTTCCTAAAACCAGGAGAGGTGAGCACCTGAGCAGGGAATCTCAGGTGACTTAATTTAGTCCACCGGTGCCTATTCTGAAGCGCTGGGTGTCCGTTCTTGAAGAAACAAACTCACTGGAAGGGCATGTTTTCTTATTATATACTAATAACTTCTTATACTAATTTGTACCAGAAGTTCCTTGATTGTGACTTATGCCAAGTAATTATGAAGATTTTTTTTTTTTCTCAGTATTGCATGAAGGCTACCAAGTTGGAACAGGCAAGTCCTGGATGTGAAAGCTTTAATTTAGCTACCTCATTCATGTGTTATTTTTGTAGCTATAGTCTCTATTTTCTTATTTGATGACCGCTGAAGTGTTCCTAGGCCCTGTCGTAAACCTAAGAGTTAACGTATTGGTGGGAGCCGCTGGAAGTTCAAGATGTTGTTGTGATTCTTTTTTTCTTAATCCCCCTTTTGTATGTGTGATATTAAGCAGACGATGAGGCGTTACTCTTGAGGATTTAACAAGGAAGGAGAAAGAAAGACCCACATTTCTGGGTGAAGTCTTTGCCCCTCTATGTGGAGAAGTCGATTGCGACTGTTCTCAAGTCTGTCTCTTGGTAATTGCACCTGACTTTAGGACGCCCAAAAAATTTTTTTTTGTTTTGCCAAGTTGTGCCTTTCCTTCTGGAATTGTAAGTGAACACAATAATAGTACCTGTTTACACTGTGAAGTGGATACTGTTACAGAAAATATACCAGAGGCTTTCTCACTTGTTAAGCTAATAATGCCTTGTGAATGTATGATCTACGGAGAAACCCCTGTAGTTTTTACCTGCTGATGCTGTCTGTCTGTTGGAGAATAAATTTTGGATGGTTCTTTTTTTCACACAAGAGAAAAAAAAAAAAAGGCTCAGGCCCCTTGGTCCTAGGGGCCTGAGCTGACCCCTAGGACCAAGGAAGTGGCACAGGTGGCCGTGTCAGAGGCTGTGACCCCTCCTTGTGGTTCTACTCTACTCCGCGGAGTCGAGGCTGGGAAGCATCTGTGTAGGTGGGGTCTACCTTTCCCAGTCTCCCGAGAATCTTGGAGGGGTCTGTGGCTGGGCTCTGACCTACAGAATGTGGTCGAAGTGGGGTTCATGGCTTCCAGGCCCGGCCCCTACCAGCCTCCTGCAGGACCCTCCACTTCCTTGGGGCTTCCTGGGAGCTGTCCTTGCAGGATGGCAGCGTTACCCTCAGCCCAGGCCCTGAATGGGACTCTACTCCCCCTCCCGCCACTGCCAGCTGCACTTCATGTGAGCAAAACAGAAACTCCTTTTGCGTTAAGCCCCCGAGATCTGGGGCTTATCTGCCATTCACGCAGTGGGAAAGCCAGAGCCAGGCAGACAAAAGTGCTCGTGGGATCAGCCACAGCTCCTGGAAGGAATCGGAGTCTGCATAAGAGCCAGTGGGTGGGTGACTCTGGGGTGGGAAATGCCTGGTCCAGGTCCTGCCTCTACCGTTTACTGGAAGGATGTGCTTGGGCTAGTCGCTTGCCCTCTCTGGGCCTCAGTTTTCCTCTGTAACATGGGGATTAGTCTTAGTACACACCTCAGAAGGTTGTTCTAGGGGATGCTGTTGGAGACTCACCCTGCCCCTCCTTCCCAAGCTGGGCTGCTAACAGCTCCCAGCTGTACCCTCCTCTGTCCCCCTTCAGCCACCTCCTCACCCGGAGATTCCTTCGAGGTTATACCCCTACTCCCCACCCGGGGTCGGGGAGAGTCAATCTGAAAATCAGATTGAGGAGAACAAAGCCCTTGCCTCAAAGCAGCAACTCTGCGATGTCAGAGCTTCTGTGGTATCAGGCTGCGGTTACACTCCAGCAAGACCGTCCCCTGGCTTCCCCTCTTCCCTTGCCCCATCCTTGCTTCCCTCACGTCTATGATAGCGCCCACTCATTAAATCACCTGCCTAAGAATCCTCATCTCAAATCTGCTTCTGGCCAACCCTCTCTAAAACAGTTGTGAGATTATGCGGGTCAAACAGTGCCTGGCATACGGCAGGATCTTACGAGAAGGGAGCGAGCGTGATTACTATTCCTGAGAGACAGTGCTGGTAGGGCCAGCCCACGGCTGCAGAGCCATGGCCTCAGGCTATGACGGCACTAAAATGCACCGCCTGCCCTGCGCTGAGCTCACCCCACCAGGCCCAGAGGAGGTAATTCAAGCAGAGAAGCTGAGTTTGTACACAGCTCACAGCCCCCAGTGCGAGGGGTCGGTGAAATACTACCCATGGCAGCTCTCTTGTGAATATAGAGCTCTGATTGTTCCAAGCAACCAGGAACATTCCTTTGTAATAAATAAGCTGTCAGCAAGAAGGAACAGAAAGTCTGGAAACCTGGATGACCGGGGAGAAAGCTGATCTTATGAATAGGCAATCAAGTATGATTTGAGAGACGCCAAAAATCTCAACTTTCTAAACTCACAGCTTGTCCCAAAGCCCCTGCCCTCCCCAACCAAGGTTCCTGAAATGCCCCCATTCAAAATGCATTCCTTAGAGCTTTGAGCACAGGTTTAGAGTCAAATGGACTTTGGGGGTCTGTGACCCACAAGAGAAGAAGTGTCAAATTCAAGCCTACGTCTTAAGCAGAGCACGACTGGGTATCAGAAGTCTCCAGGTGGTGCCAGGCGGTCGGTGCCTCCTCCAGGTGCGTACCACACTTCAGTGGTTTTGTTCCATGAAAACGATCAACTGCCAAGTTCACAGACACAGAAAATAGAATGGTGGCTTCAGGGACTGGGGGAGGGGAGAGTGAGGCGTCGTTTAATGGGTACAGGGTTTCAGTGTGGGACGTGAAAGAGTTCTGCGGATGGATGGTGGTGATAGTTGTACAACAATGTGAATGCATTTAATGCCACTGAACTGTACCCTTAAAAATGGTTAAGATAATAAATTTTAGGTTATGTACGTTTTTCCACAATTAAAAAAAAAAAAACAAAAAACCACTACAATCAGCCAAAGACAAAGGTAGCTTTGATGCTCACTGTGCCGGAAAGGTTGAAGGGCCCTGGCCCCAAGCTCCCAAAGGCCTTGAGAGGCAGCACCTGAACCAGGTGCTGGGCCAGGCCTGCCTCCCCAGGGCGTGTGCAGTGCAGGGTGGGGGGCCGGGACAGAGCAACAAGTGGGGAGGGGAACACAAGCCCTGCGCCCCCGGAGAGCATCGGGAAACCCTTCCACACCTCCCACGTTTCAGATGAAACAAGGCGGATGTGCTGCGGGGTGAAAAGGAGAGGCTCTGGGGGCTCGGCTTCCTGATTCTCTGCAAGGACCACTGAGCGTGGCGCCCGTGGGTAGGTCCGGGCCAGGCGGGCTCTGATAGTCAATCAACGAACAAGCATTTCCGGGGCTGCACCAGGGCACTGGGGATGCAAAGATGAGCGAGAGCCTCTGTCCTGCCCTGGATCCCAGCGGGAAGCCCGACAGGTGAACGGGCAGGTACAGCCCTGTGTGGTGGGGATTCGGGTGAGGGAGCCATTCAGGGTAGGGGTGTGTTGAAGGAGTTGGGGAGAGTATTTGAAGGGAATCGGGGGCCGAGGAGTAGGCTTCCAGGTAAGGGGGAAAATCCAGGCAGACCTCTCACGTTCTCTCCACCCCGCTCCTCATTTGTCTGGGGTCCTGCTGACAGACTACAAGCTAAGAGAAAGACAGACTGAGGCCTTGATGGTCCACTTGGTTGCCCCCTTAAGAATTTGCCACATTATTACTAAGACCGACTTGGCAAGAAAATGAAAGCTCTCTTGGGGCCAGGTGGGCATGGGGGACAAATTCCCCATACAACGAAGAACGTGTCCTGGGTGCCCTCCACCCTCACCCGCCCTCCGCCATGAGAGAGGGACAGAGGGTGGCCGTGAATGATGCCGAGCAGTGTGCCTTTGTTTCTGCGGCATGTGGTTTCCAGGGAGACCAGGGTCACTGCCTACAGGTAAACACCCACCCACACAGCTTGAGAACGGGATGTATCCTCCGAGCCCTCCTGCGATGGAGGCCTCAACTACTTATATCCATAATTGTGTCCCCATGGGGATTTCAGGTGATGCTCTGACCCAGACATCCAAAGGATAGCAATGGACGCTTCTGGAGACGAGAAGCCTCCTGCCCTGCATCACGTCCTAGGCCCTGCTCTTTCTCTCTGTCTGTCTGTCTGTCTCTCTCGACCATCTGTCAGCTGGTTCTGAAGTTGGGCAGGGAAGAGAGAAGGGTTACACCCTGACGCCCTGGAACCTTCCTCACGGCTCCTGTTGTGTATCTTCCTTTCCCGGGGGGGTCCTGGTGTGTGACTTTCAGGACCACGGGGGAAGGATGTGACCTCTCCTTCTGAAACTGCTGACTTTAGCCTGACTCCTCTGGCTACGAGTCCAACCCTAGGGACGGTGGGGGGAAGGGGAGCGGGGGTGGAGAAATGAGGGGCGAGGCGGTTGTCGTGCATTTGTTGCACGTCTGTGAGCACTGCATATGCTCCCTCATCCTCACACCACCCTGGAGGCTGGGGGTGTGCACCCTTGTTACTGACTGCGAGAAAACCCACACGCAGGGCGTCCCTTGACCACATCCTCGCCGCTGGGAAGTCAGGGGCAGGGCCCTGCTCAGGTCTGGCTGAATTCAAAGCTCTTATCTCGCTAAAATATACTGTCCCCTTAGACGGGGATGGACCTTCTGTGAACACCAAGCAGAAACCAAATTCAAATGGTTTTGGGGGTGTTTTGTTTTGCAGTAAACATAACACCCCGCTGCCTTGCGGAGACCAGACAGACGCCCCTCCGGGTCTCCCAGTCCAGTAGACACGCTAGTCTGTGTGTCCTCTCTCTGTCTCTCTGTCTCTTTCTCTCCCTGTCTCTCTCTCTGTGTGCCTCCTTCTCCCTGTATCTCTCTGTCTCTGTCTTTCTCTATTTCTATCCCTCCTTCCCTTCCCTATTCACCCTCATCAAGTTTGATTTCCCCAGTAGACAGCTTTCCAGCTGTAATAATGTAGTCCATCTTCTGGAGCTTAAGGCACTTTTACGTATTATCTCATTTGTCTTCGCAGCATCTCTGTAAGGTGAAGGCTTGACAGAAATAGTGAAACAAGAAACGAGAGCTATAAAAGAACTTACACAGTGTTCTGTACCAAAGCAGGGAGGTGCTGGGGGTCCATGAGAATACCCGCTGGGCCTGGCATATGAGGCTTCATAGCCACCTGCATCTAACTCCTCCAACAAGCCAGGAGGTGGGTCATTTTAAGAACAGAAGATGTGCTATGGTATCAACGTGAAGGAAGGAATTAACTCTGCCTGAAGCATACTCTCTGAAATGACCATGTGACATTTGTGCTCAGCCTTCAAGGATGGGTAGGATTTTTCTAGGTCAACTACAGGAAGAACAAGAATGATCTGGAACAGAGAGGTGCCAGTGTCCTGGCTCGTTTGGGCTTGTGGGACTGGATAACCAGGTGCCTGATGTGGGCAGTGGAATAAAGATGAGATTCCAGAGGCCACGGTGATTTTTCCTTGGGCCAATGCTGTGAGTGTACCAAGGGGTTTAGGACACAGTCCTGCCCACTTGGAGCTTATAACCTAATTGGGGAAATAAGATCAGTAGGCATTGAACCATTGGAGCCATTGCCTTAGAGGATGTAGCTCTAAGTCCAACTGAAATAACATTCCAAAGAAAGGAAAGATCAAGTATGGGCAAGGTAAGTCCAAGAAGTCATCACAGGAGAGGGAGGAGGTGAACTGGGGGGAAAGGGAAGTATTTAGGGAGGCAAAGAGGAGAGGGACCTGTGGGGAAGCCAGAGGGAAGGTCGGGGTGGGAGCCCGTTAGGCCTCTGTCCTCTCAGCGTCACATTTGTCCCCAAACCGCCCCCCTTTCCCATCACCCTGCCCCGCATGATCCTGACTTGATCCACGGGTTGATACTTCGGGGGGAAATATAATGGGTCATTATATCGCTCTCTTTTTTACGTGAAAAGTCTACCACGGCTCCTTTTTTGGTGGAAAGTAAGTAAATCAAGGGGCGTGGGGTATCCAGTTCCCTGAGGGGGAGGATGGAAATGTTGTCAGCCCCTGAACTGGATTTTCTGCCTGCCTAGTCCTTTCCATTGGCAAATTCAGGTTCCAGCTTTGTTTCTCATGCCTGGAACCTCTAGAGAGACACTGGCTGGCCCAAGGGACTCTAGGGAGATTGAAGCATATTGGTCCTCAACAATCAGTTTTTGAACGAATGAGTGAGTGAATGAAGGAATGAATGAGAACCCGAACTCCCTTTCCTTTCCCTTCCATCACCCATTACAGGCAGCTCACCAGGGTCCTGTGTCTGATATTTGTCATTCCTTGGTATCTGCGGGGGACTGGTTCCAGGAACCCCACAGATACCAAAATCCACGGATGCTCAAGTCCCTTATATAAAATGGTGTGGTATTTGCATAAAACCTACACATACTCCTGCATACTTTAAATCATCTCTAGATTACTTATAATACCTAATACAACATAAATGCTACATAAATAGATGATCCAAGCAGAAAATTCAAGTTTTGCTTTTTGGAACTTTCTGGAACTTTTTTCTCTCCAGTATTTTCGATCTGCCGTTGGTTGAATCTGCCAGTGGAGAACCTGCAGATACAGAGGGTCGGCCGTACTCAACTTTAGCCAAATGCTGTTCTAAGTACCTTATTCATATTCTCTCTCACTCCCTCGACATCCCTGAGTATGTTCATGCACATCTGACAGCTGAGAAAATGGAGGTTCAGGGAAGTTGTTAATAATACCAATGATAGGGGCTTCCCTGGTGGCACAGTGGTTGAGAATCTGCTTGCCAATGCAGGGGACACGGGTTCAAGCCCTGGTCTGGGAAGATCCCACATGCCGCGGAGCAACTGGGCCCGTGAGCCACAACTACTGAGCCTGCGCATCTGGAGCCTCTGCTCCGCAACAAGAGAGGCCGCAATAGTGAGAGGCCCGCGCACCGTGATGAAGAGTGGCCCCTGCTTGCCGCAACTGTAGAAAGCCCTCGCACAGAAACGAAGACCCAACACAGACAAAAATAAATAAATAAATAATTTTTTAAAATAATAATAATAATAATAATACGAATGATAATAATAATGTCAATGATTGCTGACTCTCAGTGAGCACTGAATATGTGTCAGGCATTGTCTAAATGGTATAAACACATTATCCCATTTAACCCCATAGCAACACTATGAGGTAGCCATTTCGAAGAGAAGGAAACCATGAAAGAGCTAAGTGATGCAGCAAGTTCACACAGCAACTGAATGAATGAAGGAGAAGATGAATGGGCACTAAGAAAGCAGGTGGGATCTTAGTTTCCCGACCAGGAATCGAACCCACGGCCCTTGCATAGGAAGCTTGGAGTCTTAACCACTGGATCACCAGGGAAGTCCCATCACTTTTCTTTAAATAAATAAATAAATAAATAATATAAAATAAAAAGAAAAAAAGAACCTTACCTAACATAATAGGATAACATATATAAATTGCCCAGTTGTCCAAAACAATCTTACTCAAAAAATACTAGCTTCCTTCCCTATCTGTAAAATAGAACTAGTCTTGCCTGCCTCTCCCTACCTTACAGGGGTTGGGTGCCAGTGAGACGAGGTATCAAATATGAAGACATTCTGTGACCTATATCTCTATGGGACACAGCTTCCCCCCATCATTCTCCTGGGGAAAGTGTCACGTTGATTTCCCAGCACTCGCTGGCCTCCCGTGGCATGTGTCAATGACTTAGGACCCAGCGTGATGATTTTGCCAGTGGGCTCCAAAGCAGACAGGTCAGTGAGGCCTCTGACATCTTACACTCCCTTCTGCCTGATGGTAAGTGAACTGCCTCTAGCTCCAAGTAAAGCTCAGGAGAGAGGACGGACCACCTCCATGCCCTTCGGGGAAGGACTAGGCCCCGGGAAGGCAGCCCAGAAGATCAGATGTCAGAGCGCAGAGTCCATGAACCAGACAGGAGCAGAAGGGAAAGCCTCTCTAAAGACCAGCGCCCCTACCAGGGATGCCTGGAGGCTGAGTTTCCCAGCAGCCCGCGGTGGAAGGGAGGCTCTAAGCAGAGCATGCGTCTCACTTGGTGCTGCGGCCCCTGGGGAAGCTGGGGTCCAGGGACAGGTCCTGGGAGGCTGATGAACACCTAAGATGGCCCAGGTGTGAAGACAGGGCCACACTTGGGGGCTGTTGAACAGGATGGTGGACGGGGTGGGTGGCTGGATGGGAAGGAGATTGGGCCCAAAGTGCAGAGCAGGAACCAGAAAGCCAGAGGGCGTGAGGCCAGAGGCAGAGCAAGCTCAGAGAACTGCACCCATCTCCTGACCTTCCTGATCCTCTTTCTGACAGCCAGCCCCACAACCAGACAAAGGCACTCACCCTCCCCTCTTAGCCCCATTTCCACATTAGAAAGCCCGAAAAAACATCAATTATCTGCTTCCGTTTTAGAAAGTCTTTAAATAATTAACGATTACGGGATGGCTTTGAACTCCTAAGATAGGAGCTGCTATGGTAATATTATTATTGTTTTAAAAAATAATATGTCTCCAATCACTAGCTGTTGCTAAAGGGTCTGTTATCTTACCCTTGGGGGTAGCTGTTTGCAAGCTGATTAATTAGAACTCCATTTTTCAGACTTTTTAATTTAGATGTTAATAAATTCAATACTTTTATCCATTTGTTGTCCCAAATAAGATCCTTTGGGAATAACTTCTCATTTACGATAGTGACCTGGGCAAGACGGCTCATAAAACTGTATTAAGAATGCCTTCGAGAAACGATGAAAATTGCATTATGAATATACAGTCCTCTTGCAGGCCTCCAAATTACTAGACCCACGACACAGCCCAAACTCCACCATTAAGTTGAATTAATATTCCTGTAAGAACCGTAATCCTTACACAGTCTGATTTTCTGTTTAATTTCTCAACCCAAGCATACTGACTTTTCCATTTAATTGACTTTGCCTCAATCTTTACCCAAAGGAAAAATAAGATACAGAAGCAGAGGGAAAATGACTTCAATTGCGTCTCTCTGCCCTTCCGCTCAGAGGCTGCCCCACTCCACGCTCTGGGCTGAGAGGCAGCCCACCTGGAAGGAGAGACACGGCCCTCGTCCATCAGGAGATCTGGGGACCTGCACAGGGGGCAGGGAAGAGCCCATGTGACATTGGGCACCCTTTCTCAAGATGAAGGTGCCTGGAGATGGCACCCAGGACAAGGGGTGGTCAGAGATTTGGGGGAAGAGAGGGCTTCTGCCCATCCAGGAGGGCCAGCTCCCAGCCCTAATGGAAACGACAACCAGCAGCCTCTCTGGGTCTTGGGGCTGCACAGCAACACAGAACTGCTCTAGATATTTACCGCAGGGTGTAACCTTTCTCAAAAACCCCGTTGAAGAGAACCCCACCCTTCCTCTGGGCAGAACGGTCCAGCCCCAAACTCTGCAGGGAGCCACAGCCTGGTCCCTGCGCTCCCCGTCTCTCCCACCCTCCCCTCTTCTCTGCCCTGCTCCTCCTTTCTGTCACCTGGCCTCTGCTTCCCTTTCCTCCCTCACCTGCTCCCACTCACCCTGCGGGCTCTCCTCAAAGTCTTGTTTCACACTCCCAGTAGACCGTCATTGCCGAAACAATAGTAAAGATTCACCCATCACTCCTCAGTTACTTCAGGGTGATCAGAGGCAGTGGAACTACCCCCAAACCACATCTGGAATGTGGGAGGATGGTTTCAAAAGCTGTAGCCCCAGTCGCGCCTCTGTTAGCTGCTATTCGAATGAACCTCGTTCCGCGAGCACAGTCCCTGGCGTGAGGTGGGTGCTGTGTGGGAATGAGTAGGGTTGCGGTGACACACGCCTGTCCCCCCATGGAGTGCCACAGTGGCGGGCAGGTCTGGAGACGGCTCTGCCCGGCTAAGCCTTTCCTCATGGCTAGCTTTACTGGGGAGGCAAAAATGGCACCAACAGACCCAGGATGGGTGGATGGAAACATTTCCCTTCAAGAGGGAGCAGCCTGGGCTTCCCTGGTGGCGCAGTGGTTGAGAATCTGCCTGCCACTGCAGGGGACACGGGTTCGAGCCCTGGTCTGGGAAGATCCCACATGCCGCGGAGCAACTGGGCCCGTGAGCCACAACTACTGAGCCTGCGCGTCTGGAGCCTGTGCCCCGCAACGGGAGGGGCCGCGATAGTGAGAGGCCCGCGCACCGCGATGAAGAGTGGCCCCCGCTTGCCGCAACTAGAGAAAGCCCTCGCATGAAACGAAGACCCAACACAGCCAAAAATAAATAAAGTAGCTATTAATTTAAAAAAAAAAAAGTGAGGGAGCAGCCTAATCGGACCATATGCTGGGAAGAGAGGTGAGAAAAGAAATCCCCCTGGATCCAAACACAGAACAAGCAGTCGGTGTGCGTGGAACAGGCAGCTCTGAATCCCAGTCACAGGGTAGCTTCCCTCCCGCTGTGTGTGCAGGGCCTGCTTCCTCGTGTCTGGGTGAACAGGTAACACCTATGTCCCGCGGCCACCCCCTTACAGCCCCCATCATGTCACACCGGGGGCTCAGCCTCTGTGCTCACCTGCCTCCCGTCTCCCTTCTGTTACCGACCCAGGTCCTTGGACTCTTCAATCACTAGAAATCGGTAAGAGTCCAGACGAGAAATCCAGGTAAGGTGGTACTGGGAGCAAAAACAAGTAACAGGTGCCCTCGCCCGCTCCCTGAGGAGGGTGCCAGCTGGCTCCTTAGACGGAGTTACGACAGATGCAGGTCCCTGGGTTGGGCAGGAGGCAGAGCTTAGGTGGCCTGCCCACCCCCTTGGCGGTGCTGTGTGCAAGGATCATGCACAGTCCCCTGCTTTGGCTCCTGGCACTCAGATGTGACAGTTGGTTTGTGGCCTTTTTGTATCTTATTGCTTATAGTTGCCCCAACTGCGCATACCTGCAGTTATTTTTAGTTTCTTTGTATTTTGTTGCTGGAGGAGACGTTTGTCCAGGTGCAAGCACTCTGGTAAAGAGTCCCAGGTCTCAGGGCCCAGGGCCTGTCTCCCTTCCACTCCCACAACGTTCTCAACTGTATCCACAGAATCTGACCCAGGGTGGGAAGAGTTCATTTATGTTTTTCCCCCCGTCACCAAAGCAGAGAGGAGCCTGGCTGCACCAAGGTGAGAGGAGGTACAGCAAGGGGTTAAGCCTGAAACCTGGCCCTGCCACCTTCCAGCCATGTGACCATGGGTGAGATACCTCCTCTATACCTCAGTGTTCCCCTCTATAAAATGGGGCTAAAAACAATGGATTGCTTTTGTATAGATTAAATGGCTTAATATGTATAAATTGCTTAGAACATTGTCTGCACACAGCAAGTTCCATGTAGGTGTTTGCAATTATTGTTAATAAGATGTTTAACCCCTTGAGGGTAGGGACTGTACTACTTTATCCCCAGATGTACTGCATCCCCAGATCTCCATCCAGTTTGTGGAACATAACAGCAAAATCATCTGGCGGAAAGGCATGGGAGAGAAACGAAGTTAGACTCAAGTCCCAGCTGTGTGATCTTGGATGAGTTATACGTTACAATGACATTCATTTTCGTGAAAAGCTTGCAAGTCTGATACGAGGATTGGAATGATGTTCGTAAAACCCTTATTAGCATAGTGCCTGGTGCTTCAGGACACTGGATAAATTGGTGGCCGTAATCTTTGATATTATTGCTGAATAAATGAGCACAGAGTGAGCTGCAGTCCCTCCAAGGATGGAATTACATCAGTAAATCTTCAGGAAACCTGCATCCCCATGGGCAGGTCCAGCTATATAAATTGCGGGGTCCAGTGCAAAATGTAAAGGTAGGGCGCCTTGTCCAAAAATGATTCAGTATTTCAAGATGGCGACAGCAGAGCATTGCACCAAATATGGACCCTCCTTAAGGCACAGGAGTCATGCCCATGGGACCTGACCAGGACTAGTTTCAGCCGAAGGGACCAAGGCCCTCTTATTTTGTAATCAAGAGTCTCGGCCCAGAGAATTCGGGGGCCTCATGTCACTTCTCTTTTGGATCACTCAGCAGGGCGAGGCCGAGAGCTCAGAGCTCCCAAGGCCAGGCCAACTGTCCTCAATGACTATCAGTTCCCAGCAGGGGCCCGAGCACTCCCTCCTGCAGCTGAGACCTCAGATCGCAAAAAGTGAATGACTCAAGGCCATCCCTTATCTTTGATTAAGTGTGGACAAAAAAATGTACATGGTACCTGCAGCCGATTGAATTACTGGCCCTAATCTCTCACCGCCCCTGCCCGCCCCCGCCCCCCTGCATCCCCCCGCCTCCCCCCACAATCCCCGCCAGCGTATTGACCTCCACAGTAAGCTGGGTGCACCTCACTGCCCCTTGACTTTCGGCACGTCCATGTTACTTGCTTTGGTCAATGGGAACAGCTGGGCTTGCCCTCTGGCACACCTGCCTGTCACCATGGGAAGAACACAGCCTGTGTGGCCCCTGTCTCAAGGAAGAGGAGAGACACGTAAAGCAGACCTGGACCCACCTCGCAGTCTGCAGTCAAGCCCAGCTAAACGCACCCGAGATCAGCTGAACCCATCCAACCTGTAGACCCATAAGCGAGAAATATATACTCCTTGTTTTGGGCCAGTAAGCTTGAGGTATTTTGTTAAGCAGAGTCACTGTGGCAATAGCTGGTTGATATAGTACCTTGCAACCCAAAGAAACTGTCGCTCATCCCCCAGACACTTATTGAATGGCTATAATGTACCAGGCACAACTTCTGGGGGTTTGAAAATGAAACACAAACACACACACACACACACACACACATGTACACACACACACATCCTCCACCCACAGTCAACTAACCATTTAGAGGAGAGAGCAAATCTGTGTAACCATTACATGGAGTGAGCAATTCTATTTTTATCTCCCAGTTTTATGCAAACGTATTCCTGGAAGCCCATTTTCCCATGGCAGGCCCCATGGCTCTCCTGGTCACTCCTGCATAATACAAGAGTTCTCTAGTCCTCACAATCACAAGTCTTGGTTTAATAATTAAAATTCCAGCCCAGAGGAATAGTCAAGACTCTACTGTTGATCCAAGCTGGAGACCTCTCCCTCCACTCCCAGATCTCACGCCTTGGAGGCAGCGAGGCTGGCTGGGTGGACGTGGTCACGGTCTTCTCTAGCTCCCCAACCATGGGCTTCTACTCCTCCTGTCCAGCTTTAGACCCACTGGAACTGGACTGAGGTGGGGGAAAGAGAAACAAGGAGTGGAGAGCAGAAAGTTCTCCCTTGACTGGCACTGCTGGGTGATCTAGCACCAACTTCCTCTTAAGTGAGGGAAGATTCCTATCTCATGTGCATTTATGAGGGCACATCTGGAGACACCCTCAAAACTGGGGCTCTCTTGCCATCAGTTCCCTTGACCTGTGTCAAAGTACCTCTATTCATGTTGGTTCCTTACTCCTTCCTCAGCCTCTAAGCTATCAGTGATCCCTCTAGCTCCTTTCAGCTGTATCTCTCTGACCCTTCAGGTGACCCTCTAGGACAGGTCCTAAGATGGCCCACACTAACCCTCTCTCACACGTGGTCCATGGGCATCACCCTGCACCCTTTGACCTGACAGATGCCAGGAGAGCAGGCCAATCCCAGTGTGGCAGAAACTTCTGCCTTACTCCTCCCCTCACAAAGCTGCTGGTGAGCCTGTCTCTTGCCTTCTAGATTTTTCAGGGGGACTCAGACCGTGGAGCGTTGTGTCCCCCAAACTAAAGGAGATCCATATTGACCTTTCTGGGTGATGTATTTAAAACTCTTCCATCTTGACTTGAGGTGAAGGAGGATATACTTTCCATGCCCTCTATTGGTCATGGTTTTCAGATAAGAAAATAGAAACCACTTGTTATTTTAGTGAAAAAAGGGTGAAAGAGTGACACTTCCCTTGTCGGCAATACTCTGTGTGTGTTGTCACACATGCCAGGAGAGTAATGCATCCTGACTCCATGGGGAGAAGAAAATGAAGAGTCCACACTTGGAAGTTTCCTGGGCTCTGCAGCATGCCTCTCTTCCCTTGGATGATTTTAATCTATACCCTTTTCTTGTAATAAACCACATTTGTGAATAAAACAATGTCAGTGAGTTTCTGTGAGTACTTCTAGTGAATTATCAAAATTGAGGGTGGTTTTGGAACCTCCTGAACTTATAATTGGTGTCAGAAGTGGGAGCAGTCTGATAGACTGCCCTCTCTAACTTCCCAGTTGGCTAACTTTTGCAGAAATCAGGTGCTGGTCAAATTCTTGGAAGGGCCAGAGGAGAGAGATTCAGGAGTGCCTCTCTAGCCCACCATAGAATTTCAGATTTATCACCATGGCAGTGATCCCAAAGATCAGGAAGTTGTTGTGCTACCTGGAGTCTGAAAACTATGGAAACCACTGCTGCTTTTCACAGCTTCCCAATAGCCCTGAGGCAGGAGACTGGCTGGCAAACAGAGAATCCACTGGGAAAACTCATGTTGGCCAGAGCACACGCACCTGCCGCCATGCTGGAGGAGAAAGAACGGCTCTGACTGCTACTCTGGCTTCCAAATCTAGCTACAGGGCATCTCACTGGCATAATTAAACCACTCTGCAAACAAGCAAGTTTGGGAACCGGCCTCTAGACTCTTAAAGAGAAGAGAGCTAGAGCCAGTTGAACGACTCCCCGCCTTGGGCTCAGCAGGAGTTCTCACTTGGAATCCACTTCCTAATTTTCCATCACCAATCTTTGATGCCCTCACTAGGAATGAAGAGTTTGAGACTCATGTGACTGGATTTTGGAGAGCTCCACGGCAAATCCTGCAAACAGTCTCACCACTCCTTTGAATGATGCATGTATGGTCCACGAGCTTCAACCACAAGCACCGTTTTAACATCTCATTACACGTGTAACGATTAGGATACAATAAACACTTGGAATAATGAAGGTATGAACATCATTCCATGTTTTACCCCAGTCTTCTGTTTGGGAATAATAGATGTGATCATACAGCCTGATATTCAGGTGAGACCCTTCTCTTTAGGACCCTTATTTCCAAAATCTGCAACTAAAGGAGATAATTTAAAGAATTAATACTCATTTGGTAAAGGATAACTTGTTTATAAAACACTTCACCTGAATAATAGGGATTTCCAGATATTTACCACTTGTCAAAACAGAGGAAAGAAACTCTACAGTATTAAGAGCTATTGTGAGTTAAATACCAATTATTAATTAGGTGAAGTATCTCAGAAGCAGTTATGAAATCACTGGAGAATTACAATTTGTGTAACACATTGTTTTTATGAATGCATCTTTTTTATAAAAAAAGACCCAGCTATGCATTATGGGTATGGCATGGGTTGGTAAGTGCTTTCCAGAGGCCTCATGGGTGCATTTCCCATCTCCCTTGGATGCTAATCTCCTAAAGGGAAAGATTCTGTTGTCCGCGTTTATCAGTTAGAATGCTTTCGGCTGCAAAAACAGAATATCCCAGTCAAAATAACTGAAACAATAAGGACATTGATTATTTCACACATCAAGAAGTCTGGGAATATTCCCAGGTCTAGGGTTGGTTAATTCAGTGTAATGAAGTCATCAAGGACTTACTGCCTTCCACCTTTCCACTCTGCCATCTTCAGTGCCTGCCTGGTCCCCTCAAGGTGGCAAGATGGCTGCCAGCCACCCATCCTAATGCAATCACATCAGAAAGAAGGAGGACAACCTCTCTTCCCATTTCTCTTTTTGTCAGAGAGACAATCTTTCCCTAGAAGACTTGTCTTGCTGGCTCCGTAATCAAGGCTGCGTCTCATGTGCGGTATGCTTGACCAGAAAGGAAGGAGGAGGCTGGGAAATGTTATTGGTTCAGCAACCAGTAACCAACTCTGCTCTTTCCTGAAGCCATAGCTCAATGCTCTGCACATAGTAGGTGCTCAGCAGACACAAGCTAAGAAATAAAATATCCAAGAGCCAGCTGGGACCAGTGCTCACTCAATCAATCTCAATGTCCAGGCTCAGTAGCCTCCCTCACAGGCACCAAGAACCAGCCCCATTTTCCTTCCTCCTGTCCTGGAAGTGGCTGGTAAGGAAACAAGTAAAGGAACATTCTGTGTTTTGTCACTATCGTGTTCTCCCATCTCCTGTAAGAGACTATGCACCCAGACAGTGGAAGCCCAGAGACCCCACAGGAGAAGAGCTGCTGACAGGTGCATAATTGTCCCTGCGAAGATGAGAGAGCCAGTCCCGGGCGTGACCTCAGGAGGCCTGCCTTCAGATCAGGAAATAGAAGGGCTTTGTTCACATTCCCGGGGAAATTGAGGACAGCACTCTTGAGTTAAAACAAATGCGTCACACAGGGCTCCCTTAGAGGAGCTAAAACCAAATGGCTTTCAAGAGAAGAGAACCGTAGTTCAGAGGTGAAAGGTGTCAGACTGCAGAGGTCCCCATCCCCAGCGGGGACCTGTGGGCTGGACACTCCCTCTTTCCTCAAGATGCAGATGGGGACTAACTAAAATGTCACAGCCTCTTCCACTTGCCATGGTGACAAAATCGCATTGATCTCAGTAGCTCTGTGGCCTCTTACCGGCGTTCTCTCTGTGTCCACTCAGCTTCCTCCAGGAAACCAGAGGAAAGTGAGACTTCACCAAAGATCATGGCAAGTGAGGAGCTTGGACACGGATTTAGCCCCAGCTGACCCTGTGACGAGAGCCGGAGCAGCCCAGAGGGCGCAGACCATCAAGGCAGAAGGAGGGAAAGGCATGCATCTTATACCTAAGGAAACAGAAGCCCCGGAGAGAGACACACAGGCACTTTGGCTCATTGGAGAGGCTAATGAGCCCACTCTCCACTCCTAATTAATTGTACAATCTTGGACAAGCCGCATAACCACTTTGAATATTGGTTTCTTCATCTGTAAAATGGAGTTAATTATGTCGACTGCACAGAGCTGCCGCGAGCATCAAATGAGATGAGCCGGGTGGGGGGCGGATCTTCCTGGACCAGGACATCTCCGTGACCGTCCCCCTTCCTACCCCTCTCCCCACTCCACCTCGGGGCTCCTGGGGGCAGCAGGAGGCTATACACCATCACAGCACGGATGTTCTTCTCTCCCCAACACAGCTCTGAGCCTGCCAGTTGAGGGGGGATGAGGCAGGCAGGGGACCCCACCCATGAGTCCCCCTATTCGGAGCATCAGCCAAACTCTGGACGGTTCCTTGGAGGAATCACAGACGCACCCCTGCTCACCCCACTGGCTGGGAGCCATCTCTTCTTTACCCCCACAAAACTGCTGCTGTGAGGTCCCGGCTCCTTCCTCCTGCCCCTTCCTTCCAAACCACCCTCCCCGGGCCTGCCCTCATGGGGGCTGCTGTCCCCACCCCCAGCTTCAACCACCTGGCGGGAGCAGCTTTGTCCTTCAGAGACTAAGGACACCAGCCCCGCCTCCCTCCCACCTCGCCCTGGGCGTACCTGGACAGGACCCGCCCATGTCCCAGTTATGCCGCAGAGTCAGTGATGATCTAAGTGAGAACAAGAGCCCACGTGGACCAATCTGGAAGAGTGTCCTCAGGGAAGTCACTGTCTATAGAGATGAACTCTTCTGCTCCAAAGCTCCTGGGTTCCTGGATGAGTGTCCTTGGCTATCCTGAGCATCATGCCCTGGCCAAACACCAGTTACCCTGCTTTCACGGTCCTTCTGATCCCCACAAGTCTCCCATTTGAATTGGAACTATCTCCTTCACAGGAAACTTCCAGCACAAATAGAGATACCCAGAGCCCCCGGGCAGCCCTGGGGTGGCAGCCAGGGTTCCTGCTTGTGACTTCTTATAGGACTCAAGCAAGAAGCATTAAGCCTCCGGATCCTCTAAAGCTTGATGTGTAGACATGATCTCCATCACAAGGGAGTTGTAAGGAATAACTGAATAGCAATTGTATTTTTAAAGCACTTTGCAAAGTGTCACATAAATAACTCGTCCTGTAAGTGACTGTCATATATATAAAATGCTAGAGACGGTGGGGAAAAAATTATCGCCAGAGGCAGAGACACACACATTCATGTTAGGAAAGCAGGTCTCTGGGAGTAAGGTACCTGCAGTGTCCTGAGAATTAAATGTCAGCAGGGACCCTGTCCCTGGTCTTCATTTCTCGGTTGCCACAAGCAGTCAGCAGGAGACGTGTGTATGTGTTTTAAAAATCACCAGCACTAAAATCCACTTAAAATATTAAAACAGCCCTGATGTGGGAAACTTACAGTGGCATTGATTCTACCTATGATTGCTTTTAATTCTCTGCAAAGAGTGAGATGATCAAACATAACCATTATTTTGACATCCTATCTGTGGTCGCTAATTCTTTATTCTCTGAGCGCCGTGGAGCCTGTGAAAGGGAGTTTTCTTTCCCCCAGTAACATGGCGTTTAGCATTAGTTAGATGTCACATACAAGTACAGCTCAAGGCCAAACTTCCCCAGCCCCACATATTCCCTCCATGATTAATTGGACAGTGTTGAGTCAGCTTCATTCTCAGTGTGAAAAAATTCTCAGAAATAGAATACGATTGCGTAAAAGCACACAATCCTTTAGTGGGACAGCTTTGGCGTCCTAGCTCTGAGCTTGAAACAAACAAAAAGAGTCCCATCCTGGTGATAAGCCAAGCCTGATCTAAAAAGGGACAAACAGGGAGCATGGAAAGGCCAACACTTTGAAACACCAAGAAAATAGACAAGACTCAAACAAGACTTGATCAAGGAGAGAGAGAATACAAATAACATACAACAGGAATGAAACAGGTTATAACTACAAATACCTTAAACATTGTAAGAAAATGCATGAACAGTTTTGTGCCAATAAAGTTTAAAACTTGGATGAAATGAACGATTTCCTCAACTTACCGACTTCAAAGCAAATAGAAGGCACGCTTCTGGGTAAAGATAGTGGATTGAACACATGCCTTTAACATTTTTCCCTCCCTTAAACCCCACTAAAACCACAGGAAAGGATTTTTTTAAATTTGCCACTGTTCGGGTTTAATCCCTTTTCTGCCCTGTTGTGTGGTCTGCTGTTCATTTCCACTGAGCTCTTCTGTTGTGTGTGTGTTTTTTTTAAGACAATTTCTGAGAGCAGTTTTCGATTCACAGCAGAATTGAGGGAAAGGTACAAAGATTTCCCATACAGCCCCTGCTCCCCAAAGGATTTTTTTAGGAAAAAGACTTAAAATCCAGAAGCTGCAAATCAGAGGGACAAGTAGTAGGTAACTCAGCAGTCTTGAGAAGGTGGCGTGTCACACAGCACCACTGGCCCACGCCTCCTCCTTTTCGATGACCACTGCCCAAAAGACACCGGAGAGCAGCTTCTCCCTGGGCCATGGCTCAGCTGTGCCGGGTGCCTCTGTAGAGAAAGCTGGGGTGTCCACCTCGTGCTCTCCCGGGGTGGTCCCAAAGCCAAGAACACTCAGGGGCAGAAATAACACCATGGTTCTCTTCCCTTCTCTCCGAGCCGTCCCCTGGTAGGGGAAGGCCCTCCACTCCCTGTCCCCCAAAAGGCAGCACTTCTGCTCCCAACACGGGGTGGGGGCGGGGACCAGAGTGTGCGGGCTACACCATCTTTCCTTCTCAACACCAACATCACACCTGACACCCCTTTCCTCCGCGTGTGCTCTTCCCCCACGCGAAATAACTAACGCTGGAAAAAGACTGTTGTGAAGCATCACCCCGCTCCCCCACTAAACCACAGCGCACGCCCAGACCCACTCCGCCCCTCCAGTGGGCACTACAGCCCAGACATGAGACCCTGCTATTCATACAGGGTGGATTTTCCAAATCTCCTATAGGTGTGAGGAAATAGAAAAACAGATTGTGTCTAACTTGTTTGCATTTTAAATAATTATAGGGCTTCCCTGGTGGTGCAGTGGTTGGGAATCCGCCTGCCAGTGAAGCAGACACGGGTTCGATCCCTGGTCCAGGAAGATCCCACATGCCACGGAGCAACTAAGCCCGTGCGCCACGACTACTGAGCCCGCGAGCCACAACTACTGAGCCCGCGTGCCACAGCTACTGAAGCGCCTGCGCCTAGAGCCCGTGCTCCGCAACAAGAGAAGCCACCACAACGAGAAGCCCGCGCACCGCAAGGAAGAGTAGCCCCCACTCACTGCAACTAGAGAAAAGCCCGTGCGCAGCAACAAAGACCCAATGCAGTCAGAAACGATAAATAAAATAATAAAATAAATTTATTTTAAAAAATAATAATTATATTTGGTAAATTAGAGGTAAGTGACTCCCCAGTCACACAAGATTTTTAAATGTAATAGAATTTACTTCAAAATGTTTTAAATTTTCATTTCAAATGGAACTCTCAGAAACTGAATTCTTCAGCAATCTGGCCTCTCTTAGCTTTTGGCAGGTTGTGAGAAATGAGCGAAAGGAGAGTGGAAGTCGTGAACATTACCATACAAAGGAAGGTTCTGTATTTTCTACACCAAGTGCCTTCCGATGTCAAGAAGGTAGAGGAAGAAAATGTATTTTTAAAGGATAAAAACATTTCCAAATTTTCAAAATGGGATTTTTGCTTTTAATAATGAGAAGTGGTAACATTGATGGAGTGTCTGATTGGGGCCCACCCCTGAACCCAGAGCTGAACATACATTAACCCGTCTAACCCTCACAGCAACCCAGGCCAGTCGGAGCCACTATGGCCCCATTTTACAGAGGAAGAAACTGAGGCTTGGTGAGGTTAAGTAATGAGGACTAAAATAATGCCTGCCATATCAAGTAGACAAAGGATGTTGCAGCCATCAAGCCATTACATTACAGTTGCCCAGACGGTGAGCCTTGAGGGAACTCAGGATGAGAAAACACAGGATCCTGGCCCCAGATAGCTGAGGTGCATATCAAAGGAATAAATTCAGTGAGCCCAGACTGCTGCATCTTCCCATACATAGAAAAGCACTAAATTCCTTAACTTGAGATATCTGGTTTTCTTTAATTAACAATAATCTTTTCACATTCCGACTACCTGCCCTTTGTTGCAAAAACTCCTATATACCCCGGCTCCTCACCTCACCTCCTCGGAGCAGTCTCAGAGTTATTTGAGATGCTGTCTCCTGGGCTTGAAGTCCTAAAAATGTTCATCGAATAAAACATACTCTCAACTTTTAGGTTACGCATTTTTTTTTTCAGTCGACAGTAACTCATCCAGGGTCACACGGCTAGGAAATGGGGATTCTGAGTTTATCTGACTCTGAGCCTGAGTTTTGAGTCAACACATATCCTGACTTTTTTCTGCAATCTTGTCTAAACCTTCTCTATTTCTACTGCTTCTAATACTTAATTTTTGTCAGGCTTAAGAAAACTAAACTTCTGCCCAGAGAAAGAATGTTCTATCCATTTAGATGCTCACTTATTTCTTGGTCCAGAGGGCAAATTCCAGAAGACAGTTTCTCTACCAAGGTGAGTCAGAGCCCAGCGTGCTGATGCTTCTGGACTGTTTGGTGGCACCCAGCCCTCCAGGCATGCTTCCCTGAGATGCCTACTCTAACAGTTTTGTTTGGCCATTGGGGCTGTTGAGAAGAGCTCGCTGCACCTCGATTAGGCTGGTCCCCTAGACTTTGCCCACTGGCCTACAGCACTTGCACTGTCCCTCTGGGGTCAATCAGTGCCCCCTCCCCCGGCCCCAGAATACCCCTCTCTCATCCCTCCTGGACACACAGAACCCTCCCAGATTACCTGTGCCCCATAGTTACCAAATGGGCTCCCAACTGGCTCCCCTACTCTGACGCCTTTAAAGTATCCTACCCACCCCATAAACACCTGCCGCCATCGTAACTACCTCAGCTCAAGAACCCACACCACCCACTTTGACCCTCCTCGTCAGCAGCAACCCCTAAACTCACCGGTTCCTCACTTCATTCCCTGGCTCGGCCTTTTGCATCTGACTCTGTGGTGACCTAGTTCTGGACCATCCATTCAGCTCAGACCTTGGCCCCCTCAGACTCTGCTTCCACTGTTGGCTCCTTGGCTCCCCCTGCCCACACCCTACCCCACCTCAGGGTCCATGTCCCCCCACCCCTACCCTGCCCCAGTGAGAAGCAGACAACAGGATCCCATTAGGGAGAGAGGGAGGGAAAGACAGTAAAGCGCTAGACACTTTGCAATTGTCACTTAATCCTCATTCCTTTGCCGCTACTTGTAATTTATCCTCCACTTTACTCCAGAAATGGGTTAAGAAGCCTTATGAGACTACATAAAAGGCCAACTAGCATGAATTAACAGCAGAAGCAAAAGAAGAAAGAGAAGTAACAGGGCACATAAACCAAGATTAAAGAGCCAAGTGTGTCCATAAAGTCTGTGCTCGGCGTGGGCCCTAGCTTCGCCTCGAATATCCCCTGCAGCCAATAAGAGGAGGACCTGAGCAGTGGCTGACGCAGGTATTGCCATTTCCCATGGACAGGTGAGGAAACTGAGCAAAAGGTTAAGTGACTCAGCCAGAGTCACATGGCCGGCTGGTCGAAAGGTGGCAATGAGATTTAAATCTAGGCCTGCCCGAACAGAAGACGCTTCCTAAGTCTATAAGACCCCCGGACTTCCTCCTGAACAAGAAGCATCCGTCAGCCTCTCTCAGCCACAGTGGTATCACCTGGACGATTAGAGAAAAGGCCACCTGGCTGCAGTGGGCTTGTCCCTAGGGGCCATGGCACTGAGGGAAGTGACCTCCTACCGCTGCTCTGTAGGAGAAGCAGAAGCAATCAAGCTGCAGCCCTGCAGGACGGCCTCTACTTCTGTGTGACAGCCCTGCTTCCCTGCTTCACCCCGAAGCAGCATACAACTAATAGGCTCGTCATCTGGGGAGATAACATTAGCCTCGTCATTACCATTTCACTAAAGAAGTCATTTTAAAGTAATTACATTGCACCCTAGAAAGAATTAGCTCTGGTTGACTTTTCCATTCCTGCTGATTATGGCATTGGCAGAATTCATTAGTCCTGTAGATAAACCAGAGTGTTTGTGGGTGCACTGGGTAGAGACAAGCTCACATGGGCTGGTGCCAGGAGCCTGGGTGCATTAGGAAAGCTCAAGTCTGTGGCTGGCAACATGGCTTTGGGTCTGCCCGTGACCGCTCCTGGGCCGCAGCCATTAGCCCTGAGAGCTGCATGAGGCTGGGAAAGGCCTCCTCACTGGTTGCTTTGCCCTTTGCCTCTCCGTTTGGTTCCAGGAGAAAATCTGTGAATTGACTTGTTAACCACTTTCCTCTCAATTTGAGAGTCTCAAAGAGCAGCTGGAGACAGTGCCCTGAGGGAAGGGGAGCCTGGACCCTGTGCTGAGGAGCAAGCTAGGGAGGACCAGTCCAGGAACACCGGCTGCTGTGCAGTGGACGCATGTGGACAGTCATGGGCTGGAGTTCCTCCTTGGCCACTGCAATGGATGGATGTTCATGTCCCCCCAACATTCATGTGAAACCTCATCCTCAATGTGATGGTGTTTGGAGGTGGGGCCTCTGGAGATAATTAGGTCATGAGGGTGCAGCCCTCATGAATGGGATTAGTGCCCTTATAGAAGGGACCCCCAGAGAGCTCCCTCACCCTCTTTCCATCACGTGAAGACACAACAAGAAGATGGCAGTCTGCAACCTGGAAGAGGGACCTCCCCAGCACCGCCCATGCTGACACTCTGGTCTCAGACTCCCAGCCTCCAAAACTGTAAGATGTAAATGTTTGTTGTTTCACCCAGTCCATGGTACTTTGTTACAGTAGCTCAAATGGACCAAGACTGCCACCTACCCTTAGCCTCTTTAAGCCTCAATTTCCTCAGCAGTCAGCGGGAATAACAGTACCCTCTGGTAGGAGTGTTGGGAAGGATGTCATTTGTAGTGTTAATAGCTAGATTTTAATGCCGTATTTACCACATGCTGGATACTGTTCTGAACACATAGACAAATTCATTTAACCATGATCACAACCTTATGAGGTAGGTACCATAATTATTCCCACTGTCAGATGAGAAAATTAGGATCAGAAAGGTAAATAATAACCAGGTGGCCCAAGGCCACACAGCCAGCGAGTGGCAGAGCTGGGCTCTGGAGCTAGATGGTCACCTCCACGCCCCTTGCTCTTAGCCACTATGCCTTGTCAATTAAATGAGATAAGGCATAAAACATTTCATAGAAATTCTGGCATATAGAAAAACTCAACTACTGTTAGCTGTTATTGCTGTTAATTTTGCACATTAGTGGGATGGAGAGGAAAGGCCAAATGGGAAATTCCACTGGAAAGGACCCTATGACCCTGGGTTCCTAGCTTCCCACTGTAGCCCACCTCCCAGCAGACAGGAGTCCATTTCAGAAGCTGTTCCCTCCGTAGACACTGTAGTAATTTTTCCAAACACAGAATGTTGGGTTTGGGGAGCTGGGAAGGAACTGAGTGACCCTCTAGCCCAGCTCCCCCACATTACAGATGAGGAAACTGAGGCCTGGAAAAGTCACAGAGTGGAGGCGGCAGGGGCCTGGGTCCCCTGACAGTTCCTCTACCGCAGGCTTGATGTCCTATGCTCTTATTTGCATATTGTTTTCCATAAATTTGCATATTGGGCTCCAGAGATTCAGCATGTGAAACAAAATAAAAGAATTTATGGGTAACGAATTCAAACGTAATAATCAACTCGACATACTTGAAATGCAGCACAGAGCCCAGGCTGCCAGGGAGGTGCTGAGGGCGTGGTGAGGGAGGACCAGCGTGCGGGATGCAGCCTCGCTCTGAGCACCGTCAGGAGCGTCACCGAGTGCCCAGGACAACCCAGGAGCTGCTCCAAGGAGTCATGAGACATCTCCATGACAGCCCCCCACAACTGGGACACAGATCCAGGACACAAGTCTCTCCATACAGCCTTCATGAGGCCCCGAGAGGCGAGGCAACTTCCCTAAGATCACTGGACAGCTTATGACAGAGCCAAGACAAGGACTCCAAGCCCCGTAATGACGTCCACCTTCCGGGTGAAGCTGCCAGGAGGCCTTTCTGAAGTGCAATCCCTTCCTCCTCTGGCTGAGGAGGGGGAGCATCTAATCCCCTGTTGGCTCAGAGCTGTCCCCCTAAGGAATTGTCCCCTTGGAAAAATCCAGAGGCCACGAGCAGATGAGCCCAAGGACAAGTAAGTGCTGGGCTGTATGGACACGCCCTGGGTCGTCCCCGGGGGCACATCCCTGGAGCAGGCAGGCCCCAGTGCTGGTCTGCTTGGCCTGAGGGTGTGGTCGGGAGGGAGAGAAATAAAAACACCCACCAGAGCCCACGTGGGAAAAAAGAGAAGCCAAGGAAGCAGTCACCACCCCGCTGGAAAAGAACAAGCAGGACTGACCCAGGAATGCCCAGCTCTCTCCTCTAGAGCCCAGGGGTGAGACATTAGCATGAGGCTGGGTGGAGGGCAGCTCCAGATGCTGGAAGGGACTCAGGAAGGGGGTCCTGAGAGACCCAGTTAAAGAGAGACTGGACTGGGGACTGGGGTGCCAGGAACTGAGAGTAAAAGGCCAGAGACAGCCCGGAAGACACCCCTTCAATCTGCATTGGTTTTCCTTGCAGACACTTGGCTAAATACAGGGAATTTTCCTTGCAGACACTTGGCTAAATACAGGGATTAATTCATGCAAGGGCTTGCCGATCACAGATTGCAGGGAAGCACCTTCTTCTCCAGAGACGGTGAGAGACAGCGTGGAAAACCATCTTCTGGACTGGACTGAAATTGTGCCTGGGGTGGGCAGATGGGCCTTCAGGGGCTCAAGTTCAGGGTCCTGCAGACCCTTCGTCTCTGGTCCACGGCCCTGGACTTCTCTCTCTGCCTGGCTGGGAGGCTCGAACTGAATGGGCTATAATTTGAGTTTGGGCATGTTGGAAAAAAGTAAAGAAACTGTCCTCTTCTTCACCTTCATGGGGGGTGGAAGGAAGTGGGCAGGGTGGGTGGGGCATTTGTAGGCCGGGGAGGGACAAAAGGAAAGCACAGGTGGAAGGAAGAGCCCCAGCAAAGGTAGCATGCTTGGTGATTGTAGTTAATATCAAGCCATCCTGCATGATTAAAACACAGTGATGACACTGGGGTGGAGTCTGGAAAGATGGCTTGGGACCCATCCAAGGAGGCTCTTGGACACCGTGCTAAGAGTTTGACTATCATTCTGCTGGCAACAGGACACCACTGAGAGCTCTGAGAAGGAGCCAGAGTGATGCACTGTTGCTTTAGGAAGCAATACCCGATGCAGGGGACAGAGAGGCAAGAGCTTGAAAGGAGAAGAATTAATTAGGAGGCCTCTGCACCGGGACAGGCCAGGCGAGACAAGGGAATAGCCTGAATTCAAGCAGTGGGAAGGAAA
The DNA here is from genome assembly GCF_028021215.1 of Eschrichtius robustus. NCBI lineage: Eukaryota > Metazoa > Chordata > Mammalia > Artiodactyla > Eschrichtiidae > Eschrichtius > Eschrichtius robustus. Next base: position 167,658,392 of record NC_090826.1, on the reverse strand, counting down.
GGGGGAAACAAGGAGGGAGTGAAAAGAGAACTGACAGGAATCAGTGATGGATCAGCTATGAGGATGAGTGAGAGGAAGGCGTCAAAGATGACTGAGCTTGGGACTTCCCTGGTGGCGCAGTGGTTAAGAATCCGCCTGCCAATGCAGGGAGCACAGGTTCAACCCCTGGTCCTGGAAGATCCCACATGCCACGGAGCAACTAAGCCCGTGCGCCACAACTACTGAGCCTGAGCTCTAGAGCCTGTGAGCCACAACTACTGAGCCTGAGTGCCACAACTACTGAAGCCCGCACGCCTAGAGCCCATGCTCTGCAACAAGAGAAGCCACCGCAATGAGAAGCCCGTGCGCAACGAAGAGTAGCCCCTGCTCGCCACAACTAGAGAAAAACCCACACACAGCAACGAAGACCCAACGCAGCCAAAAATAAATATATTAAATAAATTAATTTAAAAAAAAAATGACTGAGCTTGGAGCCAGAACGGCTAGACGATGACATTAGGTGACATCAAGGATTTGGGAGGGGCGGGTGCGAATTAGGTATAAAGGGAGAAGAATGAGTTCATTTGGCAACATGGAGAACCTCAGGTGTCTTCAGGACAACCTTGTGGAGATCCCCAGAAGGCAGTTGGAAACTCAAGACCAAGTCAGAGGTAGTTGGGCTGGAGAAAGGATGGGGATCTGGGGGTTGACCTCATTAAAGGAGCCAGAGAAGGAGACTGAGAAGGAAAACAGGAGACATTGAGAAGGAAACCCTGAAGAATCCTGAGCAGGTAAAGGTGAGGACAGACGAATCCTCAGTAGCTGGCAATGGGGGGGGGGGGGGGGGGGCGGGGAGCGGGGGGGACCTATGGGTAGGTAGCAGGAGTCAAAAAGGCAAAAACAAAAAAACTCTAGAAGATTTTTCGTGAGAAAGCAAAGCCCCAGAGTGTACAAGGCCACTTCCACTCCCAGGACCTGTCTGGGAAAATAATAATTTCATAAGCGTAGTGAACAGGAAACATGCAAATATCCTGGATTATTCAAAATGGTTTATACATCTCAGGTTATTAAGACTGCATTCTTCAGATTAACTTACTCAGTGAATTCAAATGGAATCTTTTCATAACTTTATAATCATCGATGGCGTAAATATTTTTTAAAACCCGCAGTTACCGTCAGCTCCATCCTTCAGCGGCTCCAGCCAAAAATATTATAATCATTCTCGACTCTTCCCTCCCAGTCATACCCCACACCTAACCCGACAGCAGATCCTATAAACTTTCCTCACCACCTCCATGGCTGCAAGGCTGGTCCAAGCCACAAAATGCCTGATATTTTGCGGGTACTCAAAAATCGAAGCTGAATGAACGAACCTCCAGCTCATGGGACCACCCTCCCCACCTTCTGAATCTCTGTCCACTGGCTCTATATTCAGCTCTGCCAACAGGGGGCGCCCCCAGCAGGTGAACCCGCTCCGCAATTATTCCTACAATTGTAAAACCTGCCCCCGGGTGGTACAGCCTCCCCTTCCAGAGACACCAGCTTCCCAGAGATCTGAGTTTCAGCTTGATGGGGTCTCTCTAAATTTCTGTGTTTTAATAATTCCAACCTCTTCCCTTTGTTCACTCAGCCTGACGCAGTAGCTTCCCACAGCTGTTACCTCCACGGTACCTTTAAGTACTCTTTTTATCCATTCAATTACTAGTTATAACTCTTTACCTAGATAACAATTTGCTGCGTTTCATTCTTTCTGTTCAAATAAATGTTATGGTTTCTGTCCCCCGATGGACCGTGGCAGGTACAACTCACCCCTCAGGAGAACCACCCATAGCCTACAGCCTTCATACCTGGCCTTCGACCTGTAAATCAGGTGCTGAGAGTTGGGAAGGGCTCCAGCCCTCATGATCTAGGAAAGAGCGGAGGAAAGTCCTTGTTCACACTCTCTTCTGTTCCACGGACTTGCCTGAACTCCAAGATGCAGCTAGTGCCCTCATGGTTCCCTGTGCCTGTCTCCACCGCATGCTGAAGCCACTTGTTTTTACACGTCTCTCTCCTCAGACTATAGAGACATACCCACAGGAGGGATCCTACCTTATTCATGTAGCCCACTGGCCAGCATACCTCCCTGCACACAGTAGGAGCTCAATAAGCTTGATGAGCCTAATAAACCTTTGATAATCCGATATTCCAACATGATATGAAAGCCACTTACTTGTTTTAATGTGCTATCCAATCTACTATAAATACACACACACACACACAATTCTATGTGGCAGTAAAAACAAAATAGAAAAGAGAGAGAGAAAAAAATTAGTCTGCTTTAATCACCACAATGCAAAATGGGACTTACAGAGAGGAAAACATGGCCAGTCCCCAGTGAGTCTCTCTCCTCATAATGTTTGGCTATAATTATGTTTGCATCATGTCTGCGTGTTATTATTTACATTTCTGTGTTGGTTGGTGTTTGTACAGTTGGCAGGGTTCCTGAGGAAGCTTTCCTTCTGAGGCCAGAGACGGCTGCATGTCTCCTGGAAGGGTTGCTGTGGTCCCCAAACAGCTGATCTCCTCCTCTGAGACCAGGAGGACCTGCCAGCCAGGCTTTCCTTCTGTCTCAATCGATCCAAAATCTCCCTCTCCCTCTCCTTCCTCCTCCACCGCCCCCCCCCACCCCCGCCCCGCTCCTCCGTCCCTCTCATTTCTGGGAGAGCATCTATTAGAATCACTTGTGAAATAGATAACGACCCCTTTATAGCTGCTAGTGCTTCCCCTGTGTAATTAGGAAGTGCATTGTTGTGTAATTCAGAAATTAATTAGTAGTAAATGTTTCAGGAACGCAGGTGGAAGCGGGAGGCCAGCTGCACTTCCTTGGCCAATCATCTGGATTGCTTTCAGCTCCAGGGGAATGTTTCTGGCTTCTCCCAGGGGCTTTCTGGGAGCTGGCCTTTTCTTCTTCACCCTGGGTGGTGAGGACACAGCTGCAGAAGCTACAGCTGGCTGCACATCAAGGTGCTTTGACCCAGTGCCGGGCAGCAGCCACAGAACGTGGCTCTCAGCTGCCCAAAGAGCTCTGGGGGTGCTTCCAGCCCAGGGAGTGGAGGAAGTGGACGTTACCCAGCAACCTGAACCTCAGGAGGCCAAGGATACTGCCCTCTCTGGGGAATAGCCTGAAATTCTTTCCCTCTGATATAGAAAGGCAAAGCACCCCAGGCAGGATCCTGGCACAGAAGACAGGAAGAAGCAAGGAAGGCAGTTGGCTGCTTCCTGGTCCAGCAGGTCCTGGGGGGATGCAGCGACGGCCTCAAAGTCACAGCCCAGGCTCTTCCAAACAGGCTCTGTCTTTTCCTATGCTCTTCCCTCCTCTCATGCTGTTCCCTCCATCTGGAACACCTTTCCCTCTCATTTACTGGTGCCCGCACAATCCCTAGAATATAGCTGATGCATAATTAATATTTACCAAATGACTGAATGAAGTCCCAGCTGCCCAATTCCTACCCATCTTGCAGGAAACCTGCTCCCTTTCCTGAGACAGCATTAACCTCTCTCTTCTTGTGGCCTGTCTTTTCTGTACCCCTCTTCCAGCACTGATATTACACTGTTTCAAATTGTGTTACTTGTGTAGGAGTCTGTCTCCCCCATTCGCCTGGAAGGTTCTGGGAGGCAGAGACCTCTGTTATTCATCCCTGCGCCACCCACCATCCCACCATCCCACCTCACCCCCCCTACAACTCCCAGGGCGAGCACTGAGCCTGGCTTGTAGTTGGTGCTTAAGACGTTTACTGATCGAATTACTGAGTAGAATTGAAGAGCGTGGCTCCACGCCCTGAGAGCCCACCCCACTGCCCTCAGGAAGCTGAGGGGATTCTACTCCAGGTCTCCAGGAGTAGCCTAGGGGCCAAACAGAAGCCCCTCATGCCCACTGGGTAAGCCCACTGTGCAAATCCACACATGGGTGTCTGTGAGGTTCTGGAACGGGCTCCCTGCCAATCCCTCCCAGAGCATAAGTAGAATAACTGTGACTACAGGAACATTTGGGCTTGAATTTCATCACCAGATAAAGTCTCTCATCTCCTAATCTTCTCTTCCTTGCTGAATTCAATTCAATTCAACAAGCCGAAATTGAAGGCTTACACTGTGCACAGAACCACAATACCTTCTAAATCCCAGAGAATTCCCACGTGCTTTCATGTGTTTTTTACTAACTGAGCCGTTCCCCTCTGTAAGTACTCAGAGGCAGATCGCTGGTCTGCAGGCCTCCCCGGGGGGCCTGGCGTCCTCAGGGCCAGGATGAGTACTGCCCCGCCCCACTGGCTGAAAGGAGCCATGAACCTTAGGGTCAGAGAACAAGGTGACCTGAACAAAAACCAGGTGTGGCCCAGAAGGGGAGGCTCCAGCTCAGATGGTTCTGGAGCCAACGGGCCACCAGCAGGCGATGCCACCGGCAAGGACGGGCGGGCTTGGATGGCAACCACAGTGGAGGGAAAACTAGACGCCCTTTTCCCAGATTCCAATCCCTACAGACCATCCTGCCTGGTCCTGGGGAGAGGGAGGAAACCGGAGGGGATGGGCGCTCTGCATGAGATTTAATTAGACTGAGAAGCAGATAGAGCAGATTCATATCACCAATATTCTTTCTTAAAGCTGCAATTATGCATCAATCATTCAATACCCCCCAAAAATGGAAGATGGCTGTAGATTAAAACCAGAAAAATGAGGACCCTGGTTGAATCCTCACTCAAATAAACCAACTGTAAAAGTATATTTTTAAGTCAATCAAGGAGATTTGAATATAGACTGGTTATTAGATGTGATTAAAGAATTATTGCTAATTTTGTTAAGTTGGATAATAGTATTGTGGCTGTGTAATAAAATGTCCTTTGCTGGAGATGCACAGTATAGGGTAAAATGTCATGATATCTGCAATGTACTTTCACAAAAACTTCATCAGCAAAATTCTTCAGCAAAAATGATAAAACAGATATGGTAAAATATTAAAAATCATTCACTGTAATGGATAATACATGGGACTTCAGTATACAGTCCTTTTATTTATATGTTGTTGATATTTATTGATATATATATTGATTTTATATATTATTATTATATATCTTGATATTTATATATCGATAATGTATAAATATGTAAATGTGTACATAAACATATAAATGTATAACAATAAATAACAATACATAAAATCATTTTAATAGAAATAAATTTATAAAATATAAGAATGTAGATATAACAAATATTAAAAAAGAAAAAGCAAGTTTCAGCAGATGGCAGTAAATTGCTGGGTCTCCACATGCCTGCACCCCTGGCTCTGCTCCAGAGTACAGCAGGGAGCTGGGAGAAGGACCATCAGCCTTTACAAGACCTTCATAACTCAGTGGCTGGGACAATATACCCTGCCTCATTTCCATCCCCCATGAAGCCCTATGTTTAATCAACGGGTGAAGCAGACACAGGCCTCCCAAAATTGTAAGGAGTCAACATGTGTATTTACAGCTTGCAAACTCCAAATCATCACCCTCTCCCCCACTAGAAGATGGGCCCTCCTTCTCCACACAGCTGCCACTAGTAAGTGAGCACTGCTATCCTTCCCAAAGACTGCAGCTCAGATATGACAGGTACGCGTCAGATAGGATCGAAGGCAGGTGGGATTCAGGACGCTTCTCTCCATCCTTGTCTGTATCACACAGATGGGCTCCATGGTCACCCTGTCTATAACATGGAGCTGAGGAGCAGGGAAAAGGTGGCAGGTAGGTGTCCCCGCACTAGGTCCTTCCTGACACTGTTCTGCAGTGCAGAGAGAGGTTAGGGGGTGGGGTGTCTTAGTTGTCCCCTGTCCAATTACGTGAACTCTCGAGGTCAACCCAGCCCGTCAATCAAAGGGAAGGGTTCAAAAAAAAAAAAAAAAAAAGGGAAGGGTTCATGTATGAAGGGAGATGTCGACCGGGGGCTGGGATCCCCCGTGGAAGAAGAGCAGAGAAGCGTGGGCTGGGGCGTGGGGTTTGGCCGTGTCCTGGAGCCACAGCGGAAGCAATGACAGGATCAGGGCCTGCGGGAAACTGGAACATCGAAAGCTGAAAAGATGCTGGGCATCTGAGAGGCTGCGCAGCGTGAGGCTTGGAGTGAGAGGCAAGAAGTCAGCCTAGGTGGCAGAGCGAGAACAGCTGATGCAGGACTTTGTTCCGTGCCCCGCTGCCCCAGCCCGGAGGAGCGGCTGGCTTCAGGGAGGCGGTGAGGAACGGAGGGGAGCCCCGAGCAGGGCGGGGGCCTCCGCCAGCTGCGCCCCGGGCAGGACGCACAGGATGCCCCGCGACCCGGTGCTGTCGGGACCTTGGCGGGAAGAGCCCCCTGCTGCGTGTGGCAGGGCCACCGGCTTCTCCCAGCCCTGCTCAACGCTGCTTCTGCGATTGTGCATAACTACCGACACCCCTGCTTGGGCCGGTAACGTGAGCAGAAAGCTAAAAATGCGTGACTCGAAGCTCTCACGGGAAAGGGGACTTGCTAGAGGTGGCCTTGCTGGTGTGGAATTACCCAGAATATTCGATACCCCCTGACCACCTCCCGCCGCGGTGTCAGGTTCCATGCTCCCGGAGGTCTCAGTTGAGTCTGGGGGCGGCGTGGTGGCGTGTGTGTCCTCACGTTGACTAGTGAGGAAACAAGCTCGGCCTTTAAGAGACGTGGCGGGGCTCTGCAGCGAGGGAGGATGGCGAGGAACAGAAGCAGGCTCACCCTGCCCCCCACCGCTGCCTCAAGCCTCCTGCCCAGCTGCTTCACTCTCCTTCCAGAAAGTGGGGAACCCGAGAGCCGCCACAGATTCTCTGCACGAATCAAAGACCCGCCGACACGGGAGGCGGCCCACTGGAGGCAATAACTCCCTGTGCTCCTGGCACGGGGGTGGGGAGGAGCCTGGGGAGGGAGCGGCTCAGCAGGGGACCCCGCAGGGGACACAGCTTCTCCTTCTCGCCATCCCCCCCTCCAGCCCTTCACCCGCCCACGGAGGCTGGCTGTAGCGCACCCAAACATCAGCACTTCCCCTCTGGGGCTGCCGGGAATTGCAGTGAGGGACCACTGCAAACCCATCCTCTCTACTGGGAAAACAAAGTGGGGCCCAAGCGCTACAGTACCTCCTCATTTGCAAAGGAAAGGACACGGGTTTCATTCATTGAGCACCTACTCTGTGCCAGGCACTGTTCTAGGCTCTGGGGGAATTAGGAACACTCTGCATTCACAGACCGTCCACAGGAACAGGGAAGACGTGAAACACGTGAACGCAATAACGTGGGGAGGGCTCGGCCGGGGAAGCGCAGGAGCCTCCCTGGGGGATCCACGCCGAGGCGCCACCATCCAGCAGGGGCTGATGTTTCCTGAGATGCAGTCACATAGAGGGGCGATGAAGAGGCCACACCAAAAAGCAGCACCTCTGCTGGCTTAATTCAGGGGGCAGAAAGGAGCATACAGCAAACTCTCAGGTGTTTAAGAGGAAAGCTATGCAGTGTTAAGATCCTTAGCTGGCCTCACAGGCTGTACTGGTAAGAAGTCCCCAGAACAACACTTCCCTGAGACTGGGACCCCCAAAGCAAATCCATTTTGTAACTAAGCTGTTTTTTGGGTTTTTTTGTTTGGTTTGGTTTTTTTTTTGCTTACCAGACTATTCCCTGAAGTAGCTTGTAGGCCTGAAACATAAAACTACCTGTTGCCTGCTGATTATAACACAGTCCTTTCAATTTAGGCAGCCACGCTATATTCGAAATGTAAAGGAGAACTGCTTTGTAGTACTTTATTTTTAAACAATGGTGTGGGTCAGGGACTTGTACCCGGCTAGCGAGCATCAGACTAACACCACCTGGGCCGACAGGGGCAGGCTGGGTGGTATCCCCAGGCAGCCTGAGGGCAGCTGGACATACACCTGCTGGGTCCTGCTGATGACCCAGGTGATGAAAGCTCCCTCATACTTCTGACTACACGTGGAAGGACCTCTTTACTTCTGGGACCCACAGGCTGCCAAACAAATATAGCTCCTTCTCCACCCTCCGATGACTGAACTTCCCCTGCAGGGGTGCCGTCCCAGAGCCTCTCCCTGAGGGGTGAGATCCCAGAGCTCCCACAGCCCCCTTCAGTTAAGGGCCTACCCCTTCCCCCCGCTGGGCCTTGGGAGAGTTGAAGACAGCATTAAAGCTGACTGGTGTTCAGTCAGAATGGCCATCAACAAAAAGTCTACAAATAAGAAATGCTAGAGAGGGTGTGGAGAAAAGGGAATCTTCTTACACTGGGAATGTAAATTGGTGCAGCCACTATGGAAAACAGTATGAAAGATCCTTAAAAAACTAAAAATAGAGCTACCATATGATCCAGCAACCCCACTCCCGGATATATATCCAGGGAAAAAAAAGAAAACACTAATTCAAAAAGATCCATGCACCCCAATGTTCATAGCAGCACTGTTTACAATAGCCAAGACATGGAAACAAACTAAGTGTCCACCAATAGATGAATGGATAAAGAAGATGTGGTTTATATATATATATACACACAATGGAATACTGCTCAGCCATAAAAAGAACAAAATAATGCCATTTGCAGCCACATGGATACAATCAGAGATTATCATACTGAGTGAAGTAAGTCAGAAAGAGAAAGACAAATACCATATGATCTCACTTACATTTGGAGTCTAAAATATGACACAAATGAACCTATTTACAAAGCAGATACAGACTCCCAGACATAGAGAACAGACTTGAGGTTGCCAAGGGGGAGGAAGGGGGGAGGGATGGATTGGGAGATTGAAGTTAGCAGATGCAAACTATTATATATAGAGTGGATAAACAAAAAGGTCCTACTGTTTAGCACAGGGAACTATATTCAATATCTTGTAATAACCTATAATGGAAAATAATCTGAAAAAATATATATATATAACTAAATCGCTTTGCTCTACACATGAAACTAACACAATATTGTAAATCAACTATACTTCAAAAAAAAAAACTGATGGCTGTTATACCATACTTATAAATCATGTTCCTATAAGGAACGTTCATCCAGCTCTACTTCTGGAGGTCAAAAATTAATCCTTAATCAGACTAATAGAGAGGCCAAGGCATAAATGTGTGTTTTCTCTCCAGTAGGTCACAGCTATGGGCTGAATGGTTGTATCCCCTTCAAATTCATACATTGAAACCCCACCCCCTAACGTGGTAGTATCAGGAGGTGGGACCTGGGGGGTTAATTAGGGTTAGATAAGGTCATGAGGGTGGGCCCCTCATGAATGGGATTAGTGTTCTTCCAAGAATCATGAGAGAGCTTGCTTCCCCTCTGCTCTCCACCCTGTGAGGACACAATGAGAAGTCTATAGTCTGAGAGAGATCTCCAGAACCCAACTATGCTGCTCTGATCTCGGACTTCTAGCCTCCAGAACTGTGAGAAAATGTGTCTGTTTTTTATAAGCCACCTGGTCTCTGGTATTTGTTCAGACAGCCCAAACTGACTAAGACACTCATCTTCCTGTACACTTCATTTCCAGCATCTGCGTATGAGAGTCAGCTCTGTCTCCAACTATCCATTAGGACACTAGGCTATGGCACCTATTTTCTTACCAACAACAAAGATCCTTGTGTTCCGCCATGAGCAAAACTAACCTGAACTGCATTTCCCCTCAAGCTATTTGTCAGGTAAGAATTCCCCTCAGCAAGAATTTTCCTATCCTTTCCTTTCCTTTAGCCCATGCTGACCTGCAGTATAGCAATTTCTCCCGTCTGCCTGTGAGGAAGAAAGGCCTCTCCCCCCAGCAGACCCTCCCTGCACCCTCCTCGGAAGGGCGGGAGCAGCTCCTTTCCTGAAGGCAGTCCCCGGAGGCAGTTTAATCTATAGCAGGCCTTTCCTCCAAGAAATTCACCCACATTTCCCATCTTTCAGCAGCTTTGGGCTGCATCATTGTTCAAGAACATCTTTTCTAAAGCAGAAACACCCCAGGGCACCCCCCAGATTACATATCACTAGAGGAAGGCAGAAACCATTTTGGCCCACAACTTTAATTAATTTCTGTCTCTCCATTGTGCTCTGGGATCAGCTTAAATGCTGCTGAAAGAGATCTCGGGCTCCCCGGACTGCTCCAGTGGGACAGGCCAGGATCTCAGGGAACAACAAATGGCAAGGAAGAGATGAATAACCAGTGAATGCTCCCTTGAGGATAAATGTTCACAAAACTGTAAAGAAAGGGAGAAAAGAGGCAGGCAGGCTGGCAGGGAGCGTCACTGATGTCCAGAACCCTGGGTCAGACCAACACACAGCACAGCCACTGCAAAAGAAGGAGATCGGGGTGAGCTCAGGGGTCCTCAGGAGCTGGTGTGACTGCGCCAGAAGCACTCTCCTGCCTCACGTGGTATGACTTGTTCTAGCTGTGTCCTCCAGTAAGTGCCTTGCTCAACAGGAGGAAGCAAGGAAGGCCTTAACTAGGTCACTACCCCCTGAGCCAGAGCCCCATGGAAAAGTGACTTAGGAAAAGCTTAGCCCCAAAGGGACTTCCAAAAGTTTCAGGTTCAACACTATTGAGCGGGTGTTTGTAGACATCCACAGACATGCTTCCAGGAAGGCCTTCCCTAGATCACTGAAAGGGGTCAATGACATTCCCATTCTAGAGAAGAAAAGAAGTGGTTGTACCCAGACAGCTAGGCAGGGCCAGGAATAACCTGGTGCTCTAGTTCCTCTGCCTGAGAAGCAGGTCAAGGGCAATGCCTCCTGGCCTGGCCCCTCAGGACATGCCCACACCTGCATCCCCACGGGCCAATAAAGGCCCTGCTGCATAGGCTGCAGCCCTCCACAGGGGAAGGGCACCACGTTGTCAGCGTAAGACATTATGGGCTTTGTACACAGTAATTTACACCCATTTATTTTGCATCTGCACTCTACCTTGTTGCAATTTAATTCTTTGTTTCTGATATCCTTCTATACGTCAATCAAAGATGCCTGGTCCTAAAAGTTAGGCACTTTAAATTGTACCTACCACCCACAATTCCATCCAAATTAATAAGAGCTTGCATCCTTGAAATGATTTGAAATGTAACTGTCGCTTTACCTTTAAAACAACAACAATAATAATAATTATAAATAAAAATACTTGAAAGATTGATGACAATCACACTCCTCCTGGCAATGCCTGCCATAGAACATGCGTTGTATCCGCATGGAAATAAGACAAGTCAGTGTGAATTAACAGCGCTCGGCATCAATACCATCCAAGAATGTTCAAGTACCATCAGCAAGCTGTTTATCAAAACCACTTACCTCTGCCAGAGAGAGCCGGACAATGCCATTCTGGTCCTTGTCCAGAAGGCTGAACAGTTCTAGAATGCCAGAGAAGGAATGAAATCAGATGGGGATGTTCCTGGACTTTGGAACAGCCAGGGAGCCGTCTCTGTCCACCCCACCTGGTACCTTCCCCCGGCCCCTGCACCCTTCCCAGCTCCCACTCAGCTTCAGGGACCCCGAAAAGCTAGATCTGGATCCAGTGCCCAGGGTGAGGGTTTTAGACAGCAGATGTCCCCCTGCCGAATTAGACAAACTTCCAGATGTGAGCAGAGAAGGTCCTTTTGCCATCTCCACCCTCAGAAGCTCTAGAAACTTGCAATTCTTTCAACAGAGGTAGGGGATGGGGTCGTGGAACAGAGGTGGTTGCCCCATTTGTGGGTAATCCAGTCACTGACTTTTCCCCGTTAGAATTTACACTTCCCAGCCCTCACTGGAGGAAAACTCCCTCCCTTAATATGATACCTTAGCATGAGTCCAAGGGGGCACTAGGCCATCTATAGGCTTCCAGAAGGGGGCCCCTCTTCCCTCCCTGGGAGGTGACACACGCTCTCAATATGATCCCCATGGAGGCATAGATGTTAAAAGCCATTTAAGGACCGTTGCTGGGACTCATTCATTTGGCCCAGTGACTGCATGTAGTAGGTGCACAACAATCTTTTTAAACCTCCCAGAGAGGGCAGCACCTTGGGCGTGGCCAGCTTGGGCTTCCTCAGCCTCTTTAGTTTCTGCTTCCCCTCCCCCAAGGATGTCACAGTTTCTGAAGCCTGTCTGGTTCTGCTTGCTGGTCCTGCCCCCTGCCCCTCTCCGCACCTCAGGAGAAATGAGATAGGGTTAAAGGAGAGAGTGACTCACTGAAGAGGGTCTCCAGGCGGATCATACAAGCAAGGAAGCTGTCAAAGTCGATGTCAAGTTTGCTGCATGCATACCGCATGGCGATGGTCTGCTGTACCTGGTTGTTGAAGGTGAAACCTATGGGCAGAGGGGGGCCAAGGTTATAGGTGCAGTGGGGGGCTCGGCCCTGTCTACAGCAGAAGTCAGGGCTGACTCAGGCCTGACGCTGCCCCCTTCAAAAGATACCAGAAGGGTCTGGTCATCCAATCAGTCTCCTTATAGATAATCCTCAACAGGATGAGCCTTCTCCCTGATCCAAGAATAAGACCTGTAGCTCCAACACTAACTCAGCTGTGCATCACACTGGCCACAGCAAGAAAAAACAGGGAAGGTGAGGGGACGGCCTCTCCTGCCCATCCCATTCACAGCCCCGTCCACTGTGATTGCTGTCACCTTCCCAGTAACAGGCAAAGTCCTTGCAAAAAGTCTAAAGAATCCAGCAACATTCCCTCCTCCCCGGATAAGGAAGGTGCTCAACAAATATTTGTTGTCACATTGACATCCAACATAAGGTAACTACCGCTGATGGTCATTAGCAACCATCATATTGAGAATGTTTAAAATGAGCACATATTGGGACTTCCCTGGTGGTCCAGTGGTTGGGACTCCGTGCTCCCAATGCAGGGGGCCCGGGTTCAATCCCTGGTCGGGGAACTAGATCCCCCCATGCTGCAACTAAGGATCCTGCATGCCACAACTGAGACCCGGTGCAGCCAAATAAATAAAGAAATATTTTTAAAATAATTAAAACTAAATAAAATGAACACATCTAGGGGACTTCCCTGGTGGTCCATTGGTTAAGAATCCGCCTTCCAATGCAGAGGACGCAGGTTCGATCCCTGGTTGGGGAACTAAGATCCCACATGCCACAGGGCAACTAAGCCCATGCGCAGCAACTGCTAAGCTCTCATACCACAACTAGAGAGCCCGCGTGCTGCAACTACAGAGCCCACGCACTCTGGAGCCCACACGCCACAACAAAAGATCCCAAGTGCCACAACTAAGACCTGACACAGTCAAAAATAAATAAAGGGAAGGAGGAGTTTCAAGACGGTGGAAGAGTAAGACGCGGAGATCACCTTCCTCCCCACAAATACATCAGAAATACATCTACATGTGGAACAACTCCTACAGAACACCTACTGAACGCTGGCAGAAGACCTCACACTTCCCAAAAGGCAAGAAACTCCCCACATACCCAGATAGGTCAAAAGAAAAAAGAAAAAACAGAGACAAAAGAATAGGGACGGGACCTGCACCAGTGGGAGGGAGCTGTGAAGGAGGAAAGGTTTCCACACACTAGGAAGCCCCTTCGCGGGCGGAGACTGCGGGTGGCAGAGGGGGGCAGCTTCGGAGCCACGGAGGAGAGCGCAGCCACAGGGCGGGGGAGGGCAAAGCGGACAGATTCCCGCACAGAGGCTTGGCACCAAGCAGCACTCACCAACCTGAGAGGCTTGTCTGCTCACCCGCCGGGGCGGGCGGGGACTGGGAGCCGAGGCTCGGGCTTCGGTCGGATCGCAGGGAGAGGACTGGGGTTGGCGGCGTGAACACAGCCTGAAGGGGTTAATGCGCCACGGCTAGCCGGGAGGGAGTCCGGGAAAAAATCTGGAGCTGCGGAAGAGGCAAGAGACTTTCTCTTGCCTCTTTGTTTCCTGGTGCGCGAGGAGAGGGGATTTAGAGCGCCGCTTAAAGGAGCTGCAGAGATGGGCGCGAGCCGTGGCGATCAGCGAGAACCCCAGAGACCGGCATGAGACACTAAGGCTGCTGCTGCCGCCATCAAGAAGCCTGTGTGCGAGCACAGGTCACTCCCCACCCCGCCCCTCCCGGGAGCCGGTGCAGCCCGCCACTGCCAGGGTCCTGTGATCCGGGGACAACTTCCGTGGGAGAACGCACACGGCGCGCCTCAGGCTGCTGCAATGTCACGCTGGCCTCTGCCGCCGCAGGCTCGCCCCGCCTCCTCCGTACCGCTCCCTCCCCCCGGCCTGAGTGAGCCAGAGCCCCCGAAGCAGCTGCTCCTTTAACCCCGTTCTGCCTGGGCGGGAACAGACGCCCTCAGGCGACCTACGTGCAGAGGTGGGTCCAAATCCAAATCTGAACCCCAGGAGCTGTGCAAACAAAGAAGAGAAAGGGAAATCTCTCCCAGCAGCCTCAGGAGCAGCGGATTAAAGCTCCACAAACAACTAGATGTACCTGCATCTGTGGAATACCTGAATAGACAAAGAATCATCCCAAATTGAGGAGGTGGACTTTGGGAGCAACGATATATATATATTTTTTTTCCCTTCTTCTCTTTTTGTGAGTGTGTATGTGTATGCTTCTGTGTGTGATTTTGTCTGTATAGCTTTGCTTTTACCATTTGTCCTAGGGGTTCTGTCTGTTCGGTTTTTTTTAGTATAGTTTTCAGCACTTGTTATCATTGGTGGATTGTTTTTTGGTTTGGTTGTTCTCTTATTTCTTTCTTTCTTTTTTTTTAATTACTTCAAAAAAATTTTTTTTAAACTATTTTTGTTTCTAATTTTAATTATTTTATTTTATCTTTTTCTTTCCTTCTTTCTTTTTTTCCCCCTTTTATTCTGAGCCGTGTGGACAACAGGCTCCTGGTGCTCCAACCAGGTGTCAGGGCTGTGCCTCTGAGGTGGGAGAGCCAAGTTCAGGACATTGGTCCACCAGAGACCTCCCAGCTCCATGTAATATCAAATGGCAAAAATCTCCCAGAGATCTCCATCTCAACGTCAAGACCCAGCTCCACTAAACGACCAGCAAGCTACAGTGCAGCACACCCTATACCAAACAACTATCAAGACAGGAACACAACCCCACCCATTAGCAGAGAGGCTGCCTAAAATCATAATAAGGTCACAGACACCCCAAAACACACCACCAGATGTGGACCTGCCCACCAGAAAGACAAGATTCAGCCTCATCCACCAGAACACAGGCACTAGTCCCCTCCACCAGGAAGCCTACACAACCCACTGAACCAACGTTAGCCACTTGGGGCAGACATCAAAAACAACAGGAACTACGAACCTGCAGCCTGCAAAAAGGAGACCCCAAACACAGTAAGTTAAGCAAAATGAGAAGACAAAGAAATACACAGCAGATGAAGGAGCAAGGTAAAAACCCACCAGACCTAATAAATGAAGAGGAAATAGGCAGTTTACCTGAAAAAATAATTCAGAATAATGACAGTAAAGATGATCCAAAATCTTGGAAATAGAATGGAGAAAATACAGGAAACGTTTGAGAAGGACCTAGAAGAACTAAAGAGCAAACAAACAATCATGAACAACACAATAAATGAAATTAAAAATTCTCTAGAAGGGATAAATAGCAGAATAACTGAGGCAGAAGAACGGATAAGTGACCTGGAAGATAAAATAGTACAAATAACTACTACAGAGGAGAATAAAGAAAAAATGAAGAGAATTGAGGACAGTCTCAGAGATCTCTGGGACAATATTAAATGCACCAACATTCGAATTATAGGGGTCCCAGAAGAAGAAGAGAAAAAGAAAGGGACTGAGAAAATATTTGAAGAGGTTATAGCTGAAAACTTCCCTAATATGGAAAAGGAAATAGTTAGTCAAGTCCAGCAAGCACAGAGAGTCCCATACAGGATAAATCCAAGGAGAAACACGCCAAGACACATATTAATCAAACTATCAAAATTAAATACAAAGAAAACATATTAAAAGCAGCAAGGGAAAAACAACAAATAACATACAAGGGAATCCCCATAAGGTTAACAGCTGATCTTTCAACAGAAACTCTGCAAGCCAGAAGGGAGTGGCAGGACATATTTAAAGTGATGAAAGGGAAAAACCTACAACCAAGATTACTCTACCCAGCAAGGATCTCATTCAGATTTGACAGAGAAATTAAAACCTTTACAGACAAGCAAAAGCTAAGAGAATTCAGCACCACCAAACCACCTTTACAACAAATGCTAAAGGAACTTCTCTAGGCACAAAACACAAGAGAAAGAAAAGACCTACAATAACAAACCCAAAACAATTAAGAAAATGGTAATAGGAACATACATATCGATAATTACCTTAAATGTAAATGGATTAAATGCTCCAACCAAAAGACATAGACTGGTGGAATGGATAAAAAACCAAGACCCATATATATGCTGTCTACAAGAGACCCACTTCAGACCTAGGGACACATACAGACTGAAAGTGAGGGGATGGAAAAAGATATTCCATGCAAATAGAAATCAAAAGAAAGCTGGAGTAGCAATTCTCATATCAGACAAAATAGACTTTAAAACAAAGACTATTACAAGAGACAAAGAAGGACACTACATAATGATCAAGGGATCAATCCAAGAAGAAGATATAACAATTGTAAATATTTATGCACCCAACATAGGAGCACCTCAATACATAAGGCAAATACTAACAGCCATAAGAGGGGAAATCGACAGTAACACAATCATAGTAGGGGACTTTAACACCCCACTTTCACTAATGGAGAGATCATCAAAAATGAAAATAAATAAGGAAACACAAGCTTTAAATGATACATTAAACAGGATGGACTTAATTGATATTTATAGGACATTCCATCCAAAAACAACAGAATACACTTTCTTCTCAAGTGCTCATGGAACATTCTCCAAGATAGATCATATCTTGGGTCACAAATCAAGCCCTGGTAAATTTAAGAAAACTGAAATTGTATCAAGTATCTTTTCTGACCACAATGCTATGAGACTAGATATCAATTACAGGAAGAAATCTGTAAAAAATACAGACACATGAAGGCTAAACAATACACTACTTAATAACCAAGAGATCACTGAAGAAATCAAAGAGGAAATCAAAAAATACCTAGAAACAAATGACAATGAAAACATGACGACCCAAAACCTATGGGATGCAGCAAAAGCAGTTCTAAGAGGGAAGTTTATAGCAATACAATCCTACCTTAACAAACAAGAAACATCTCAAATAAACAACCTAACCTTACACCTAAAGCAATTAGAGAAAGAAGCACAAAAAAGCCCCAAAGTTAGCAGAAGGAAAGAAATCATAAAGATCAGAACAGAAATAAATGAAAAATAAATGAAGGAAATGATAGCAAAGATCAATAAAACTAAAAGTTGGTTCTTTGAGAAGATAAGCAAAATTGATAAACCATTAGCCAGACTCATCAAGAAAAAAAGGGAGAAGACTCAAATCAATAGAATTAGAAATGAAAAAGGAGAAGTAACAACTGACACTGCAGAAATACAAAGATCATGAGAGATTACTACAAGCAACTATATGCCAATAAAATGGACAACCTGGAAGAAATGAACAAATTCTTAGAAATGCACAACCTTCCAAGATTGAACCAGGAAGAAAGAGAAAATATGAACAGGCCAATCACAGCACTGAAATTGAGACTGTGATTAAAAATCTTCCAACAAACAAAAGCCCAGGACCAGATGGCTTCACAGGTGAATTCTATCAAACATTTAGAGACGAGCTAACTAACACCTATCCTTCTCAAACTCTTCCAAAATATAGCAGAGGGAGGAACACTCCCAAACTCATTCTACGAGGCCACCATCACCCTGATACCAAAACCAGACAAAGATGTCACAAAAAAAGAAAACTACAGACCAATATCACTGATGAACATAGATGCAAAAATCCTCAAGAAAATACTACCAAACAGAATCCAACAGCACATTAAAAGGATCATACACCATGATCAAGTGGGGTTTATACCAGGAATGCAAGGATTCTTCAATATACACAAATCAATCAATGTGATACACCATATTAACAAACTGAAGGAGAAAAACCACATGATCATCTCAATAGATGCAGAGAAAGCTTTCGACAAAATTCAACACCGATTTATGATAAAAACTCTCCAGAAAGTAGGCGTAGAGGGAACTTACCTGAACACAATAAAGGTCATATATGACAAACCCACAGCCAATATCGTCCTCCATGGTGAAAAACTGAAACCATTTCCACTAAGATCAGGAACAAGACAAGGTTGCCCACTCTCACCACTATTATTCAACATAGTTTTGGAAGTTTTAGCCACAGCAATCAGAGAAGAAAAAGAAATAAAAGCAATCCAAATCAGAAAAGAAGAGGTAAAGCTGTCACTGTTTGCAGATGACATGATACTATACATAGAGAATCCTAAAGATGCTACCAGAAAACTACTAGAGCTAATCAATGAATTTGGTAAAGTTACAGGATACAAAATTAATGCACAGAAATCTCTTGCATTCCTATACACTAATGGTGAAAAATCTGAAAGTGAAATTAAGAAAACACTCCCATTTACCACTGCAACAAAAAGAATAAAATACCTAGGAATAAACCTACCTAAGGAGACAAAAGACCTGTATGCAGAAAATTATAAGACACTGATGAAAGAAATTAAAGATGATACAAATAGATGGAGAGATATACCATGTTCTTGGATTGGAAGAATCAACATTGTGAAAATGACTATACTACCCAAAGCAATCTACAGATTCAATGCAATCCCTATCAAACTATCACTGGCATTTTTCACAGAACTAGAACAAAAAATTTCACAATTTGTATGGAAACACAAAAGACCCCGAATAGCTAAAGCAATCTTGAGAAAGAAAAACAGAGCTGGAGGAATCAGGCTCCCAGACTTCAGACTATACTACAAAGCTACAGTAAGCAAGATAGTATGGTACTGGCACAAAAACAGAAATATAGATCAATGGAACAGGATAGAAACCCCAGAGGTAAACCCATGCACATATGGTCACCTTATCTTTGATAAAGGAGGCAAGAATATACAATGGAGAAAAAACAGCCTCTTCAATAAGTGGTGCTGGGAAAACTGGACAGCTTCATGTAAAAGAATGAAATTAGAACACTCCGTAACACCATACACAAAAATAAACTCAAAGTGGATTAAAGACCTAACTGTAATACCAGACACTATCAAACTCTTAGAGGAAAACATAGGCAGAACACTCTGTGACATAAGTCACAGCAAGATCCTTTTTGACCCACCTCCTAGAGAAAGGGAAATAAAAACAAAAATCAACAAATGGAACCTAATCAAACTTAAAAACTTTTGCACAGCAAGGGAAACCATACAAAAGACGAAAAGACAACCCTCAGAATGGGAGAAAATATTTGCAAATGAAGCAACTGACAAAGGATTAATCTGCAATATTTACAAGCAGCTCATGCAGCTCAATATCAGAAAAACAAACAACCCAATCCAAAAATGGGCAGAAGACCTAAATAGACATTTCTCCAAAGAAGATATACGGATTGCCAACAAACACATGAAAGAATGCTCAACATCATTAATCATTAGAGAAATGCAAATCAAAACTACAATGCGATATCATCTCACACCAGTCAGAATGACCATCATCAAAAACTCTGCAAACAATAAATGCTGGAGAGGGTGTGGAGAAAAGGGAACCCTCATACACTGTTGGTAGGAATATAAATTGATACAGCCACTATGGAGAACAATATGGAGGTTCCTTAAATAACTAAAAATAGAACTACCATATGACTCAGCAATCCCACAACTGGGCATATACCCTGAGAAAACCATAATTCAAAAAGAGTCATGTACCGCAATGTTCATTGCAGCTCTATTTACAATAGCCAGGACATGGAAGCAACCTAAATGTCCATTGACAGATGAATGGATAAAGAAGATGTGGCACATATATACAATGGAATATTACTCAGCCATAAAAAGAAATGAAATTGAGTTATTTGTAGTGAGTTGGATTGACATAGAGTCTGTCATACAGGGTGAAGTATGTCAGAAAGAGAAAAACAAATACCGTATGCTAACACATATATATGGAATCTAAAAAAAAAAATGGTCATGAAGAACCTAGGGGCAAGATGGTAATAAAGACGCAGACCTACTAGAGAATGGACTTGAGGACACGGGGAGGGGGAAGTGTAAGCTGGGACAAAGTGAGAGAGTGGCATGGACATATATACACTACCAAATGTAAAATAGATAGCTAGTGGGAAGCAGTCGCATAGCACAGGGAGATCAGCTCGGTGCTTTGTGACCAGCTAGAAGGGTGGGATAGGGAGGCTGGGAGGGACGGAGATGCAAGAGGGAAGAGATACGGGGATATATGTATATGTATAACTGATTCACTTTGTTATAAAGCAGAAACTAATGTACCATTGTAAAGCAATTATACTCCAATAAAAATGTTAATAATAAATAAATAAAAGTTTTTAAAAATTAAAATAAAATAGGGGCTTCCCTGGAGGCGCAGTGGTTGAGAATCTGCCTGCCAATGCAGAGGACACGGGTTCGAGCCCTGGTGTGGGAGGATCCCACATGCCGCGGAGCAACTGGGCCCGTGAGCCACAACTACTGAGCCTGCGCGCCTGGAGCCTGTGCTCCGCAACAAGAGACGCCGCAATAGCGAGAGGCCTGCGCACCGCGATGAAGAGTGGCCCCCGCTCGCCGCAACTAGAGAAAGCCCTCACAAAGAAACGAAGACCCAACACAGCCAAAAATAAATTAATTGATTAATTAATTTAAAAAATAAAATTAAATTAAAAAGTGAGCACATCTGGGTCTCAAGACCTTGTCTACAGGATGCGTCCTCACCTGCCTTCTTGAGGGCTGTCCTCATCTCGTGGGCATCAATGGTCCCCGAGTGGTTATAATCAGTTTCCTGATAGATCTCCTAAAGCAGGAGAAAAATTCCAGGTAGAAAACAGCTTTTTGTGGCCCCTGCACAACCATCTCCCTCCACCCCACCACTTCCTCAGAAGGCCAGGGACACCCTCAGAGAAGGCTTCATTGATTCCTCCCAAGAAGTTTCCAGAACAAAGTAAGAGCTTGGGCTGAGGGCCGGTGCTAGTCCTTTTGCCCTGTGAACAGGGGAACTTCCTGTGACAGCACTGGCACATTGACAGCACTTCCGTTGACAGCACTGGCAATCTCTCATTGCCTCCTTAGTCCTTCCTGAACAGTATGTCCAGGTTTGGGGTTGCCTTTGACCATGATGAAGGATTTGGTCAGACCAGGGCAGGAAATAGATCAGGAATGGGTGTCATGGAAGGCGAGGGGCTAGAAACAGAACAGAGGCCAGTGACAAGAGCCCAGAGTATGCACAACAGGGAGAGAGGGGTTACCAGATACTTCTGAATCTTCAACCAGAGCGTCTTGAATTCCACCAGCCCCAAGGTGCCCGTCCCATTGCTCTAAGCAGGTTAAAGGCCAACATGATCAAGCCCAGATTCCACATGCTCTATGGATTTCGTTCTCTTGTGACCTTGCACAGTGAGTGTCTTAAGACCTCAGTGAACATCCGTGTCTGTAGTAAGCAGGGCCCTGGGGGTCACGGTGGGAAAGGTTGGTGAGAGACATATTCAAATAAAGATTAAAGAGTCAAACACTCACCAAGGCCCTCCTTTGAGGTCAGGTACAGAGCTAGGAGCAAAGGGCAAGTCAGGAGCCTAACGCCCTCCATTCATTAGCATCCAGCACCCTCGTCATCCTGGGTCATTGAGGGGTTGAGCTCTATGGTCTGTTGTAAATTCCCTTCCAGATTTAAATGTCTGCCATTGATAGTTGATGTCAAAATGTTATCAGAGGGACTTCCCTGGTGGTCCAGTGGCTAAGACTCTGCGCTCCCAATGCAGGGAGCCTGGGTTCGATCCCTGGTCAGGGAACTAGATCCCACATGCCGCAACTAAGAGTTCACATGCCGCAACTAAAGATCCCGCATGCTGCAACTAAAGATCCTGCATGCTGCAACGAAGATCCCACACACGGCAATGAAGATCCTGCGTGCCACAACTAAGACCTGGCGCAGCCAAATAAATAAATATTAAAAAAAAATGTTATCAGAAGAGTCCTCAGGAGCACGGGATTGGGATTCTCTGCCACACGGTCTACACATGTTTGTCTGGTGCCCTGAAGGAGCTCTGAGCTTCTCAGAACTGATTCCTGGGACCCTGGGACACAGTCCCAGGAGCACAGCTGGCTCATAGGCCACTGCTCAACCCAAACAGGCCAGGGGTTGTGTGCAATTCTCTGTGTCCAGCAATATTGATTAAGCACTGGGCTCGACCCGGGGGGCTGGTTTTGAGCTGTCCCTACCCTCATGTAGTTCAGTCTCTTTGAAACTCTACCCTTTTCTCAGCCATCCCAACTAATCAACAGACACCAGTGTGTTACAGCTCAGATGTTAAAATTCTGAAACAGAGCATCATTCCCACCTCCTTCAACCAGCTAAACAAAAAGTCATGTTTACACCCAAGAGTATAAACCTCACCATTTAAGAAAGTCTGTGTCCTTATTTCCACGATCCACGCTGAGTGTTGGATGCACCACAGCCTTCAAATCCTAATACTTCAACCAACATACCTGAGAAGAGTAGTCTACATAGAGGGCTAACGCTCTGGTCTAGCTAGTCCCATGTGTACTTGTATCTCATTTCATCCTCGCAAGCTACATATTGTTATTCCATTTTCCAGGAGAAGAAACTGAGGTTCAGAGCATTCAATAACTGTGGTGGAGCCAGAACTTGGACTCCTGTCTGTTCCAAAGCCCTTGTCCCAGAGCACCAGTGTAATCCTCAATCTCAGATGGAATTGCCTACAGACTCCCAGGCCCCATCCCAGACTTAATGAATCAGCACCTCCAGGAGTGAGACTCAGGCAACTGGATTATTAAAACCCCATGGTTTTTAAGTGCTGATACATGCTATAGTGGACCACATGTTATATGATTCCATTTACATGAAAATATCCAGAACAGGCAAATCTATAAAGACAAAGTTGTTGTAGGGCAGAGGGTTTCAGGTTGTTGAGAGGAAAAGCTGAGTGACGGCTAATATGGGTGCAGGGTCTCTTTTGGGGGTGATAAAAATGCTCTAAAATGGGTGGTGATGTTTATACAACTCTGTGAATATACTAAAAACCATTGAACTGTACCCTGTACATTGGATGTACATTGGATGGTATGTGAATTATATCTCAATAAAGCTGTTATATTTACACAAGGCTCCATGGGCAGCTCTGCTGCATATCCTGGTTCAGAACCACTGCCCCCAAAGCATCCAAACCGTGGAACGGACCCTCTTGAAGAATGACTGGGTCACGGTCCTCCTGGAGCCATGAAAATGCAAATACCACTGGGAACAATGAGTGAGCGACTACAAGGTCACCCTCAAATCTAAGTTAAAGTCTATAGGCAGGTTTGAGAAGAATGATTCGGAAATCAAGGAACTATCTGTAGAAAAATGAATCGACGCTTAACAGTTCTTTGTGGCTCACGAATTAAACTGTGGACCATGCAGACCTCACAGAAGGACACAGGGCTGGAGAGTCCCAGCATCTGAAGCTCTGGGACCACAAGGATAGCACTCGCTCTCCGTGGCTGACACCGCCAGCAGAGGGCAGCACACGCGTGCTGGCTAACCAGGACCCCTCTGCATGACTACCGCGTAAGTACAGTTCATTCCTCCCGCCCCAAAGGTCATCAGATCTTATCACGGAAGAAGCCCTCAGAACTGAGAAGCACCCTCCTAGGCTCCAGTTTTCAAAGAAATCACCTTCACCAGCAGCACCATGGAGTACGGTAACCTGGGCCAAGTTTCAAGTAAGTGACGTTCCACGCTTCCCCACTCTGCGCTTCAGTTAAACTGTTCCTTCCACCTAGGATGCCCTAACCTTCCCCATTCCTCCCCAAGTCTCTTACTCATTCTTCAATACACAGCGAGGGTTAAACTGGGTCAGAGTGACAAGCAGGTTTTATCCTGTGTGATATTTCTCAACTACTGGTGGTGGCCATGTCAGTACTGGGAGAAAAAGACAGATGGGGATAGAAAGAGCCGGGGAGAGGGAGGAGGGAGAAGCCTCGTGGGAGGAATACTGTGATGAACAGGAGGAGGGTCACAAATGCCACATAGCTGCGGTCTTTGAATGAAAGGATTTTAAACAAGTCACGTCAACACGGCACACCTCAGTTTCTTCACCTGTAAAATAGATCATCTCAAGCTTACTGAGGAGCAAAAATGAGATGACATTTTTCTTTACAGCTCAAGCAAGTACCTGCCATATGCTCAGAAAATGCTGGTTCCCTTCTCCCTCTTTCCCTTGCCTCCATCTCACTGGGAAAGGTGGAGGAGTCACGAAAATCAGGATCAGAGTAAAAATAATGTGACATTTAAAGGATACATCCATCAGGCTGATCATCTCCCTGCAAGTGTTGATGTTGAATCCATCGATTTGACGTCTGTTCCTAAATATTTAAATAGAAAAGAGGGGAGGGAATCAGGATCATTTGAAGGCAGGGGAAATAATCTCCCTGGTAGGAAGCCACCAAGGACGCCAGCCAGAGTACGGAGCCAAATGTGAGCGCCACAAAAAGAAGAGAGCATGGCGGCGGGCTCCTGGGCAGGGCCCCCTGTGGGTGGTATAGGTGGGCACCAGCATCGGGGTTCAGTGTCTGAACCCCAGCTTTGCTACTCACAAGCCACCGGGACTTCAGCAAACTAATATCTCTGAGCTTTGGTTTCTTTCTCCGTCAATAAGAACAGTACTTGCCCCCAAAGCTAATTGGGGATAAAATGAGATAATGTAAGTGAACTTCCTAGCACAGGGCTTGGTATATGGCAAGTTCTTAATAAACCAGCTAACTTTTTATTGGCTAGGTGTTGTTCTAAGCACTGTACTTCTACTCCTCAAAATAACCCCATGTGGTAGATACTTTCATCCCTATTTTATAGATAAGGAAACTGAGGCCCAGAGAGGTTAAATAATTTGCTCAAGATCACACGACCCAGGCAGAGCTGGGATTTAAACGCAGGCCACCCGTCTCCATAGCCCAAGCTTTCAACCATGACAGCCTCTCAAACACAGCCTCTCAAACGGCAGCTGTTATCCTTACTGCTAAATTGCAGGTATCTCCTGGGAGCTACAGCCATCCCTGGCTCCATACTCACCTTGCCCACACCTGAGAGCCAAGGCAGGAGGGAGCCAAAGACCCTGCAAATCCTCTCCTCTTCCCTGGGCTCTTTCTCTGCAAGGCAGGAGGGAGAGCTGGAGTGGGGCGGTGTGTCTCTGAGCCTGGGCCTGGGCTCTGAGCCCTGGGGAGCTGCTCAGCCCCAGGTGAGCTCACCCCTGGCCTTGCCCCTGCATCCTGCATGCTCACCCCCTGTCCTGCTGCCATGGGTGAACATGCCCATAGCTCAACCAGGCGGAAGCCTGAACCTGGCCCATCCCTGGGCCCAGCAAGAAGCCAGCTCCGTGCCAGCTCACATGGGGCTGCGGTTCAGAGGGAAGGAGCAGGCCTTTCCTCAGCCTGGGTGCAGTTTGATCCTCTGACAGCCCCCGGGGCTTGCTAAAGTCTAAAGATGGAGAACTGTCACGATCTAGGACAGTCAGAATCCTCCACTCCACACACTTTCCCCAGGGATGCACTACAGAACAAGATCTTCAAGCTGCGCGGTTTCCCACAGTATCAAAGTTATTAATTTGGGGGGAAAATTTCACTTACTCTCAGCCCAACTTCTTTCCTCCCAAGACTCAGGACTCTTTCCTGCAGGGCCAGTTGGCCCCAGCACCAGCCCCGCCTTCATCCCGCCCAGCACCCCTCCGCTCCAGCCTCTCCCACCTGCTGGACGCTCTACCAGCCCAGAGGGAACCAGGGCCCCGGGTCAGAGGCCAAAGGCCCCTTGTCCCCATCTGCAGTGCCCCTGGCCCAGTGCCTGCACCCATCCTTACCTCCCCGCCCCCCCAGCATCTCTCTTACGCTCCCAGACTTCCTGAAAAGCCCCAAGGAAGAATTTACGTTTGGAAAACACCTCATTCAGAGCTGTTTTGAGTTCATTGACACTGATCTCAGAATACTAGAAAGAGGAACCCAAATGCAAATCACGTCAGGCCCTGACAAGCGTTTCAAGACATTAAATTCATGTAGAGTCAGACACCAGGTCCACTGACTCTATGATTTTAAAAGGCTGCGACATCTTTATAAAACTCCAAATCACAGTTTCTCTGGGGCCCCCATAGCCGGGTGGGAAGTGAATATTAATGGCGTGAGCGGGGCACACCTTCTGCAGAAGGCTGCACACGGTGCCTGCTGCCTTTCTCCGGGCCTGCCTAACCCAAGACCAAGACATGGCAAGAAGCAATAACAGGAGCCAGTGCTGACGGGCCACACGCCTGATGTGGAACATCCTCGAACCCTCACAACAGCTCTGCACCCATGTTAGAGTTAAGCAAACTGCGATTGCTAAACACCATATACATTCACCACGTAATTGTCACTTCCATGTGATGTAACTGCTGGGGGTTCCCAGCCACCAGTGGCAGAAACCTAAGACTGCCTCACCCCAAAGTGCCCGCGTTCCCCACTGCACCTATGGGAGTTGCTATTTCACGCATAGCCCGTCTCAAACTGGAAGTAGAGATTTAGGGGAGTAGGATTTCCCACGTGCATTTGGGATAAACACTGAGCCAGCAGGACGATTCGTCCCTTCACTCTGAGCTGGAGGGCAGACCTCGGGCAGCACGATGAATGATGCTCAGAGAAGGGACGCTGGACTGAGGTCTGGGTTCCAGTCGTGACTCCGTCCCTTACTCCCCATGTGACCTTAGCCAAGTCACTTCCTCTGGTGAGGTGTGGTCTTATCACTTGTCCCCATGGGGCCCCACTTCTCCCCGCCTCCACCAGCCAGGCCCAGGCTATTCTACTGGAAACCAGGGAGGTGGGAGCTGCACAGGGCAGCCTTGCCTGTGAGCACAGCTGGCCTCACTTAAGCACGGCACGGTCAGTCCCAATAGTAAGACCTGGGGACCCTCTGAAAAGCCTCCAGGCCAAGAATGGGATGTTGAGATCTTGGCCTGTCCCTCACCAGGCCTTGTGCCCCAGCAAGCTCCTCAGCTCTCTGTGCCTGACCCTTCACCCGCAGAGCAGGCACAGTGACCGATACTGCCCCGCCAGGCAGGAGAGAAAAGATAAGGTACGTGAAGGGCTATACAAATAGGAACTTTTACTTTGTTATCAGTCTTGATGCTCTAAATAAAAGATGGTCCCTTGGCAGCTAAGGCAACAAGGTTTTGTTAGCGAAAACACTGGTCTGAGCGCCCATCTAAAACACAGATTGACTCATTTTTGCAAAACTTTTTTTAATGGCTATCTAAAGGAATTTTGTTCCCAGGTTTTATTTTCTGCAAGGATTCTGATGTATTTTCTTCTACTCTATCCTTAAGTCTAGAAAGTGGCTCTGAGCTTCCCTGCAGGGTGGAGAGCATTGTTTTCCCCTTCTGTTATGGACTGAATGTTTGTGTCCCCAAAACTTCATATGTTGAAATCCAATCCGCAATGTCATAGTATTAGGAGGAGAGACTTTTGGGAGGTGATTAGGTCATGAGGGTGAAGCCCTTTTGAGTGGGATTAATGCCCTTATAAAAGGGACCCCAGACAGATCCCTCACCCTCTTTCCACCTCGTGAGGACACAGTGAGACTTCAACAGTCTGCAAGCTAGAGGAAGGCCCTCCCCAGAATCCAGCCATGCCTGATCTCAGACTTCCAGCCTCCAGAACTGTGAGAAATAAATTTCTGTTTATTCTGTTTCATATGCTTCCCAGTCTGTGGTACATTGTTATGGCAGCCCAAGATGACGGATGCCTTCCAAGGCCCTTTGGTAAAACCTTATTATCCTTCAAAGAGCCGTGCATTCACTGTATCTATGGGGCCAGTTGTGACACTTGCAGTCCTGAGTCTGCTCTGACTTATGGCCTCACATAAGTGAGGAATCACAATAAGCTAAGTCAGCAGGACAGGGAGGGAAGGAGCAGGGGCCACACCAGCGTCTTCCCCTGGCTCCATGGGCCCCTGAGCGGTGCCGGCACCTGGGCCAACTTGAATTTCGCAGCCCAAGCTCCGCTGGTGTCCCTGAGGGCAGGCAGGGCGGCGGACCAGTGAACACTAATCCCAGGCCAGGTTAACTGAGCCACCTGCCACCTGGGCTGAGCGATTCCTCTCATCTCTGAAGGATATTGATATAGGGAAGTTTTGCCTCCCCGCTTTTTATAAAGTCAGGGCTCTGATCCGCAGGGCCAATTTACACACAGAAAGGCTTTTGGCAGGACCTGGAGATTCGGATTTTCTGTTTTCTCAAAAAGCAGTCAACACAGCAAGAAAAGTGGCCTTGGTCCCAAGATACCTCTCCCCAGCAGTGCAGGAAAGGCCTCAGGTTTAAGACAGGAAGTGGCAACAGACAGAGCTGGGGGACCGGAGACCTGCAGCCTCATCGTTTATACTCACGGAGATGCAAGGGGAAACACTCAGGTGAGCTGAGCTTTCCAGATCACTCTCCTGCCCGTCCGGGAGCTTGTCTATGCCCTCTACTCACCTTCCCTGCAAGCTTCTCAAACAGGCTCCTGAGCTGGCCGTCTTCTTGATCCACCTCACTGGGGTGTGGCTAAAAGGCAGGGCAATTGCAAAGTTGAGATGGGACTCGTTGAGGAGAATGAAAGATGAAGATTTAAAATTCATTCGCTCGTCATTCACTACATCTGTTGCATATCTGTTGTGTGTCAGACACTGGCTGGATGGGGGCACGTGGCAGTAAACAGGAGAGGTCCAAGGTCCTGGCCCCAGGAGCTCTCCATCCAGCAAGGTCCAGGGGTCTAGGGGCTTCCTCTCTCAGCGATGTGAGGAAGTGATCCCCACCAACCCTGAATTTCTGATTTCAACCCTGAATCGCTTTCAGAGATCGGTGGCAACACGGACAGTAGAGAATCTCAGTCTGGGTCTGTGGGCTCCTAAGAGATTCACTGATGACTTTCAAGGGGTCTGTGAACTTCCGATATTGCATGAAAATTGGGAGTAACGTTAACATGTGTTTTCTTAGCTTTCACCAGATTCTGAAATAGCAACATGATTAAAAAGGAGTTAAAATCACAGCCTAGTGGAAGCAGCAGAACTGGAAGCCAGAAGACAGGAGTTCAAACACCACACTGATCAATTACGAAACTCCATCACAGGGCTCTGACATCCATTTCCTCAAGTCCAGTATTAAATCAACTAGGCTTGTTACATGGGGTCATTTGAGAATCAAATGAGAACTAATGTGTGTCAAAGTCCTTCGAAAATTGCTAATCATTATATGAATGACTGTCCAGAGACTCTCTGATATGACCATGGGCTCTTTCCAAAATGGAATGAAACGCCTCAACTGTCACCACCAGACAGAAAAGGAAAAGTCACAAGTTTCCCAGATGTCTTGAAGAGTTTCAGAAAACCAAGTCAATTTCTTCCAAAACCATCACTCAGAAAAGTACAAAAGGCCTGATCTGGCCCAATGATGCTGTACTACTAAGAGTAGCAGCAGTAGTAACAGTACTTACCTTTGTTGAGCACTTACTACCTGTCAGATACTATACATAGATTGGTTCATTTAATACTCATGAGCACTCTATGAGATTGGTCTCATTGCTATCCACATTTCACAGGTGGAGAAACTGAGGTTTAAAAGTATTAAGTAACAGGCCAAGATCACACAGCTGGTACATGGTGGAGGCAGGATTCAAAGTCAAGCTCGTGCGCTGTTTCACCGCCCACCAGTCTGAGCCCCAGAACAGCTGCTCTCAGCATCCTACTGCAACTCAGCCTCGCCAGGGCTCTGCTTCCTCGTCGATAACACGAGGGTTTTAATGCCTATCATACTGTTTACATTTATGAAGAGTAAATCCAAAAATACATGTAAAGTTTTTAGAAGAAATGATAAATACTTCTCATCACACATGTATGATTTTAAAGTGGTTTTGTAGAAGCTTTATATTGTCCATGTAATAAAATATAAAAGCTTTATATTGTCCATGTAATAAAATATACGATAATCTGAATCTAGTGTGAAATCTACAAATTCTGAACATAGAGTAATATTCTATTTTTCTGGGGGAAAATAAGTATGAACTGGAAAGAAAGGAAGAAAGGAAGGAAGGAAGGAAGGGAAGGAGGGAGGGAGGGGGGAAGAAAGAGAGAGAAAGAGGGACTTCCCTGGCAGTCTAGTGATTAAGGCTTCACCTTCCAATGCAGGGGGTGGAGGTTTGATCCCTGGTCAGGGAGCTAAGATCCCACATGCCTCGTGGCCAAAAAACCGAAACATAAAACAGAAGCAGTATTGTAACAAATTCAATAAAGACTTTAAAAATGGTCCACATCAAAAAAAAATCTCTAAAAAAGGAAGAAATAGACTAGAGCTATATGTTTCAATAAAGATAAATCTCAGGGCTGCGGATTGATCTGGTTGCTCAGACCCACCTTCTCCAGCTCTACACCACCAGCATTAATATTCCTGCCTTCCAGGTCTAGTGTTCTTCCTCAGGGACTGGGAGGGTCCTGGCTATAGAAGTCAACTGCAGTAATAGCGAGGATTCTACTAAAGCAACTTTATGGCCTTCTTACCTAGGAATCATGCAGATATTAAAATACTGTATTTATAAAAATTACACAAGTTATACATGAAAACATGCACTATCAAAGCATATTAAAAGTACAAGCCCCCCTTGGAAGGGGGGGCGGGATGAATTGGGAGATTGCTATTGACATTTGTACACTACTATGTATAAAATAGATAATGAATGAGAACATACTGCATAGCACAGGGAACTCTACTCAGTGCTCTGTGGTGACCTAAATGGGAAGGAAATCCAAAAAAGAGGGGTTATATGTATGTGTATTGTTGATTCTCTTTGCTGTACAGCAGAAACTAACACAACATTGTAAAGCAACTATACTCCAATAAAAATTTATTTTTAAAAAGTGAAAGAAAAAATGGACACGGGCACAAACGGGTACATAGCAGGTACTTCAGCACTAGGGGTTGTTATTGCACACAGGGGAGCTTTTGGATACCAGGGAGAAAGATGCTTTTAAGTGATGGCATACATGGTATGGCAAACGGTACTTCAGTTCGTTCACTCTTTCAAAAAAATATTTACTGGACACCTGGCACATGTTGGGAACTGTTCTGTATCTGTGTCTGAGATGTAGTGGTGAACAAGACATGGTCCTTTCTCTCAAGGACCTTAACGTAGTGGAATTATCTGTTGCCCTGAGAAAATATACATGAAAACGCTTTGGAAATGGTAAGGCAACCTGGCAAAAACAGGTATTATTTTACTGTTGTCATATTACATGTTGACAGCATCTTTGCAACCCTTCTCTAGTGTGTTTGTTCAATTGCTTTTTTTTTTCCCTCCCCCATTCCAAGCAGGCCCTTTAAATGTCCAGCTGTCCAAGTCTTGGAGATTTCTGGAGGGAGGAAGACAGAAGTTCTTGAAGGCAAGGGCAATGGCTCTTCCTGTCTCCTATAAAGTCTTAAGTCCCCTGAAGATATTATCCCTGTGGCGTGTGTGTGTGTGTGCGCGCGCGTGTGTGTGTGTGTGGTGTGTGTAAGGGAAGAGGCGGTGCTCTCATCTAGATCCTCCTCTATGCGGTGCCCATCCCCGCTGCAAGGAAAACGCTCTAACCGGGCTGTTACTGGTGCCCTTTCTCTCTAGCCTTGACCTTTTTTAAGGAAAACTCCCCCATGTCCTACAGACCAACGTGTAGGGGCAGGAGCGGGACACCTAGTGAAGCACCCTTGAGATCTATAGTGTTCTACAAATTTCTCCTGGGAGCCGGGGGTGGGTCCCGCACAGCGGCAGGGCCTGCACCTGCGCGGAGCCAGGTCCCTCTGTCACCCCCGCCACCCCGGAGGGAAAGGACACGCCCAGGGCCTTGGCCTTCTTCTCCGAGAACACCCCCCTCAGGCAGAAGTCGCCGTCCTTGAAGGGCCCGAAGGTGGACGGCACCACCGCGTACTCCCCGGGGGGGCAGCTGCACACATGCCGAGACCTCGCGCAGGTTGACGTAGGTGCTGTAGCGGGCGGAGGGCTGGCGGCTCAGGAAGAAGTCCCGGCCCAGGTGCTCATCCGTGTGGCTCTCCAGCTGTGCAAAGCAACAGTCAGGGCCAATGTCTTGTGAAATCCTGGAAGATGAAGGCCCCAGACTTGGGTTTTATCGCACTAATTTAGGGACAGTTGATTTTTAACCCTGGGCTGAGACTCAGGAAGCCTTGGATTCTGTCGTGAACTCACCGTGTGTCCATCATCAAGTGCATTCAGAGCACCTTCTGGGGGCCCGGCCCAGGTTGAGGCACTGGCCTTGACTACGCCACTGACCTTGGCCAGACCCCTTGCCCTCTTCCCGCTTAAATGAAGGATTGGACAGCAGGTGTGCTCAGTGTGTGTGCTCAGCTTCTCTCTGGATATTCGTCCTCATGAATCATCCCTCATCGAATCCAACAGACTCTCACTCTGCAGCTGTACCTGGTGGAGGGTGGCGCTGAGCTCCCCAGTACAGGCCTGTGGCTTAAATCCTGGTTCCCAAGCAACAGCAGCCAGAAGGGCCTGCTAACCTTGTCCTGCCTTGGAAAATTGCTCTGCAAGGTAACCAGGGTGATCAGATTTGGGGGAGGGGGGCGGGGCAGGGAGGCAGACAGAGGGGGTGGCCACCCCGAGGGAGGCCTGGCTCTCCTGGGAGGGGGAAGATGCTCTCCAAGACCCATCTGTTTGTTGGAGGGAGAGGGAGGTTGTGGTCGTATGCCACGGGCTAATTAGTGCCTACAGAGTGCTTTGAAAACACTGTTGCCGGTGTTATTATTGCTGTAATTAAGCCTCCCCGTCGCACTGTATCTTCATGACCAGTCTTCGTCAAGATGCCTGTGACAGAGCGCAGGTGCTGGTAAGCTGCAAGGGCTGTGACTTCTGTGTGACCCAGAGCTGGACTGCCCACCCCAGGGTAGACAGTGTCTATTCATGGTCACCCGACCCTCTTTGGATCACAGGTCTGCTAAGCAGGGGAGGAAGGCAGGGCCACCTGCGTCCACTGCCCTGGTCAGGACTCCACGGGACCCCCCAGGCTGCCCCTGCTGACCTGGGCACTAGAGCAGCCATAGCCTTGGGATCCCCCACACCGGAAGTTTTCTACTCTGGGCGGAATGCTGGGGGCATGGCCAGCAAGGCCTTGGCTGAGTCCAAGTGTTAAGGGGCTAAATGTCATTCTTGCCCTCCCTGTTGATTGCGAGGGGAGGAAACAGGCGACCAGCAGGGGAGAAGGAGAAGTGTGGGGTGGGAGGTGGGGAGGGAACGGGGAAAACTGAGTTCTAGCAGGAACCCAGGGGTGGGACAGATTGCAGAAGCCTCACCTGGGAGGCCAGAGTGAGAGGTGGAGAGCACGGAGGCAGGAGCTGGGGCCCCTCTGTCCTACTGGGGGCTCCACACAGGCATGTGCCACCAGGCCACTGGCCCTCGCACCTCCCCGTGGCCTGGCCCAGCCACGAGTGTGTGGGCCCAGGGTCGGCGTGAGCACCCCTGGGGGGCTTGTTGAAAGTGCAAGTCCTCGGGCCCCAAGCCAGACCTGCGGAATCAGAGACTCTGGGGCTGGGGCCCAGCAGCCTGTGCTTTCACAAGCCCCCAGGCCTTGGAACCACTGACCAAAGACCCACCGGCACTTGCAGAGCCCAGGCTCCACAGCGACGCGCGGAGAGCACCGGGAAATGCTCCTGCAGGCTCCACTGTGTGTGCAGAGGACCTCGCTCGCATAAACGGGCCGCTTCTGATGGGATCCACCATCCATCAGACTGAATGCACGTTTGAATTTAATTACTTTTGGGTAGTGAAGAGGGGCATGCTCTAAATCATCCCTGCCCTCTTGTCTGTTGCCTCCATAACCAATGATATGCATTTGGGAGCCATCAGGCAGGGTAGACCAGTGATCGGCAGCCTTGGAAGAAGGCATAGGCTGGAACCTGTGAACTTGGGCCTCATTGGCACGTGCTACCAGGTGGCCAAGGTTGAGAACCCGGGGGAGCAGGGATTAGCACAGCAGGGCAAACGTACCCCTACATAATTAGAGTAATAGACTCCGGCTGGGGTAGCCCCAGACAGAACAAGTGGTTCCTAACCTTGGCTGCACACTGGAATCACCCCAGAGATGCTGCCATAATTGGTGTGGGCGTGGAGATGTCTAAGACCTCCCAGGTGTCCCTAGCGTGCAGCCGACGAGAGGCTCGCTGGGCTGGGACGAGCTGGGGCCTGACTGTGTGCCAGCTGCATGGATGAGGCAGTCTCACAGCACACCCCGCCAGCCCCTGCCCACGAGGCCGCCGGGATAGCTGGGTGAGGCCTGGGACCGCAGCAGGAAACCGCAGATGAAAGTACGACCCTGATGACATGTCTCTCTAACCCAGCTGTAAATCACTGAGGAGGCGCAGGAAAAGCTGGGAGCCAAAAAGATAAAGTTGGTGCTTCCTTTTCTTATCAGATATCAGGGCCTTTATTTCTGTCAGCTAGATAAACAGGAGCCTAAGTGAGCTACAGTCATCTTGTTTGGATCAGACCACCGGGCACACAAGGGGCAAAGGTCACCACTGTCCCCTTCCTGGTGGGTGGGACCCAAGTGTCTTTACCAGCTCTCTCAGGGTTAGCAGCTCACCGGATCCTGTGGGAGTTGGTTTGTGGGAGAACCGGCTTCCATCAAAGGAAGCACATGCCACCGGGTGCCCATCACGAAGGCAGCCCAGCTGTTCCTTACCAAGGGGGACATCTCCATCAGTGTTCACATACCTCTTTGGGGACCTACAGGGCAGGAGAAAAGAGCATGTCACCTGAGGGTGCCGTGGGCCTCCCTTTGTGCCCTTGTGTCCCTCCCCACATCTGGCCCACAGACTGTGCAGTCCTGGGCCACTGGGAGGAATTCTGTGCTAAAGTGAGTCATCAGCATTTCTGAAACTGGAAAGTCATTGGTGAATTTTCAAGGCCATCTGTAGACTACTGAGCCCTAGAAATCCAAAAGGAAAAAAAAGGTTCTACTTTATTTTCATATTGTATAATCTACCAGGATCCTAAATGTTTGAGGAGTACTAACCTTGGGGTTTAAATGAGAACTAACATCTTACAGACCTGCAGACCTGGCCTCCAGATCAAGGGCTTGGCCAGAAAGGGGTCTCACTCAACTCGAGACATAATTTAATCACCATTGGCTACAGGGATTGGTCCAGGAATAGGCACGTGACCCAAGCTGAGTCCATCACAGACTTCTCTAGTATTTTCAAATTGGAACTAAGGGAAGGGGCCCCCTTGTTTTATGTGGGTGATATTAGAGAGACTGTGCAGAAAGCCAGACCAGGAAGATGGCATTGACACCAGAGGGGAGATGTGAAGAGAAAGGGTCCTGAGAGCAGGCACGTCCCATCCTAAGTATCCCTGTCCTTCCCTGGGTTTGGTGACATGAGCTGGTGAATTCCTTTTTCACTAGTCTAGGTAGAGTTAGGTCCTATTATTTGCAAATGGAAATGGTGATGCCCACAGGAGATACCAGATGCAGAGTGGGAGTCTTCCCACGCCAGAGAAGACTCCGAAGAGGGTTCAATCCCCCCTTGTCCTTTTCCTACATTTGCCCCCTCCCAAGCAGGCTCTTGTGACCAGAAGAGCAGGAAGGGCATTGTTTGTGGCTTAGGTCTGTGGGCAACTGCCAACTCTGAGGGAAAAAAATTAGGGAAAATGTGGATCAGCTGGCATCCTCACTCTGGCACCCTCGTTTATAATTGGCAGCAGAGGTAGAAAAGTCTGCAGTCACTGTCACTCCTCTAAGTTTGCATCTAAAGCTAAAATCCCCCATGCAGAGGCCCCAGCTGTCTGGGAGAGCAGAGGTCCTCGGGGGATCTGCCTCCCAACCGCCTTCACCCCCTCGGCAGGGACTCTCAACCACCTCGGCTGTCTTTGCATTCACCCCGCCCACCGCCACAGGCAATATGCCCTGAATCCACTGCCAAGAGTCCCCAGGCAGGAACTGAGCCAGCAAGCCAGGCCTTAGGTGGCACAAGTCCCCAGCCGCAGCATCCAGGCCGGAGAGCCCGCCAGCCTCGCCCACTGACGGATGGAAAGGGACAGTTACCTTTGAAATGCAAGATCCTGAATGCAAATGACAGGCCTGTGTGGCAGGAGCCTGTTGTCTCAGCAGGAAGATAACAGGGGAGAGAGAGGAGGCCAGACAAGCAGGGCTTTTCTTTGGGGGTTTCTGGCTGTTCCTCAATCAGTGTCAGTTTTCCCACCTCAGACCAGACTCCAGTTTGCAGACAGTTAAAGCCAGAAGAGGCAGTTCCAGGGGTCAGAGAATGGTATCCCCTGCAATCCCTGCATGCCCTCTCTCCAACACCAGGTACTTTCTACAAGCCCAGGCACTGCCTCTACCCTCAGACACTCCCTACAGGGCTGTACACCTTCCTCACCCTAACGTTAAAGTGGCTGTGTTCACAGATGTCATGCTCTAATTTATATGCCTCTGGCTATAAGAAGAAGGTTCACGGATCACATCCATGGGGTTATTTTATAAGCAGCTGTAAACTAATGTCTGAAAAATTGACATGCCGTTTATATTATTTACGAGAGCAAACGCCATGCCCACAAAGCTATTTCCGTGTGCTGGCTCACGTCCCTTTGAAAGAATGCTTTGTTGATCCGGTTATAGAAGGTAGAGCTGGTGGATGAAGAGCTGGTGGCCACAGTCCCCATTCAGCCCACCCTTTGGCCATGCCCGCCTCCTGCCTGCTCTCCCAA
Organism: Eschrichtius robustus; assembly: GCF_028021215.1. NCBI lineage: Eukaryota > Metazoa > Chordata > Mammalia > Artiodactyla > Eschrichtiidae > Eschrichtius > Eschrichtius robustus. The sequence goes on along the minus strand of NC_090826.1, from coordinate 167,621,576 downwards.
ACTGTCACTTCCTCTCCAGCTGTCAAGAAGCACAGGGTGTCCCCTATGGCTGGAATGTTCTCCCTCGTCCACCTTTGAAATCCAGCTCATTTTTTGACGCCCTGATCAAATTCTCCTCATCCACGAAGCTATCCCTCTCTGAGGAGACCTCAGCTCACCGTGTTGGTCCCCGTCATAGCAGATCTGACCGGCCCTGTAGTTAGTGAAGTGTGTGTGGTTTTCCCCTCTAGATTGTGAGCACCCTGAGGACGATAACCTTGTGGTATTCCTCTGGATCTCAGCTTTCAGCACAGCACCTGGCACGTGGCAGATACGCCCTAAAGAAGTGTTGAATTGATATGCATAGGGTAAGCGCTTTCTTGGTTTTTTATCCCTATAAGCAAAAAATCTGTTTTGGTGCTACTTACATTCTAGGTGGGGATGGAAGGGATAAACTGGAGTAGAATTGGAGCTTATTTATTTGAAATACTTTTCTCCAGCCATCAAGCAGCAATTATTTTCCAACTCCCATTCCTCCAACACAAAATACACACACATACACACACACACTAAACTCTAAAGCTCTAAGTTCCAAAATAAGAGAAAGAAAGGGGCTGGAGATCACATGAGCTTCACAATTGCACTTTTCCTTACTGGTTTCTTATTACACTACTTCTTTTTCATACACTTATGTATACTGAGATGTTGGGCTTCAGCCAGCTCTTGGTTTTTCTGATTAGAATTGTATTTTTCCCAAGAAATTCACTTTTAACAAAATTCTATAAAAGCAACCACCATGAATCCCTCTGGAATTCGTTATAAAAAGTCTTTGCCTATGTAAAATAAGTGGATTCCAGTTTGATCCTGGCTAGGCTTGTCCAGACCCAGAGGTCTTGCTTTAACCTACTTGTTAGGCTGTGAAATCTATAGAGGGGTGGTTACAGGGCAAACTGGGGTATTGAGCCACGCACTGCAGCCTGAGCCCAGAGCCATCTGTGACCTTCAATCCAGAGACACCAGAACTGAAAATGACCTGGGGCTCCTTTCACCCCAGCCCACGCCTTGTGTGTCCCAACAAGTGTTTCAAGGTTGCCCAGGGAGAAAGAGGGTTTGTCTTTGGCTCCCTTCCCCCACTCTGTGATGTCCTCATACTCCTTGTGTCACCTTCTTGGCTCCTGTCCCCTGAGAAGCCTATACCTGGAGAGAGTCTAATAAGTGTAGTTACACTGAACCCTCAATGACAGACAAAGCTTAATGAATTACATGTCTCAGTGTTAACAGTGGAGGTTTAAGCCAGAGGAATGAATCTCTAATTGTGGAATTCAGGCCTCAGTAAGGCCACTGGGGGAGGCATTTTGGGGAGCAAGGAAAATGCTTGATTAGGAACATCCAAAGAATAAGAAAGATTTGCTTCAACTGCTGGCCAAAATATTCTGACCAAAGTCATCAGGCGTGCCGTGGCGGCTGACCCCAGCTCCAGAGTACCTTGTAGACAGCATGGCCGATGCTGAGCATGCCCTGTCCCATCCTCTTCTGTCGCCTGCGATTCTTCTGCATCAGCCCCAGCAGCACCGTGCAGCAGGGTTCACCGGTGCTCTCCTCCTGGTGGTCGTCCACCTCGTCCAAACAGATTTTGAACTGGGGATTGGTCCAGTAAGTGGCTAGAAGTCACTCAGGAGATGGTGGTTCCCCCCAGGGGGGGTGAAGAGATAGGGAAGAATAGAATGAAAGGGAGGAATTTTGATCATCCCAAGGAAAGCATAACTCTGGCCAAACTGTGCCGGGTAAGCAGGCCTTGGCAAGTTTGCTTTACAAGGTGGTCAGCATTTCCTCCTATCTCCCTACCCCACCCACACACCAGCACACACACCCCACAGCATGTGGAAACTTTACACTTGTCCATTTGATCAACCAGGGCCCCGATATACTTGACGGGATATTCAAGGTCCCGTGGTCCCAGGGCTACACTGGGTCCCCCTGGAAGGAAACTCCAAGTCTTTTGGGGAAATGATTAACATCTCCCTGTTCTCAGCCTGTGAAGAACTGGCCTGTGAAGATGAACCCATCTCCTGGAGGAAGGAGGTCTCTGGGGGTAAAAGCAGGTCCCTGGGACAGATGAGGACAAAGTCCAGCAAAGACTAGCTACCAAGGAGTTCTCTCCTGACAGACTATAAAAGGATGACCACTCTTGCTCCCCGGGGAAGCCTGTCTGACGGGCCCCTGCTTCAGATCACAGCCCGAAACAGCCATGATTGCTGATCCTCTGTCCATTGATCCAGGGGCCCCACTAGATGGCACAGCGTTGCAGCCAGTGATGAGACACACTCCCTCAAGAGTACGTCATTTAATAATGCCCAAGGAATAATAATTGGCGATTAAGAAGCATGCCTGCCATACCACCTATGGATATTTTAAAACACTGCTTCATTTCAAATATGACCGTAAAAAAAAAAATCTCTCCAAATAGTGACTGTACAAGCCAAAGCACAGAGAGGGCAAATGGGTCATCCAGGGGCACACAGCAATTCTATGACAGACTCAAGTGGCAGAGTATGATTGAGGAAGATAGGCTTGACAGCCATCTCCATGCCAGGGCCTCAATAATTTCAATAACGATGTGCCCTGGGGGAAGAAAGGGGTGGGGGAAGGAGGGAGTGCTTAGGTCCTCTAGATAAGGGCCCAACCTGATACAATAACAAGGCATTCACAGGTGACCAAGAGCCACTGGTTATTATATTTTCTTAACAATAAAATTACTTACTCAATTCCACCTTCCCAGAACTTCCACTTCCAGATTTTTTTTTATCTAAGGCACAAGTGTGTAGATTTTAAAACAAATATCTGTCGATTCCAGAGGAGCCAGAGACAATTCTGTAATCTTCTATACTTACATCATTACCAAAGGGCAGGAACAGTCCATCTCTTCCCGACAGCTAGCTGATGGCACAGATGGGGTAGCGATTTCGTGCAGACAGATACCTTAGGCACGCCCTACAATTCTGAGCTCCCAAAATGATCCATGCAAATTTCCTACACATTTTCTAAGAGCTTGCTAATGGTGAGCATATTTTAATTTCTCCCAAATGCAACATTACTGCAATCCCTACATTTTTTGTTTACTCCTTAACAGAGCTAGAAGAAGAAAATGGGTCATAAAAATAACACATCCCATTTGTATAACACTACACCATTTACAAAGCGCTTCTGAAGGTGGGTATTATCCCTCCACTTTGATGATTGGGAAATTGAAGCTCAGAACAGGGAAACGACCCTCCCAGGGTCCCAGAGCTGTCGGACCGGGCATCTGAGTGACAGTGGCAGGAAAGGACCACCCTCCTTCCATCTCTGCCATCAGAAATGGGAGCTTGGGTTGGATGGGGATAATGAACAAGAGACCCGGTCAGGACCCAGGACTGCACCCACATGGGATTTTATTCTAATGCTGCTTCCACGCCCTGAGCACAGGCCTGCAATGAGCTCCGTGGTGAGAACAAGGCCCAGTGCTTACAAGTCGAAGTCAGTTAACAATGTTAACATCAGACCAGGAGGGACGTGGGTCCTGGGGAGGTGGGAAGTGGAGAGGGTGGGTTTTGCTTTCTTTCATTTCTCCTTAGAGATGTGGGGTTGTTTTTCGGAGTTTCTTCCTCTGCTGCTGCCTCAGCTGATTCAACCTAGGAGGAGCCTATATGTGTAGATATCAGTGGTCTCCCGCGAACAGGGAAGGCTTCCCACCTTTAATAAGATGAGGGCCTGGGTTAGTGCAGAGGCAGCGGTTTGCGCCAGGCTATCCCCACTAGGGAGGGAGTTCTGATGACGACCAGGGGAGCGGACAGTGGCCATTCGCACATCCTGCGTGTGGCCACCCCTGACCCAGGCTGTCTGACTCAGGTGCAAACAAAGCAGAACGGCCGCTTGGATGGATGCAGTCTACTGATACAGTGATGCCGAACCCGTGTCCCTCTAGCACACCATCAGCCACTGTCCCAGGGCGCAGTGGGCCGGTTGCCAGCCAGCCGGGCCACATGGGGATGGAGGAAGCCCCAGAGAAAAACAAGAGGCCTTGGTGCAGGGTGACAAGAGCATGGTTAGTTCGAAGAAGAATGGCCTTGGGGGGCAGGAGGCAGGTGGGTGAAGCACAGACAGTCTGAACACACAGACACTGAAGAATGATGTTACCTGAGATCAGGCCCCGGGGGAATGGCTGCAGAGGCACCACCCACCACTGCTGCCCTGGCCTCCAAGCCCCAGAAAGAAGCTGGGCCACCAAGGGGTGCCAGGAGCCAGAGAACAGAGTGCAAAGGCACTGTCCCAAGATTAACATATAAGGATGCCCAGCCCTGGGAGGACAAGCCAGAAGAAGGTGAGCACGGCAGCTTCCGCCTCACCTGGGTAGTTCTGGCAGCCGCCGGCAGTGGAGCCCCGTATCCAGCACCTGTTGAACAGAATCAGGTTCCACTTGTGTACCTCCTCACTGCTCAAGGAGTCCAGGGACAGGTGGCAGATCTCTAGCCCAGAGAACTACCTCAAGAAATCCGAAAAAGACATCCTGGGGGCAGAGGGACCAGTGGGCTCTCAGTCGAGAGAGCTGGGCTGGAAAAGTGATGGAAGGCGTGCCCCCTGGGCACGGGAAGGAGCAAAGGCCGTGGGCTAACTCGCATCTTTCCTGCAGCCCACTGTACAAATATGCAGGGGTCATTGACCACATTCCTCACCATTGTTAGGGTCTCCATTTTTCTTAGAGAACCCCCTCTCATATCTAACCAACCAGGCAAAGAGACTAAACCGTAAACTGGAGAGACCCTGGCAGGTAAATTGAACCAATCCGCCACCTCCAAGTTCCCTCCTGTTTAAATCTAACTGGTGTTAAAGTGGGAGCCTAGAGATGGCCCCTAAACCACGTCATATTCTTAACGGTGTCCCTATTATCTTCCTTAGCCCATGGGTGAAGGAAGTTATCTTATTTTGATGCTATGCTAAATCTTGGCCTTAAAGAGATAGGAACAGTGCTCCTATTTCACTGGAAAGATATGGAAACTGAGGAAGACAAGCTGATAGCTAATCCGTGTTGAGGCCCAGATATCTTGGTTTCAATGCTTTAGATGTACTGGTATGGAGGTAGAGCTACTCTGGGGTAAAAGGGGGAAGAGAAAGAAGCCCTCCTGGCTGGGAACCATGTTGAATTCCTTGAACACCTAGAGAGAGCTGCTCACCTGTGAACCAGGAATGGACCCACAATTAAGGGGACAGCACTCCCTCAGATGACTCTTACCAGAACTCTCCATTGTCAGCTTTCTTGTCCAGCTTTTCTTTCTGCCTGGGATCTACGTAATTCCACTCCAGTGCACTGGGAAAGAAAGGATAAAATTTAAAGTTTTTTTTAAAGGAAGCAGAGGTGATCATTCCTGAAGGGTTTGCTGCAGTGCAAGCTGTTTACTGCAGCTCAACTTCCCCCTGAGAAATGGGGAATCTGAAATGATAGCTGGGGGTGGGAGTGGGGTGTAGCCTGGGGAAGGGACGGGACTCCACGGGCACTAGCAGGGTGACCCCAGACATGCAGCAGGAACACTGCGCCATGGCTTTGCTCTAAGTTCACTCTCCAGGCAAATTTTACATTCATGTGTGATTCAGCCCCCCAGGCCCTGATCACAGGCCTGGGCAAGTCCAAGGCAGGAGCTGTGAGAATGGCCGTCACAGGCCACTCCACCCCTTCTCAATTGGTGAGACGTCCTTCTGGCTTATCTATCAGTCTGAAGTGAAGATACTGTGAGAGGGTCTGAGCATCTCTGGGCACATGAACATGGTCCCCTTCCTGAGCCTGCAAAATGACAATCAGGCCCAGTTTTGTGACAATTTCCATGAAGTAATGTCACCCTGTGAGGCCTCCTGCTGGCGGCCTTTCCATGGCAATACCCACATAATTTGTTGAAATGCCATTTCCAGCTACCTGACCTTTAAGAAGTTAGGTTTTCCTGAAATACGTATGCAACGCTAAATAACTGAGCAGTATCCAGATCCTTCTTTAAAAAATCCCTTCCCTCATTGCTTTCAGCACAACGTGAAGACCTCCCCATCACTGCATAAAAGCTGGGGCATAGCCAAGCCCAGACTCTTCCTCCAGTGGGGCTCTCAGGACCCCTAGCGATCAGGGAGGGGAGCACCCAGGGCCTATTTAGTTCATGGAAATAGTCATTGGATCAGACCAAACCTCAGGGGCTTCCCTGGTGGCGCAGTGGTTGAGAATCCACCTGCCAATGCAGGGGACACAGGTTCGATCCCTGGTCCGGGAAGATCCCACATGCTGCGGAGCAACTAAGCCCATGTGCCACAACTACTGAGCCTGCGCTCTAGAGCCTGCGAGCCACAACTACTGAGGGCACGTGCCACAACTACTGAAGCCCGCGCGCCTAGAGCCCATGCTCCACAACGAGAGAAGCCACCGCAATGAGAAGCCTGCGCACCGCAACAAAGAGTAGCCCCCGCTCGCCTCAACTAGAGAAAGCCCGCGCACAGCAACGAAAATCCAACACAGCCAAAAATAAATAAATAAATTTATTTAAAAAAAAAAAAAGAGCCAAACCTCAGAATGTGCTTGTTATAAACAAAGATTAGGGGACTAGCTGGAGAATATGAGATCTGACCTAAATCTCCCAGTTAGTTTCTTGAAACTTAAAAAAAAAAGTTTTAATTTAAAGACATTGGGCTGAGACTATGGATGTTACCTCAGAGATGCAGTGCCCTCCTCCCCCAGCAGCCATGTATAAATACCCCCGGCTGTGTCTCCAGATGGAGCCTGCGGGGCTTGCCTGCCGTCACCTCACACCCCTGGACCTGTCCCAGCCTGTTAGGGACTGAGCAGCATCGGGGAAAGGAGATAAAGTCATATAAGCCACGTAAGCAGCTTGGGAAGCAGCTGCTGCTTAAAATGGCCGAAACTGGGGTTTCAATTTCATTCAGCCATGACATTCTTTTGGGGCAGTTGGCAGAACTAAGGTTTTGGGTTTTGCTCCATCATAGGCAGGAGAATGAAAAATCTTTAATATAAGAGGCGATCCGTGGCCCTGGGGACATGTGTTTCTTCATGACACAAACCTGAAGGGAAGTACCAGTTACAAGCACTAATGATGTGTGATTAGTTCATAAATGTAATAAAGTTCCCTTCCAAAGCCCTGGTGGCATCATGCAGTGTGGGCAGCACATATGAGGTACATACGAGGCTTAAGGATGTGCTGGGGGGGCGAGTTGTTATTATGACCATTCCCAATACTGGTGTCTCTTCATCAATGACACTGGCCAATTCTCCATCCTTCCCCAGCGCCGACCTGCCTCCCCCGTGCCAGCAGTGCTAACTAGGATGGAAACTGGGCCGTGCTCTCTCCATCCTCCTGTACCACAGTGGCATCGATTCCAGGGCACAGCTGTCCCAGGACACCACAGGAGGCCTCTGTGTCCAGGCACCATCTCTGACTGGCTGCCACTCTCCACTGTGAGAGGTCTGGGCCCCTCCGTTCATTAATGGCTTTGTCGGGAGAGATCAGCACCCGCCCGTAATGAGCTCTGGGGGAGCGGGCGCCACTCCCATTCATCCTCACTGCCTCTGGCGGCCACTGGCTCCTAGGATCCAGTTCCTCTTTCTAGGCACGTTTCTTCTTGATGCTGAGGGGTTTGGCCTTTGTCAGAGTGACCAGGCTTTGTGGAGTGGAAAGAATCCGATCGAGACTGATGGGTCTCACCTTTGGATGACCGCGGTGGTAGGTAGAAAACAAGCCAACCCTCCGGCACTCAGCAAAATTCCACTGAGCTGCCAAACTTGCAAATGCCAAAGCAGAGCAAGGAATCGAAGACTACAGCTGAGTGGATTTTGTTTGGCTTTTCCCCACCTGGAACCATCTAACACTCTTTTCTGAACAGGCCGTGTGGTTTGTGGACGGAAAGTGCTGCCCAGCGTACTCCACTGTGGGTCTCACGATCGCTGCGTGTTTGGATGATGCGTTCCCGCAGAGGGAGGTGAGCACGGGCGGAGGGAGGAAAGAACCTACACATCGCTCCAGACCCCCATCCATTCCACTTCGCCCGACGGGTTCCGGAGTCTGATCAGCTTCTCTGGATGACCCCGGAAATCCACCTGCAAGGGCCACAGACAAAGGCAACTAAATCACCGCGCATACCCCTGCTGCCCTGCGTTCATGTCCTCTCCTGAGCAGGCTTGCATTCAATTCCTCAAATGCCCCTAAACAACCACTTCTATTTTCTTTTAACACATGTTTTCAAGCCTTAGCTAACTACTCTATTTTCCACAATCTGGTTGAATAAATAGTAAGTCCAGCATAAAAACAAGTGTCTATCTGCTTTAACTTGGATTAAAATTTGATAGTTGACTAAGACTGACTCAGGTCTTAATATATGAGACCTATTGATAATCAGTGCCCTCCAACAAATACTAAGAGCAGAGCAGTTAGCATTTTTTGAGCAGGCAGTATGAACTAGGCATGGAGCTGGGCAGTTCAGAGGCATGATCACCTCATTTAAACCTCACCACAATCCTATAAACTGGGTGCTGTTATTACCTTCATTTTCATCTCTCTCAAAACTCTGAGACCCAGAGAGAGTAGATATATGTATATGTATAACTGATTCACTTTGGTGTACACCTGAAACTAACACAACATTGTAAATCAACTATACTCCAATAAAAATTTAAAAAAACAAACAAGCAAACAAAAAAACCTCTGAGACCCAGCCAGAAGGGTTGAGTTATCCAAGATTACCTGGTTAGTAAGTAGTAGATGGAGGACAGGCATCCAGGCAGTCTGTCTCAAAGCCCATAGTGGGAAATCCATACATCCACCTTCCCCTATCGTCTACGGAACACTCACCAGGAGCCCCCATGTGTGCCTTTGCATACACGTGCAAACACGATGGACTGTTCTGTCTTCAGTGTCTGACCTTCCTATGTATCCTCCATCATGCCCTCGCCCAGTGTTTACATATACGTGCTCAATTCATATTTGGGAATTGACTTCATTAAAGAGTGTATTTGTGAAACACAAACACACGTAATGAACATGCATGCCTTTTTAATAAATAACAAAAACTGAGACAACCACTGCGTTTCCTTTTTTGCCTTGGCCATCGGGAAACCCAAAACAAAATTAATTTCTCAACTGGAGCACTGTTTTCAGCCTAGATTGTCTGGTGTATTTTATCTTTGTTGTATGGTTTTATTGTGTCTATGCTTTTCATTGTAAACCACTGCACATCCTTTTTGGAGGTAGGCAGACTATAGTAAATAGAAATAATGAGAAGTTCAGCCCATGCTTTCTCCTTGGGTTGGAAAGTAAGGAATACTTGCGTTCCTTCCCACTATCACACCCCACCTTGAAAGTTGGGGCAGGTTTTACTGCCTTTTTCTCTTTGGAGATCCTGTGGGTTTCCACTGCTTTACCTGTACAAACATACTTTTTTTTTTTTTTTTGCCATATAACATACAGTAAGATATACTTTTTTAAGGCTTTTCTTTTTTCTTTCAATTTATTTATTTTATTTATTTATTTTTGGCTGCATTGGGTCTTCGAAACTGTGTGCGGGCTTTCTCTAGTTGCGGAGAGCGGGGGCTACTCTTCGTTGCGGCGCGCGGGCTTCTCATTGCGGTGGCTTCTCTTTTTGCGGAGCACGGGCTCTAGAGCTCAGGCTCAGTAGTTGTGGCACATGGGCTCAGTAGTTGTGGCTCACGGGCTCTAGAGCGCAGGCTCAGTAGTTGTGGCGCATGGGCTTAGTTGCTCCGTGGCATGTGTGATCTTCCCGGAACAGGGCTCGAACCCGTGTCCCCTGCATTGGCAGGCGGATTCTTAACCACTGCACCACCAGGGAAGCGCAAACACCCGTCTTAGAATGAGTGTAGGTCTAACTGACAATTTCTACAACTTTCCTCCAAAACTTCGTCCCTCTTCCTGGCCACATCTCAGAGGATAGCCTGCATTTAGTTAGAACCCATAGAGCTGAAGCTCAAAGAGGTTACGTTACCCATCTCTGAGTGGGTAAGAGGTAGGAGGGCCCTTGTAATAAGCACGAGCTGAGTGTGGGTCGGTGCTGGGGCTCTGTGCCACCAGAGATGCTGCACGTCAGGGGGGCAGGGAAGGGCCAGGTGGTGATTCCCTCTCTTTCTCTCATGGATGCCACGGATTTATGGTCGTATCATTACGCATTGCCCTTCCGTCTCCCCATGCCCAATTTTACCTCTTCAACTCCAGTGACAGAGTATGCGTGACTCTTAACCAGCTTCAGGCTGGTGATGGCTTCTGCTGCAGCTGCACTGGAGACCTGAGTTGAGAGTAAAGTCCATTCAGAGTGGCTGACCCTGACCTTGTTGGGGCCAGTCCTACAATGCTTTCCAAGGGCATGCTACACAGCCACAGGGCCCCAGTGCAGGGCTGCGGGGGCGGGGGGGCAGGCGCAGCAATTAACCTCAGGTAAACAGAGCTCTCTCCATCCAAACCCTCTTTGATCAGGCCTGCCTGCCAGTCCTGGAATATGACTTACCAGCCTTTGAAATGACACAGGAAGCGGGAAGCCATTTATTCTTCAAGAAGGACCCCATGCTGCCTGCAGAAGACTAATTATCCGTGACAGTTGTCTGGACTGGCCCTGGTTCACCAGTGGCGGTGGATGTCCCCAGGGTCCCTCCTCAACAGCCCTGCCCCCTCCCCAGACCCCACGTCACTTCTCCACCAAAAATACACATATCCTGCTGGGGTTTTTATAGAGAGGAGAAAGGGGGATTGCTCTTGCTTTGTCATTCACGTGTGTGAGATCACCAGGTAAGGGTCAGAGAAGGAGAAAGAGCAGGTGGAGGGGCAGGTGACAGCAGACCACGTGGCTGGTGGCCTCCAGGCTCTGGTCTACACACTACCATGGAACCGCATACAGCCAGCCCCCAGACAGGGTACCACCCCTGGTTCAGAACCTCTTCCCTTTTCTTCAGTGATCTCAAAGCCCATCATGTATTGTGAATCACCCTATTTGTTTTCCAAAATCCCAAGATTACTTAGCAAAAGGGGGTAGCAAAGGTAGGGCCCAGGATCCAGGGATCAAGTCTGCGTTCTTAGGGCAATTCCTGCAGTACTAACGGGGCTTAACACTTAGAAATCCTATGGTTTCTGAGTTTATGAGACCAACTCCAGTTCCTACCCATTAATTAGGTCTTCCCACCGGCTCCCATGTGCTAGGGACAAATATGTCACAGGACTTGCCCTGTAAGTCCTAGACTCTGCTCTAGCCCAAAGCCTTCCCAGCCTCTAGCCTCTGTCCAGTTCTTTCCCTACCACACATGGGGAGGGGCAGCAAAGAGAAGCCGTCCCGGCTCACATCACTGGAGCAGGCCAGCAGAGACCCTGCTCGGAGGGCCTTCCAGATGATCTGAAACAGACTGGCTGGTGGCTTCTTCAGCTCATAAAACTCAGAGATGCCACCTGTGAAATCCTCAAACCCCTCCACTGTGGACCCTCCAGCAAGAGCCTCATAAGAACTGTTGAGCCTGTTGGAAAGAAAAAAGAATACGTGCATCATCCAGAGCCATTAGCAACCCCAGCGAGGGGACCACATGGGATGGGGTAGGGGCAGTGCTAGGACATAGTGTGGCCTGGAAGGTACAGGAGGGCCTTTGCCAAATTTGTCTGTGGGCCAGGGAGGGGCTTAGGCACAGTTTCACGTAGCCAGCTCAGCACTTTGCCAGGAGCAAATCTCAGATCACCTCTCACCAAGTCATGCGCTCTTATAAAAACCAAAGTGCAATCTTTCCAGAGCTGACCTTGACTTCTTGGGTTTCTGGGGGTTGGGGGCATGGGTAGGGATGAGGGGGACCCTCCCTCAAAGCTGAGAGGCATCCCTTGGGGTTTGCTTTGGGAATAGGGCTGGGAAGGAACAGAGGTTGCACAAAAGGGTACCCGTCAACGAACCTAATTCAAAGAACCCCAAAGAAGACTTTGAACATTGAATGCCAGTGAGAAGGAGAATGACTCCCAAGCAAAGGGTAGAGACTTTGATGAGTTTGGGATCTAAGTACATTTGCTTTATTCTTCTTCTTTGTCACTCTTTTAAAAATTCACATTGACCTAAGAACTGACCGGGGGGTTTGAAAGAGGACAAAGCTGAGACACCAAGAAGCTAAGTGGTGGTCCCAGTTCACTCATTCATGTGGGACAGAGCTGAGCTTTTAACTCGTAGCCCAAATTTCTGTTTCTCTTAGTTACGGAGGGGTACTTTACATGGGGTGCAGGGGCTGGGAACGATGGGCATGGCACCCAGAGGCTGGGGAGGGGCAGGTAAAATCCTCCAAGGAGACTGCAGAGCCTCCCAGGTCCTCCCTGCCCCACTTCCTTGGCATAGGCCTTCTCCAGCAGCGCACTCCAGAACTCACTGCCTTCCTCGGAGTACAGGAAGAGCAGCTCCCCGTCCTTGGTGGGCAGCCTGTCGTCCACCACCACCTCCACCCACTCGCCGTACTGCCAGAACTGCGGGAGGGAAACACAGCGCCCGTCCACAGGGCTGAGCTGAGAAGCAGAATCGGCGTCCTCAGTGGACCTCAGAAGGACCTCAGTCTGTGCTGATCAGTGTTCCAGCCTTGGACCTTTAATGGACTCCTTAAGAGCAGGATCTGTGCCTTACTTACCCGTGCCCATAGGAGACGCCGGCAAAAGCAGGAAACATCGAGTCCAGTGGCTGAGCTTGTGGATGAGAAAACTTGCATCACGCAGTGGCAACAGTGACGCTGAGTGACGCCACTCGGGCTCCCATCTCCTGACCCTCACTCCAAGGTGACTTCCTCAAGGCCTCATGGCCTGGGGGAGACAGGAGGGGATGGACGTGTGGATGACTGGATGGACATGTTAAAGCAAAGTTTCTCAAACTCAAGCACGCATCAGAATCCCCTGGAGGGATTATTAAAACCTAGGCTACTGGGCCCCAGACCCAGATTTCTGATTCTCGGCATGGGTCCCAAGACTATGGAAAGTAGTGTCAAAGGCCGTGAGCAAGGCAGGATACCTGAAAATGAAAGATCGCCCTGTAGTTCTCCTGGAAGCTCTGGTCCCTGCGGACCACGCAGTAAAGCAGTTCTCTTCATTCAAGGTGGGGGAGGCAATGGCCGCCAGAAGCCAGCAGTCACCTGCACCATGTCATGGGGGACACACACTGGTCAGGCCAAGCCTGCAGGGTCCCTTCTTCCTCTGACCCTCACTGGCCCATTCAATCCAGAGTCACACGACTCCCTTCTGGGTCAGATAGTCTGGGACTCTTTTCCTCCAGTGTCTGAAGGTCCTGCTGCCTCCTTGGAAGTTCTCAGTTCCTCCTTCCCCCGACCTGCTACATGCTGACCATTCCACATGTCCTAAGCTCTCAATCAGTGGAGTAGAAGGTGCAAAGAAAGAAAGGAAGAAGCAAAAATCATCCTCTTTGATTCCTTAATAACAACTTTAAGAAAACATTTGGTTGGAGGAAACACTGAAGCTATTTGGCCAGCTCAGGATGCATGTGTGTGTGTGTGTGTGTGCATGTGCATGTGTGTGTGTTCCTTGCTCCGCTTGACCTTGGATAACGGAGAGTTGCCTCTTCGTGTCTGTTGGAGGACTGCCCTTTTATGTTTCAGAGCTCACCATGACAGCTTATAACACTCCTGAGATATTGATTAGCATGAAAAGATCATACTTTTAGTCAGAAGAAATCAAAATCAAGAGAGGTTAAAAGTGTTAGGGCTCAGTGTTGGTCACTTTGGAGATCCAAGTAAATGCAGAAGAAAACAGAAAACTGCTTTCTGTACAAGTTGGGACCCCCCAGACCCGTGCCTCTGAGCGGTACCTCCATGGAAGGCACCATTATCCCCCGTGGTGTCGACTTCAAAAGATTAAGCACAGCCCCAGACACCCTTTACAGACCTTAGCATCCTGTGGTGGATCTATCATCCTGGAATTGATGTAAATTTGTCTCACATCTCATTTATAGGCTTCTTCTACAACAATCTCTGAGATCTCAACGTCCTTACGTGTGCTGCTCATCGTGTGAAGAAGTATTTCATCTTACTGGCCCGACAGCTGCCTCTTCCCAGTTTCACTCCAGAGCCCTACCTCTAGGAGCTTAGAGTTTGGAGACAAGTTTCTCCCATTCCTATCCCAATCAAATGGCTCCAAAATCCAGCCTGTGTGTCTCAGCCTTCACCTTGTCCACAAAAAAAAAATCTGAATCTCTTCACTACATCTTCAGATAAAAGCCCCTTCAACCATTCAGAGACCCTCTGAGGACCTCGTCTAACTCTCTGTGTTCTTTCCACGCTGTGGCCCAAGCTGCACACGTAGTCCAGGATGAACACACCACGGTTCTCTCAGGCGTGGGCTGCCTGAGCAAGTAGTCAGTAAACTGTGACACAGGAACCCACCTCTGAGGATTCATCATCTGCTCAGTACGGCTCCATCACCAGGTTATCCTAGAAAACCCTTTGCTCTATCTGCCCTCATCTCTCTCAACAGAGAGGTTCATGATTTGGTCCCAGATGAATTCCTTTCCCTCTTCCTTTCCCCGACCAGCCTCATATATTCTCTCTCTCTCCACCTCTCGCACGCAGTTAATTTTTGAAGAGCTTTTCTGACCCAGAAGCCAGCCCTGCCCCTGTCTTCTGCTCTCACTGACAAATGCCCTCCTCCCAACGGCAGTGGGCCCCCAGGTGGGACCAGACCCGGTAGCCGGAGGAGATAAGAATTGGTACAGCAGGCACGGGACTGTGGCTTCTCACTAAAGAAGACTCAAGGGGGGCAGTACCTCATTCAAAGGCAACTTCCAAAGAGTGGATAAAATAACAGGTTCTCTCCTCTCACTCCAGCCTTCTTCCCGTCAACACCTGTGATCACCTCTTTCCTGTGCTCAGAAATCTTCAACTTCTCCATTGCTTAAGAACAAGATAAAAAACTAACAGGGCATCAAGACCCTTCACAATACGCCTCCCCCCTACTTCCCCAGCCTGCTTCCCACTGTCCTCCCACCATGAGTCTGATCTCCAGTCGAACTCGGATCTGCACACACCATGCCCTGGTCTTTTCCAGCACACGCTTTCACCCATCCATCCCCTCGGCTTGTAGAGTCCTTGCTGCAACACCACCCCCTTTCCCCTCCTCCACGAAGCCTTCCCTGATGCTTCTCAGCCTCCAGCCGCAGGTCACCTCTTTTTCTTTGTGTTTCCTAAAGACCTTGTTTATACTTCTCTGCGCACAAGCTGCTTCCCAGTCCAATCCCTGACCCACTTCGGCGTCCCGTGTGCTCCCTCCTCAGAGCCCCCAGCGCCTTCTTGGGCCACTAGAACAAGACTGTCTCTGCAAGCTCTTCCTGCAGAACAGGGATATGGGTTCCCCATCCTGGCATCCCCAGCAGGTGGCTGACACATAGTAGGGGCTCAATGACTGTTCGATGAATAAAAATAAATAAGTGCAGAGAAGGACAAATATCATATGATGCATATCACTTATATGTGGAATCTAAAATATGATACAAATGAACTTACCTACGAAACAGAAGCAGACTCACAGACACAGGAAACAAACTTATGGTTCCCAAAGGGGGAAAGGGGGAGTGGGGATAAATTAGGAGTTTGGGGTTAGCAGATACAAACTACTATATATAAAATAGATAAACAATAAGGTCCTACTATATAGCACAGGTAGGGCAAGATATTCGATATCTTGTAATAAACCATAATAGAAAAGAATATGAGAAAGAATATATATATATATATAAAACTGAATCACTTTGCTGTGCACAAATATTGTAAATCAACTATACTTTAATAAAAAATGAAAAATGCTTAAAAACTTATGTATTTTTTCATCATCTTTTAAAAAAATTATTCATTTATTTATTTACTTTTGGCTGTGTTGTGTCTTCATTGCTGCGTGCAGGCTTCCTCTAGTTGCGGCGAGCAGGGGCTACTCTTCATTGCCGTGTGCGGGCTTTTCATTGCAGTGGCTTCTCTTGTTGCGGAGCGTGGGATCTAGGCGCGCGGGCTTCAGTAGTCGTGGCTCGCGGGCTCTAGAGCACAGGCTCAGTATTTGTGTCTCGTGGGCTTAGTTGCTCCGCGGCATGTGGGATCTTCCCCCGGACCAGGGTTCGAACCTGTGTTCCCTGCATTGGCAGGTGGATTCTTAACCACTGCGCCACCAGGGAAGTCCCTTAAAATTTTTTTTTAGGTAAATATGTGACCAAATGAATCAATGACTCATATTTTGTTCCTGTGCAAATCCCCAACAGCACCTACATGTTTGCACCTGAATCTCCCTGGTGTCTGGAGATGTGGAGCCCAATGAGGACATGTGTTGAAACTGACAGGGGCCACCTAAGCCAGCACCAGGGGCCCCTGCCTCTAGAGCTCGGGGGTAGAGGGAGATAAGGGAAGACGAGGGCAGAGGCGCAGGCCTCTGGGGAGGGGCAGATGACCGGGCTGCAACCCTCCCTGCGACAGGTGGCCTCTCACAGAGATCAGAGCAGCACCTGCCCTCATGACGAGGTGCAGTCCTGGTTCTCTTCTGATACTGGCGTTCTTGCTCCCACACAGCTGCTTCCAACAGCCCACCTGGAATATCCCTTAGACATTAAAATTCACGGCACGGACACAAAGTGTCCCTCGGTTGCTGACATCAAAAGGGGCTGCCCAGCTGGAAGAGAGTTTAACTTTCTCTTCATCTGCCTCACTGTTGCCATTTCCCGGGGTCCACCTGGCTCTCAGGGCCAACCCAGAGCTGCAAGGAGATGCAGTGCATACGCGGGCTTTGGGATGCCTGCCAGGGACTCCGTAAGGTGTGCACACACTGTCATCACAAAGATGCTTTCTCTAAGGCACAGATCCAATGAGCGTGTTCCTCTCCTGAGAGCTCTCTTGGGAAGACAGACATTTACGCCGTCGCTCAAAACATTTCAGAAACGTGTTTGGGAATCTGCCTGGATGCTTGTACACATGCATCACGTTCTCCTCCGTGGACACACGGCTTGGACCTTGAGCATAAGTTTAATTTCCAAAGGCAACTGAGAGGCTTTTGGATCTAAGGTTGGTGGTGAATAAGGTAGACAGAAAAAGCTGGGAAAGAGTCCTGATGGGCAATGCCCTCCTCTCCAGCCACCTTCCAGCAAGGGCGGATCCTGATTAGAGTGTTGGCTGACCAGGGAGCTGGAGGGGGAGGGTTTTGCATCACTGACCTTACCGGGGGTCTGCTGAGCTTTGTTCTTCCTACTCCCTCTTCAGGTTATATATGTAATGGGTTTAACATTTATTAAAGTCATAAACTGGTTTATTTTTTTTACTCCACTGAAATAACGGTCCCCCCGATCTCCCCACCCACCGCATCAGCAGGCTTCAGGGCTTCTAGTAAACAGCAGGCAGACCCCAGCCCCTACAATGAAGTCTTTGCTCTGCTCTATCAAAAACGCATTTTAAGCCAATCAAGAAATAATAATCCTGAGTCAGGTTTTCTTAAAAAAAAAACAACTCTAAGTTCAAAAATTCCATTTACATGTTATCAAAGCTTCATGATCTAAACACCTAGTGTTATGATAAACCCTAGGTAGCAAGAACTTGGGCTATGACTTAAGAGAATTTTCCAAACATCGGGAGGGGGGCGGAACTGGAGATGCTTCTGGACTACAAGGAGGAGAGAGGACGGGAAAAAAGAGAAAAGGTCAGACACTGGAACTGCTTCCATCGCCCCTCTTCCACCTTGAGGTTGAACAATGGCCGGAGCAGGAACAATAGCAAAACCACAGAGAGATTAAAGAGGAAGCCAAGGCAGAGAGGATTTATGCCCTACTTCCCATGGGGGACACGGGGAGCAGAATAAAAATGGCAACACGGAGTGCTCAGGTGGAGAGAAGGTGAGAGAAAGTGAGAGAAGGTGGTAAAGAGCGCCCCCAAGTCTCCCTCTGCCGTCAGATAGTGACTGAGCTGAGGGCAGGGAGGAGAAGGCAGGTCAATCCCACCACAGAGGCCATGGCGACCGCGTGGCTCAGGGCCAGGCCGGAGGCATGACAGCGCACTGAGTCGGGCCTCGGTCAGCCAGGGAAGGTCCACTGGACCCTGACAGCACCAGCAGAACAGACCACACCACACGCTAGTCCCAGGAGACCAGTGGGACCCAGAGGACAGCAGCGGGCACCCAAGGGCCAGCCACTCTTCTCCCATAGGCTGGGGGATGTTAAGCCTTTCCTTCCGTCCAGACACTGTCCTGGGGAGGCCGGAGAGGGGCCAGCCTTGAAGAAGCAAGAAAGCCCCCAAATAGAGTGGCTGAAGGAGGAATATTTATCCGAAAGAGACAAGAACCCGAAACAGGCAGAGGCAGAAAATACCTTTTATTGGCCAGTTGACGTTTCCCCCCAACTCATGGTCAGTGCAAATTGGGGTTCCCCAGCAAGCCGAGAGCAGTCGAGGAAGGTAAAGAATGCCATGATGATTGCACATCTGAATGTAACGCAAAGATTCTGACCTGCTAATGTGTGCTTGTTTTCCAAAAATCCATCTTTAATGTTTTGTCACAGCTGAGGCCTCCTTTGTCCCCTCTTCGCGGTAAGGCGGCTGCAGTGTTTCATACTCAGGCTGCTATTTTTGCTCTGCACATTAGTGCCAAGCAATCACCAAAGCCTCCCTCCTCCCCTCCCTCCCGTGGGCGAACCTGCCTTTTCCAGGCCTCGGCATTCAGTTCCTGCCTTTTTGATGACATTAAAACACATACACACAGACTTGCGGCCGTACTGGCCTTATTGACAATTCCCATCTCTCAGGCTAGACCGAGAGCTGACTGGAGGCCCGAGCACAAAATGCTTCCCTGAACGAAGTCTTGTAGGTAGCAAAGTGTCAGATGGGATCTGACAATTCATACCCTAATTACCAGCAAGAAAGTCTCATGGCTTAGCCCATTTTGCAGTTGATATCTCGAACAGGGAGAGGTAAAACAGCATACATTAATACCATATAAGACTAGAACCAGGGGCTTCCCTGGTGGCACAGTGGTTAAGAATCCACCTGCCAATGCAGGGAACACGGGTTTGAGCCCTGGTCCGGGAAGATCCCACATGCCATGGAGCAACTAAGCCTGTGCACCACAACTACTGAGCCTGCGCTCTAGAGCCCGCCAGCCACAACTGCTGAGCCTGTGTGCCACAACTACTGAAGCCTGTGCGCCTAGAGCCCGTGCTCCGCAACAAGAGAAGCCGCCACAATGAGAAGCCTGCTCACCACAACGAAGAGTAGCCCCCGCTCGAGAAAGCCCTTGCACAGCAGCGAAAACCCAAAGCAGCCAAAAATAAATTAATTGATTAATTAATTAATTAATTTTTAAAAAAAGAAGTGTGACATTAAAAAAAAAAGACTAGAACCAGATTGAGAATTTAGAGCTACTATCTTAGTTAATAAAGCTCCTGTAAGTTTGGGATTAACAGATACACACTAATATTTATAAAATAGATTGACAACAAGGACCTACCGTATAGCACAGGGAACTCTATTCAATATCTTGTAATAACCCATAACGGAAAAGAATCTGAAAAAGAATATATATATATATATATATATATAACTGACTCACTTTGCTGTACAGCTGGAAACAACACAACATTGTAAATCAACTATACTTCAATTAAAAGAGGAAAAAATACTAAAACTAAAAAAAACATTAAATTAAAAAGCTCCTATAACATAGTGTATCCAGCTGGAGCAGGTTTCTCTAACTGAGCACTGCTGATACTTTGGTCTGGATAATTCTGTGCTGTGGGCTCTCCTGTGCACTAGAGTTGTTCAAAAGCATTCCTGGCCTCTACACACTAGATGCCAGTAGCACCTGCCTCCCAGTGTGACAGCCGGAAATGACTCCAGACACTGCCAAACATCCCCTGGGATGGGGGAAGGAGGATCACCCCCCGCATCGAGACCTCATGAGCCGGAACATCCACAGTAAAATCGGGGGTTGAGGAAAGTCTGCACTGGAGGGAGGTTGGACAAAATGGCTTTGCATCAAGTCTCCGGTTTTCAGCAACTGCTCAGTATGAAAATGTCAGTGACGGGGATGATAATGACGTTTCTTCAGTCTATTACTCCTAGAGTCTTCTGGGAACCACTTTCTGCTTCCCCCTTCCTTCTCTCACTCCTGTCTGCTCTGGTTAAAGAAAATTATAACAGCCAAAGGAAGGCTCTGACTCGCTCATCAAGGTCGGCACCCAAGCCAGAGTAGGGTGTCATCTTACCCAGCTTCCAACATTTGCTCGTCTCAAACCCTGGGTGTAGCATGATTAGACTCAGGCCCACCCACCTGGATTTGGAAGAGTGACCATTTGACCTCCTGAGCACCCCTCTGAGCTATATCATTCTACCATTCCTCTTTCCCTGCAAATTATAGAGATGCCAGCCCTCACCTCCGCAAGCAGAGGCAAAGCTAGACATTTCTGAACCTGGACGACATCATTTCCACTGGATCCCCCCAGCCCCCTTCCTGCAGCCAGCCTCCATCCCAGACACCCCTCTGCCCTCTCCCCAGGCTTAGCCCTGGAGCACAGATAGACATCTGGCTCCAGCTCTGCAGTGGCCTTTTGGCATCCTCAGGGCTCCTGTTTACTCTGAGATTATTGTTACCTGCTCCCCCAAGCCACATCACTCCTTGGAGCAGTGCCTGCCCAGGCTGGCCGGGCTGTGCGCAGGGCGAGGGGAGTGAATGAATCAGCCATGTTCACACCCTCTACATCCTAGCAGAACACTCCATTTACATTCCTGTCCTCTTCGAATCATTTGTAAATCTCCCCTATCTCGTACCAGCCTCCAACCCTCCTTGGAAAACATATGTTTGGGAGGTTCCCTTCCTTCAGGTTTGGGGAGTAGTTCTTATATGTCATCATCACTCACCAGCATTTAGCAATCATTGCTCATGTAGGACACTAGGACAAGAGAGATGTAAAAGACATGGTCCCTGCCCTTGGGGAGCCAACAGGCTTAGAAAAGTCAAAATAACATGGCCTTTGCCCTCAGAAAGCCCGGGTTTAAATCCTCAGGCCCTGACTTGTCTGCTGAGTGACCTGTAGCCAACCCTTAACTCTTATGATCCTCAGTTTTCTAATCTGTGAAATGGGTTTGTACCTCACAGTTTATTCTATAGGATCATTTAAGCAAAAAGGACTTATTTGTAACAAGAGAGATGTTTAAGAATATACATAAATATCAACCTCCAGTTGGGAGAGAGGACATCAGGACATAAAAAATATAAAAGATACACATGGATGTACATGTAACAGCAGACATATTTTTAGGGGGCCTCTTGAGTATCTTGATTAATGGTCCCCTATGGGTAAGCCAGCTTCCCTCTACCCTGACCCCACTTGCCAATACAGCTTCAGGGAGGGCAGAGAGGGATGGGCAGGAAGAGGTGGGCTTCAAAACTCCAGAGCAAGGAGGAGGGGCCCAAATGGGGTGAGGTGAGCCCAGAGGACAGGGCCTCTTGGACCCTCCCCAGGTGGGACTCAGAGAGAAAACCATTGTGGGGAGAAGTTCTGCACCAGAGAAGGCGTGGGCAGCCCCCACAGAATTAAGAACATGGTGAGCCAGGATGGACAGAGGCGCTTGGCTGACTCTCAGGAAACCCCTGAGCTCCCCTGCGGCCTCAGCAAGTAAGGGACAGAGGCCACCAGTGTGATGCCACCAGAAGGCAGGGCAGGAAGCAGACCAACCACCCCTCGGCAGACATGGCCAGTGCACACGAGGCCCCATATGGCCATCTTGGGAAGGAGAGGGCAGAGGAGAAGAATCTGGAAGACTAAAGAGTTACCCAAAAGGGACCGAGTTGTTTCAACTACTGGGTTGGACAAAGTTTTAAGTTGAACTGGACTAAATTTAGTTAGTTCACCACTTCCCTAGGCAGGGCTCCTGGGGAAGATGAAAGCAGTTTTAGATGGGACTTGTGCGAAGGGCCACACCCAGGGACTCCAGAGGAGCTGCCTGAGATGAGCTTTCAGAAAGTCTCCCACCATAAGCGACATTTCTGCTCAGAAGGGACAACTCCAGTGGCCTTCCCATATCCAGGGCCTAACAGGAGCCTCAGTGTCTCCTGGACTAGTAAGTGGTGGTTCTCGGGCTCTGTCTGTGGTGGGCTCTTTCCCTCAGACAGACTCGGAGTCAAAGGAAACGCGTCTGCGAACAAGTCACACTCACGAGTCACAATGGACCCTGCTCTGCCTGGGTCCATTCAGCATTACCAACTCCCGCTCCGAGTTACGTGTAAAGTGCCTGTCCCCTGCACCTTCTTGGAGCCTGCAGATGTACTCTGAGCTAATGGACCATGCATGCCTGGCCCCTGATAAATCCTGCCAAATCCCAAAGTAGGTTAATCCAATGGTTTTTGGGCCGGGTGCGTTCTTACAAAATGGAGATGAGAACAAAAAGCCACCCCAAGCTCAGCCCTTCACCCTCCAAGAATTTCCCTGAAATCACATAAGGCCCCCCCTTCGTTAGCATCCCCCCAAAAAGGAGAGTGCCTTCCTACATTTGAATCTCTCAGGCTCTGCACCAGGTAATGGGGGCATTTAATCCCCACTTTCCAGATCCATAAAGCTGAGGCCCTGAGCAGCTACGTGACGTCTCAAGGTCAGTCAGTGTCAGAGCCAGGTCTAGTGCAGCAGGATGATTAGCTTGCTGCCTTTCCACACCCTGCAGAGCCCTTGGAAGCCAAAGCAAATGGGATTATCCCCGTATATGAAATGTTGTGCCCTAGACTCCTGCGCAAGACGATCATGAAGTTTCAGGAAACTTCTCTCCTCCCCTCAGACCACACACAGCTTCTCCTTAGCCTCTCCTCATCCCCACTTTCCGTCTGCCTTCGCCACTCCTCCCCCACCCCTCGTTAACATTTGGTTCACCTTCTGACCTACCTCATCTAGTAGCAGCTACTTACATCGCAGTAGCATAAAACCGTTGCTACTTCTTGGAGTTGTTATGAAGATAAAAATGAGATAATCTATGAAAGTGCTTAGCTTGGTGCTCGCTGCAGAGAAAAGCCTTCAATAAGGCTCCTATTATTAGCAATTACCACCCAACACAGAACAATCAAAAACACAGGGGAGCCTAAAGAAGCGAATCAGCCAACATTTATTGAGCATCTACTACTCTATAAGAAAGTGAAAATGAAAATTATTCTAGGAAGTGGCAGGCCTCGCCGTCCTGCTCCCACCCACCTGACCCCGCACGCCCCGCACCACCCTGTTTCCTCTCTCAAGCATCACACCACTAGTTTCCCAGTTGCTCAAGCCTGGGAGTCATTTTGATTCCTATTCCCCCCACTCCGCTCCTATCTAATTGCTTCCTAAGTGCTTTTGACTTTATTCCTATATAGCGCCCAAGTCCGGCTTCTCCTCTCTAACACCCCTACCACTGCTTTCTCTCCCACTAGGACTATAACGGACCTTCTTTCCTCCAACATTCATTATCCAGGAGCTGTAATTAGGGGGCTGCAGAAAGAAGCAAACTTGCCATGATGTGAAAATATTCACGCATTTGCATTTCAGCATCCTCCCCGCTTAACACTAGTAACTGTCCCTACCCATCAAGGCACTCTCACATGCAAATGCCATGAAAAGGGGTTGCAAAGGGACACCGAACATTTGGCTAAATTTGCAAGATTTCATGAAGTTGATGAAAGTGACGTTGGAGACCTGCCCCCAAGCCAGTGCTGGAGGAGAACCTGGCAGAGTGACAGCAGTGACAGCTGAGGAAGAGAAGACGGACCGGGCTCCAGGCACGATGGGCACTTCAAGGGAATGGTGTGAACATCAAAGGATTGAAAACGGACCTTGGGGAAAGCGGGGAAGCCTTGAACATTTCCATGATTCTGCTTTGAAAGTCAAGGGAGAAGTGGAGGGTGCCACATTGTGCTGTCCTGTCATTTTTTCAGAAAAAACCACACCCCTCAAAAGTCAACAATTGGATGGACCTAGAGATTGTCATACTGAGCGAAGTAAGTCAGACAGAGAAATACAAATATCATATGACATCTCTTACATGTGGAATCTAAAAAAAGGTACAAGTGAACTTATCTACAAAACAGAAATAGAGTTACGGATGTAGAAAACAAACTTATGGTTACCAGGAGGTAAGTGGGGAGGGATAAATTGGGAGATTGGGACTGACATACACACACTACCATATATAAAATAGAGAACTAGTAAGTACCTACTGTGTAGCTCAGGGAACTCTACGCAATACTCTGTAATGACCCATATGGGGAAAGAAGCTAAAAAAAGAGTTGATACATGTATATGTATAACTGATTCACTTTGCTGTATAGCAGAAACTAATACAACATTGTAAATCAACTATACTCCAATAAAAGAAAAAACAGTGATCACAGATCACCATAACAAATATAATAATAATGAAAATTTTGAAATATTGCAAGAATTACCAAAACGTGACATAGAGACACGAAGTGAGCAAATGTTATTGGAAAAATGGAGCCAATAGACTTACTCGACACAGTTGCCACAAACCTTCAATTTGTAAAAAAGAAAAAAAAAAGCAGTATCTTCAAAGTGCAATAAAGTGAAGCTCAGTAAAATGGAAAAAAAAGTAAACAATTGATTCATTCCTTGTTCTAAGATCTAGCAGAGAGCTGCAATTATTACATGAGCATTGCGAAATTTAAGAAAAAGTTTTTTCAGAATTTTTTGTATCATTTTTCAAAATTGTATATTAACCAAACCTTGTAGAAACTATTTACTCAAAAATGTGGCCTTCCTCCAATACGGTCCTCAGATAATGAAGGTTCCTCATCTTGCAGTTTTCTGCCGCAGGGTGTTTGCACTCTCCCCATTACAGCATGTCTGGCTGAACTTGCCCTTACTGACAAGCTTCCGTGCTGCCCCACTGCCCAGGACTAAAGTCCCGAATTCTTCCCCCAGCATCACGGCCCTGCACAATCTGGAGGCTCCCGCCTTTCCACTCCCAGCCTCTGCACCCCTGCTCCCTCTGGGCTGCAGCCCTGCCACTTCCCTGTGAGTCCTCCCCGGTGCCCCGCTCTTTCTAGCTGAAGGACCTTTGTTCATATTCCCTCTGCTGCCTGGAACCCTCTTTACTGGGAGAGGAGATACAGTGCTAGTTTGTTCAAAGAAGACACTTTAATAAATATTTGTAAAATGAAGGAATGAGCTGTGAAAGTTCTTCCTGATTCTGACAAATTCAAATGTCTATTAAGACACACATCCCATCACTCTTGGAAGCATTCCACTGCCAACCATCCCTGAATCTGCCATGTGATCCCCACCTCCTGCTATATCTGTAAATGAAGAATCTAGCACACCTTACTAGAATATCTTCTTCCTTTTATGATTGCATTAGAGCAAGCTACCATTGTTCTAGAAGCAAGATCCCAGAGCACATCAATCCCTAGCATTTCGAATGTCCAGGAGCTCTCAGCAGGGGGTGGGATACTGGAGACACCCCGGGAGGAGTGTCACCAATACATTTTCAAAGATTAGCCCCAAATTCTACCAGTATTCTTCTGAACAATGGCGGTGTGACTCCTTATGGCTACTATAATTTTTATATCTTCAAAATCACTCCTTTCAAGCTGCACTACATATAATAAAGCACACTAAATAATCCACCTCTGTGCCCCCCCATAGGTTGGCTCTCGTCTCCACTCCTGGTTCCTGTAGCTACCCAGAAGGCGGCCCTCACACCTGACAGCAGAGCCTGGTGCAGAGGGCAGCTAGAACCCATCGCAGCATTTGGCCAAGGACAATTTTGGGCTGGGGGAGTCTTCAGCTTCCAGGAGCTTGGAACATCCCAGAGAGTTAATGTACTTCAAAAAAGAGGAAAAACTGGGAAAGGTTGGTGGGTCATCTTTTGAACCAGAGGCCATCTTGCTTTACCTTCTAAGTTATCAGTGGGGAGGAAAAGGAAAAAAAGAAAACGCTTCACAATTGAGGGAATTTATTTAAATTATTTCAGAATTTCTTTCTAGTTGTTTACGGAGCCCACCAAGCCAATTCTCATCTAATTTCTGCTATTGTTGAAGGAATAAGGCTTGATGGTGTGAAACTGCTTGAGGACTTCCTATCCTTAACCCCCCACTTTAAATCATAACTTTAATGCTATTTAGAGGGGGAAATTTCTTGGTAGACTATAAAAATGGAATTGATACACTGGAGGGAAAAAAATCAGTAAGTAAATACGTTTGGGGCATTATGTAAGTACATCTTAGAGCCAGTTTCCAGGAAGTAGCTTGCTTACTGAGTTTAATTATAATACCTTTTGGATTCAAAGATAAGACAAATGCTAGAGGCCAGGTTCTTTTTTTTAATTTATTTTTGGCTGTGTTGGGTCTTCGTTTCTGTGCGAGGGCTTTCTCCAGTTGCGGCAAGCGGGGGCCACTCTTCATCGCGGTGCGCGGGCATCTCACCGTCGCGGCCTCTCCCGTTGCCGAGCACAGGCTCCAGAAGCGCAGGCTCAGTAGTTGTGGCTCACGGGCCCAGTTGCTCCGCGGCATGTGGGATCTTCCCAGACCAGGGCTCGAACCCGCGTCCCCTGCATTGGCAGGCAGATTCTCAACCACTGCGCCACCAGGGAAGCCTTAGAGGCCAGGTTCTAATGGAGAAAGAAATAAAAAGATGAGCACTGAGATTCACCACTAGCTCTGGCCAAGGTTGAAACATACATGACGAGGTAAAAAACGGTCTTCGCTGTTTGTGCTGAGGCAGAACATACAGCTTGTCAAACTCCCACCTCTACAAACAATGGTAAATGGTGTGGCACCTCCAAATCGGGGCTGGGATTCCAAGGCTTCCAAACGTACGTGTGGGTCCTCAAAATGCGACAAACATGAAACACAGCCTGATGGAGAGTCTCCATGGCAGCATGAGGACGGCCTTCCAGCCTCACACATACTAAGACAAGAGGTGAAGTGAGCTCAGATATATCAATAAAATGCCCGGGAGCCCAGTGGGGTGTTGTGAACAGAAATCAATGTATTTTTAGGCTGGGGAAATATCCTGAGTACAGTGCCTAAGAGCAAAAAGATGCAAAAGGAGACAGAAAGGAATCAAAACTCTTAGGGGGAGGGGCAGAGGGGACCCTGGCCAGGTGGGTGGCAGGCAACCACAGAGAAAGCAATTTCCACCAGCAGCCAGTGTATGTGTGCCTGGGGCTCATCTACCTAAGAACAGCATTTCTCCAAAGACCAAAGGAAGGACGGCTAGCAGCAGTTCAAGAAGCTCAGAAGGGTGAAAGCCGATTAGAATGCAGAAAGTCCAAAGGGTCAGTGCCATAACTGAAGCCCAGCAGGGCCTTGGTGTAGAGTGAAGGGGATAAACCCGTCACAATTGGTTTGCTGATCTGTTCTGTCTGGCTTGTGCAGGGCTGGCCTGCATGGTGATTGATATGTTTGAATTGGGAGGTTTCACATAAACAACCAGATTTCTGGCTTCTCTTAAAAACTACAAAAAAAAACCCAAAAACACTATAAAATCTGGCCAAAATTCCTCTATCTATCCAATCTACAAATATTTATTGAGCATCTACTCTGTGCCAAGTATTATTCCAGGCCCTAAGGATACAACAGTGGGAGAAAAAATTCCTTGATGTTATGGAGTTTCCATTCTAGTGGGAAAGACAAAGGATAAATAAATCCCTGTGCCAGGTGGTGGTAAATGCCATGAAGGAAAGGAAAGCAAGGTTGTGGGAGTGAGAGTAGGGGGTTGCTATGAGAGGTCGAGCAGTCGGGACGGACCTCCCGGCTCTTTATGGTAACATCCAGTTCAAGCTGGGGGATGGCTTCCGCCACGGGCAGGGCTGGCTGTCTAGTTTGCTACAGTCCACAGTCCCACGAGTCTCTGCTGTTACCCACTCCTGGCCTAGAGGAGCAGGCAAAAGGGCAAGAGCTGAGATGGCAAGAGGGAGGCGACAGGAACTGACAAGGCCAAGAGAAAGCCTCTGAAAGAGAGGGGCCTCTGGGAAGGGCTTGCAAAATGGCCTCAACTGGTGCAACGGAGACTCTGCTTGTTTCAGTTCCTCAAATCAGTGTAGCTCTTAGAACAAAGGAAGCAGCTGTCCTTCCACCAGTGAGTAGGTGGCATGGATTTGCTTCCGGGAGGACCAGCCTCCTGTGGGAGGAGGAGAGATCAGAGGAGGGAAAGGGAGGGCCCACGCTTCTGTACTGTGGGTGGTGGGAACTGAAGGTGCAGCCTGTGAACCACAGCCTGGAACGCTCCCGTGAGAGCTTCTAGTAAACGCCCCAGGCTGAACCAAGTTTCACGGAGGCCCAAGCACAGCCTTCCTGTTCCTGCACCACCAGTCTCCACTTGCGGCTCTGTCCTCTCCGGGAGGAGCCCCAGCACCCAGCACACACAGGCTCCCCACGGACTTGGGGACCCGGATGCTGCATCCCCAGTGCCCCATCAGCTGCACTGTCTTCAGCTGGCCCCCGGTCTCCTGTAATGATGCCCTGTAAACAGCCACGTTAGGCAGGGGTAACAGTGTGCCCCTAAGAAGTCAGAGAGGGCTGGAGGGGCCCAAGACTCACAGCCTGTCCCTGAAGGAGAGATCGTCCTTGGGCCCTGGGATGGTGTCTGCAAAGTGGGAAGCTAAGCTGAGGGGAGTGTCAGGCATGGGGTCGGGCCCTAACAGTGGGGATCCTATTGGGTCTGTGGACTACATTAAAATGACTGTCCTCTAAAAATATAGGACCCAAGTATTTCGGCCAGCACTCTTCTGAGTAGGAATCAGCCACACTCTGGAACTTGCTTTTCAGACCCAAACTTCAGGCTGCTCAGCCAAGAAGGAGCTCAGAGAGCGCTTCCCCCACTGCCCTGGCACCACTCACCATCTCCTTACCAGGTTAGTAACCTCAAGGGCAAGAGTTTGTCTCCCTGGGGACTCAGGGGCTGGCCTGCATTTTTTGCATCTCTCTTAGGAAGTGAGGGACAGTCAGGACATCTCTTAGTAAAACTGAAGATTACTGACAAAATTCCCTTGCTGCAAAAAGAAATCTCCCCCTGGCAGAAGCAGCCTAACATTCTTGTAATGTGGGGTTCTTAATCTTTCCTGTGCCTGGACCCTTTGGCAGTTTAGTGAAGTCCAGAGCTGATCTCAGCATAATGTTTCTAAATGCATAAAATAAAAAAATAGGACTACAAAAAGTATATTGAAACAGTTATCAAAATATGTTTTTAAAATTATGATGTCGTAAAGTTGGTGCTTCTTTATTAACGTTCTATATAAAAGATTTGTGGTAGGGCCTAATAAACTGCATAGTTATGAGGTAATGATGAGTATAAATGGTATTTTGAGATATTTGCAACAATTGTAATGTAATATGAATATAATCCGTGATTTCTATTACTGTGCTTCATTGCCTGCATTCATACCAAAAGGAAATAAGTTAGTAAGGGTTAGTGTAACTAAAGCTGTAACACTACACTTCTTTCATGCTCTTAAGATAATGTTCTATATACAAATTCTCCTGTAATACACCGATTTAAATTCATACTAAAGTGTAAATGGTTGTTCTGGGCCCTTTCCTCAGCATAGATAGGACAGTGGTGATAATGGGGCCACACATGAGGTCACTAAGCACTAAGAATCAAACAGAAGGGAAAGGTATTCCACAAAGAAAGGGAATCACTGGGACTTCCCTGGAGGTCCAGTGGTTAAGACTCCACCCTTCCATTGCAGGGGGCATGGGTTTGATCCCTGCTCGCAGGAACTAAGATCCCGCATGTCGTGTGGCATGGCCAAAATACATATATATAAATAAATAACTCTCAGATGTTTATACTTTAAAGGGGGGGAGGGGCAGATCACTGAAAGTAGGAGAAGACTGTATTAACAAAAGCAAACTTCCCCATGTCACTTACGCAGCCCAGTTCCTTGGGCCGCAAGGAACTGTCATCTGCTGTTTTCCTGCCTCCTAGAAGTCTGACCCTGCACTCTCCAGAATCAATGAGGGGGTCTGGCTGCTTTGAGTTCTCTGAGGCTTCCCCTGATTGCTCATTAAAAGTAACCATTCAGGGCTTCCCTGGTGGCGCAGTGGTTGAGAGTCTGCCTGCCGGTGCAGGGGACATGGGTTCGAGCCCTGGTCTGGGAGGATCCCACATGCCGCGGAGCGGCTGGGCCCGTGGGCCACAACTGCTGAGCCTGTGCGTCTGGAGCCTGTGCTCCACAACAAGAGAGGCCACGATGGTGAGAGGCCCGCGCACCGCGATGAAGAGTGGCCCCCGCTTGCCGCAGCTAGAGAAAGCCCTCGCACAGAAGCGAAGACCCAACACAGCCAAACATAAATAAATAAATAAAATAAATTTAAAAAAAAAAAAAAAAGTAACCATTCAGTCCTAGTGAATTGATTTACTTCACCCCAGTCCTCGAAGGATGCTACAGATCAAAAGGTATCTAGAAAAAATGCTTGTGAAGATGCTGACACCAGTCCCGACATCTGAGGGCGATGCATGCCTGGCGCTTGTTGCAGGAGAGCAGGCCGCTCCCGATGGGGGAGCATGGCTCACAGAGGAAAATGGATGCAAGGGTTGCATCAGAGAAGGCACCTGGATTTAGGCATTGTTGTTCACTCTTTGTCTATAGAGACAAGTGAAACTGGCCAGTCACTCCCTTTTCAAAACGAAAATCCAGAATATAAAATTCTACTCAATAAATACAACAAAGATGAAAAAGACATCAATTCCATAAAGGTGAGGAGAAAACACCAAGTCACTAGAGAAAGAAGGGTGGAAGAGATAAGCACACACAAGGACAAACACACAGAGTAGAAGACACAGAGGGGGAAATAGCGGGATAAAGAGAGAAACCCCAATACTCACCGAACCCTTCAAAGAAAAGCTTGGCTCCCTCGCTAATCCTCGCTCTGCATGGAAAATAAACCATTACTAGATCAAAAGCTTGGATAAACACTGTAGCATTTGTTATTCAGAAAGCACTCTAATTTCTAGCTAAATTCTGCAAGTCTCTGTTCCTCATCTGTTAAGGAAGAAAATCTCCTGCTCCTCATTGCTGAAAACAACAAGTGGCAAAAGATGCCCAAAGATGTATCAAGTCCTGTTGCATTTTCACAACCATAGGCATAAGTGATACCCCATCTCAGTGTTCCCCTGCCTGCAGACATGCTAAGGTAAGGGCGGTGGACCTGTGTGGTCCTGCTGAGCCTGGGAGAGACAGGCTGACTCAGAGGCTCAGAGTAGAGTAACCCCCCCACCCAGGGGGCCACAGGATCCAGCTAGCAGAAGGTGGAGGGGTCTCCCTGTATTCCTTTACCCACAGCCACCTCAGGGCCTTGGGACAATGTCATTCCTTGTCTGTTCCTGGGACATCCCTCCTGGGCAAGGACCATCAAGCACCTTCAAACACCTTTACGTTCCTCCCAGCGGTAACAGTGATCTGAGGATAGATAAGCCAACGTGCTGATTTGCATGCACTTTGAAATCCTTTAAAAATAAAGACATGTAGTCACCTTCAGGATGGGAATCTTTTTTTCTTTTTTTTTTTCCTTTGGCAGTGCCTCCCGGCTTGCGGGATCTTAGTTCCCCAACTGGGGATCGAACCCGTGCCCCCTGCAGTGAAAGTGCCAAGTCCTAACCACTGGACCACCAGGGGAGTCCCCAGGATGGGACTTTTTTATTCGAAATACCTGATCCAGCCTGATGGCCAAAAGTGATATTGACAAAGAAGGAAGAAAAAACACAAGTAGCCTCTGATTTAAGATACCCCTGTTTTCATGATTTAATAATGATACAAGGCAAAGGGTTTAGGTAACAGATCAGAAGTCCAGTAAACATTCACGGAGCCCTGCTACACCCCAGGCACGGTGGATTATAGAGATGCGGAAGAGAGTCAGACCCATGGAGCACACAGGCAGGGATCCCAGGGTTATTACAACCACTTGTGCCCATCGCAGTGCCCACTTCCGGGAGGACAAGGAGCCGTGTCAATTCTCTACTCATCACAACCACCCGGCAGGCTGGGTTTGATTACATGCCCACTGTACAGTTGTGCAAACTGAGGTGGCGAGGCCAGGCAGACCATGAAGACCCAGGTCTCCCTGCGGGGCTCTTTGCACGTGGGGTGCTGAATTAGGCACTGCTGGTAGCACAGATCCAGAGAAGGAGAAGAGCAGCCTTAAGGGAGGGACATGTCCTGGAGCACTGCAGGGTGATGGATTCAGGGGCAGCGAGAAGATGGCAGGACCAATGAGTCCAAATAGCAGAGGTGACCTGGGGCGGGGAGAGCACAGTCTGGCCAGACCTGGTCCCCGCCACCCCACTGGCATATTGAGGTACACTTTCTCCATTCTGTCAGCCCACTGCACACTGCCCCCTTCTTTTGGAGAACCCCCCTGTGGTTTGGGGGGAGGCTGGCAGTCAGAAGAGCAAGCCCATGACCCAAGCTGAGCCAACCAAATAGGACCTCACCCCTCTGGCTGAAATAACTGAACCCAAGGAGTGGGCGAAGATCCCAACCACCAGATCAGAGAATTTTTCTGAGATTTGTAAAATCAAAGGTGGTTTGCGATACTACCAAGTTGAAGTCTGGAACCCTAGTGGTCATCTCTCCTTCTGTGTGAAGCCTGCCTGGCATGGAAGAGGGCGGAGTGGAGACAGGACAGGCAGAGAGAGCTCCAGGAACACCTAGATCCCTAGATCCAGGCTTCCCGAGGCCAGCACTGCCCTTCCCTTTCCACGGTCTAGTGGGATGAGCCAATAGCTTCTCCTTTTTCTTTAAGCTGGTTGGGTTGAACTTCTGAAGCCAATGACTAAAGGACTTCTGGCCAGTGCACAGTCATGACTTACCGCGTCGGGTGAAAGGAGCCAGAAACGTGTACTTCATGGTGGGACAGAATCTATTTCTGTGGACACAGAGGCCTCAGAGGGACACACATGGGCCAACGTGCAAAGGAGAGACAGACGGTGCTGGGACAGGCAGCAGAGAGACCAGCGAGGTGCCTGCAGTTCCCCGTGTGATGTGCCAACCATGAGCCTTCGCTGGAAATGGGCACCGCAGACGTGCCCGACAGGGAATAATCCCACTCTTAACAACTTATTCCCTCTCACTATGGTGTGGCCCTGAGATCTCCTCACACTGGAGGGGTGCTGTGTGTGTGGCCCTTGCTAGACCTGGTGAGCGTGGGCTCTGCCGGGAAGACCAAGCGTGAAGGCTGTGGCTGCAGGGAACCCCTCCTCAGTGTGTCAGGGTGAAGAGCTCCAGGCCTGGGGATCCAGGGAGGGATTTTGTCTGCGGGCTGTTTCATCAACAGACACCCATTTGATTACTTGGGGGAGGCAAACCACACTGCCCTCAGGCAGAGACTGAGTCACCCAACAGAAAGTCATATTACACAGTAAGAATTATCTGGAGCAATTGAATCCTTAGCATTGCAGACTTCCCAGTCTTTCTTCCTATAATAACGTCTCCAAAGAAAGTTAGCTCCTGGACTCTACATGAGCACAGACTCTGGTGGGAGCCAAGAGGCTCACATGGCGAGGATGAAGGCTGGCTTGGCGAGAAATACATTGTATATACATAATATAATTACATTGAAATAGTTATCAAAATATGTTTTTAAAATTAGAATATGGTAAGGTTCGTGCTTCTTTATTAACATTCTATATAAAAGTTTTGGAGTGGCGACTAATAAGCAGCGTAATTATGAGGTAATGATGAATATGTGGTATTTTGAATTATTTGCAACAATTGTAATGTAATATGAATATAATCCATGATTTCTATTACTGTGCTTCATTGTCTGCATTCATACCAAAAGGAAATAAGTTAGTGAGAGTTGGTGTAACTAAAGATGTAACAGTACGATTCTTTCATGCTCTGGAGATAATTTTCAATATACAAATCCTCTGGTAGCCCACTGACTCAAATTCACACTAAAGTGTAAATGATTGTCCTGGGCCCTTTCCTCAGAGTAGATAAGACAGTGGTGATAGTGGGACCGAATATAAGGCCCCTAAGCACTGGGAATCAAATAGAAGGGAAAGATATTCCGTGGTGACTGAAGCAGCCACACTTCAAACCTGCTGACAAAAACCCTCACACACACACACACACTACCGCGGAGAAGGACATTCACTGCACCATTTTGTATAATAGCTGTAAAGAGAAAATAACTCGTGTCCATCAGTAGGAGACAGGCTAAATCAACTGGTACTTCGCACAATGGACTGCAATATTCTGAGTGGTTACAAAGGAATGAAGTCCTTCATACGCTGACATGGAAAGAGCTCCAAGACATTTTATTTAGTAAAATAATAACAAATAATGGAAAGGTGCTAAACAATGTTTACAGTATGCTGCCTTCAAGGCAAGAAAGGGGTACAAATTAGAATATGTATTTAGACTTGTTTGAATTTGCATAAAGAAACACTGAAAGGATAAGAAAAAAAAAAGGTTCCAGGACAGCAAGCAGTGGAATAGATGGAGACAGACAGGAAGCTGAATCTTCACAGTGGACCTTTCAGTTGTTTTCATTTTTGAACAGTGTGTATTCAAAGTAATAATAAAATCACGGTAACACAAAACTGTGTAAAGGACATCATTTTCATTATATAGATCGACTGTTAAAAAATAATAACAGGACTTCCATGGTGGCGCAGTGGTTAAGAATCCATCTGCCAATGCAGGGGACACGGGTTCGAGCCCTGGTCCGGAAGATCCCACATGCCGCGGAGCAACTAAGCCCGTCTGCCACAACTACTGAGCCTGCACTCTAGAGCCCGTGAGCCACAACTACTGAAGCCCGCGTGCCTAGATCCCGTGCTCTGCAACAAGAGAAGCCACAGCAATACGAAGCCCGCGCACCACAACGAAGAGTAGCCCCCGCTCACCGCAACTAGAGAAAGCCCACGCACAGCAACGAAGACCCAAAACAGCCAAAAATAACTAAATAAAATAAATAAATTTTTTTTAAAATAATAAATAAAAAATAATAAAAAAGATGTTTTAAACCTGGAATAGACCCCACTGCGCTGTGCTGGACTGTGTCAAGCCTGAAAGGCACTGAACAAATATGAATCCCTGTCACACCCTGATTCAACAGGTGCAGCATGACACCCCTTGGTTCTCTGATCAGGAAGTTTTCTTCTTAATCTCGCCACGATCCGCCCATCGTTAACGCCACCGAGCTCAAGTCTCACAGGCCACACAGGTTGTTGTCACTCTGCTCCTGGCAACCACCCTGGTGCCGAGTTGCAGGCCTGGCATGCAGGCACCCACTTCGATACGTGTTGCGGCTCCATCTGGTCCACAGGCCCTCCGGCCCCGTACCAAGCATCCTTCAGGAAATTGGACTCAACAACCCCTTTCCACTCTGCTCATTAAAAACCACCACTGCAGCAGGGCTAACCCGGAGCGGCCTCCACGGCGTGGCCCGCTCACTTTGATGTGAGCTGGATTCGGAGAATCGGGTTCATTTACTGCTCCTCTAGCTGTGGGCTCCATCAGCAGCGCACACTCACCATGGTAACGCTCAGGCCTCTTTGGGGAACCCTTCTTTTCTCTGAGCTTAAAGCTATTCAAAGGAAGATCTATCCAAGTTGATCAATTAAAAGACACTTACTAAATACCTTTTCCAAAGTCAAAACATCTACAACAAGAAGCTGTTAAAAGCATAGATTAGAAGTTGTGTTTCCCTGAGACACGTGCTAAATTAGGTTAAATATTTAGCTGGAAGTAAAAAGGCACAGCACACTCATCCAGAGCAAGAAAAGGTCAGAACGCTACCCCTGGGTGAGCCCTCACACAAAGGCTCAGGACACGGAGACTGTGGCTGTCAGGGAACAGGGCACACGTCTGTGTGGTACCCGAATCGTTCTCACTGCTTTGTGCTCACGCCCCATGAGCTCTGGCTAAGGGGATATCAGCTCTACTCGTTAAAGGAGAGAACACTGGAAGCATTTAAAATAAACACCGGTGATTTTCAAAATCATAAAAGTTTCCAACAGGCTCAAGAGAACAGGAGGAACAAGGAGAAAAAAGATGGAGGGGAAATCTCCTGAAGGATAAAGGGTGATCGGGGCCGCGTGGATGCTGAGATTTTGTTTGTTTGGCTAATTTTCAGCAAATAGGATTTGTCTCCTCTTGCCTTCGTTTCCAGGTCTATTTCCTGCAGCTGTCACTGGCTGGCCATTTGGAAGCCCAGCAAATTCAATTCAGAGCTATGTTGTCCCTGAAATGTCAGTGTTGTCCCACTCAATGAAGAAACTGTGATGCCCTGGGATCAGGAGGGCTTATGAGATCAACAGTGCTAATCTGCTATCAAGGAGAACCTCGGTTTCCAACACTTAAGGCTAGAACTTACAAAATAAATTATTTCCTCAATTTAACTGAGCCTGATTTGGAGGGAATATGAAAGGTTGGGAAGTGAAGGTTCTTAATCCCAGGATTCCGGGCTGGAAAGAAGCTTGGCTGGAAAGCTGGGATTCTTCTTTTCTTACTCATGCTAAGAGCATCTATTATGACAGCCCATAATTGTATAGACATGGCCATTCCACAGGGCAAATTACGTCCACTTAAAGGTCACTACTATCAAAACACAGCACAGCATGGTTATCTACTGCATGCCTATAATTCTGGCTCGTGACTCTAGCACTAAAAGGGGTTAAATGAGCATATGGAAGATCTCTTGTTAGGAGGAACCAAATGTAGTTCCAGCATTCCAGACCCAGAATGGAGAGTACGGTCTCAAAACACAAACCCATACGGATAAGTCACAGACATAATGTAGTCGGTCAACTCTAACAGCGTAATCTGATGTTACTCATTACACATACACACCTGCCCTCTCCCAAATCAAATAGGACTCTCCCCAGTTACTCACCTACCATACCCTGACAAATGTCTGTACGCGTGGCTCCACCAAAGATAAACTGAGGGCTGGGACACAATTCCTGAAAGCAATTGGAGACAAAACACAAGTCACAAGATGCCCAGTGATGGTGGCAGCAAGAGTGAAAGAACTTGATAGTCCCAAAATTCGTGGAAGAGACCTAGGAGAACATTTACTGCACACACCGTATTTTATTGCTGAGGATGCTGAAGCCCAGAGAAGGCAGGAGAGCTGCCCACAGTCACACAGCCAGGGGTGGCAGAGCAGGAGCTGGAGCCCACGGCCAGCTCTTTATCGTGATACATACTGTGTGGGTGTGTGTGTGTGAAAGCAGGTATGGGGGAGGGTAGGAGAAAGGTAAAGGCTGAGATAATGACATGAGGAGCTATGATCTCACCCATTCAGACAACACCCCTATTTACAGGGAGAGGATGAAACTAATGTTTAGCACTCTAACAAAATGCCCTGCACCCTGTGGACGCTCATTAAATACTTGACTCAGTGATGACCGCGTGTGCTGATGGAAACACTGAGGCGTCAGGAAGTGTCCTATACAGAGAGGAGAACTCAGCTCCATTCCCACATCTGACCTACGCTTCCCCTGCTCACCTGCCTCAAAGTGGCAGCCCTACAGCCCTGTATAAAGCTGCTAGCTCCTACCTAAATGGGCCAAGACAGTGCCTTTGGACTGGCTTTTTTTTTTTCTTCCAAATATTAAAAAAATTCATTAACTTGTTTTCTATTTAAAAAAAAATATGTGCATATGGGTAAAAAAAAGAATCTAACAGTAAATAATGCTGTAAAACAAAAAAATTCCTTCTACTTCACACTCTTTGCTGTTAACATTTCTTATGTATCCTTCCAGAAACCGTCTTTTGATTTAAAAGCACACTTACATATATATATCCATTTTTTATCTTGTACATCTTTCCTTAGCACATATAGAGCTTTATCATTTCATTATAAGTACCATGAGTTATTTAGTCAGCCCTCCAATGATGGGACTTAGTTCTGTTTGTTTGTTTGTTTGTTTCAATCTCTTGCCATCTCTAGTGGCAATTTAAAGAGAGAAGTGGCATGAGTCGGACTAGGGGTTCTAAAAGTGGACAGCTGTAAATTCTAATCCCAGGTGCTTGAGAGCTCCCAGTCTCCAGACATCCTCTCTTGGCAGACAAAAGGTGGAGAGATTTAAAAATTGAATAAATAAAAATAGAGAGACAAAAAAATGTTGAATGTAGTTTGTTTTTAAAAAAAAGAAGGAAAAAGTTGCTTCATGGAGAAGGAAGGGCAGGGAGCACGTTGAAGAGAGGTTTAGCAGAATCTCTCTTGTTAAAACCTACTTAAAAGAGTCTCCTGTTGGAATTGCCTAGCAGTCTAGTGACCGAAAAAAAAAAAAAAAAGTATCCTGTTCCTCATCTCCCATGCATCCATCAGTCTACTGAAATCTGGCTCCGATCTCCAGCGGCTTCATGAAACTCTTCTCACCTGAGTCACCAGCAATCACGGAAGGAGCTTTGTTCCCCTGAATCTCACTGTTCTTTACACTTGATACTGTGGCCTATTCCCTCCTTCTGAAACCCTCCTCTCTTGGCCTCTGTGTCCTTACTTGCTCTTGACTTTCTCACCTCTCTACTCCTTGTCAGTCTCCTTTAAGGGTTCCTCTGCTCTCCTCATCCCCAGGATCAGGGAACCCCTGGGCTGGGTCCTCAGTCCTCGGCATGACCCCATTTCATAGAGCAATAACATACCCGAAACCTTCTCCCTGGGTGACATCATCCAGACCCGTGGTTTCAGCTACTAACTATAGAATTTGCTGATGCTCCCCAAATCTCTCCCCTGAGCTGTATATTCAATTACCCACGTCACACTGTCCATACGGTAGAAGCTCACTAGACTCATATCTAATAATCTACCTAGCTCGGCTAACATGTTAAGTTTGGTTTGGAAGACAGAGTGGTTTGCAAGGGCTGGAGACAACTGAAAGCGTTGTAACCAGAACGGCGCTAAGGGGTTCATAGGCAGGTGGACTGTTCATTTGGCTACGGTTAGTCATCAGCATGTTTCACGACGCACACCAGCCTCCACCAGGAGAAAACAATCAAGAAATGCCATGACTCAGAGGTTGTGTGGATCTCTCAGGGGCCACAGAAAGTCCTTATCCTTGCAAGGAGATCACAGCTCAGCATTATGCCTGAAGAACATTTCCAGAGTCTTCTCACCATTGTTAACTTTCTACTGGAACTCCTATCAGATCAGAGATACAAAGTAACATGGCAGCCAAAGATGTTTATAAGAGGCAAGCCTCAGTAAAGAGGCAGGCTCCCACCTCCCCCACTCTTGGGACATTATTTTTTTCTTCCTTAAAAACAAACTTGTCGGACTTTCCTGGTGATACTGTGGTTAGGAATCCGCCTGCCAATGCAGGGGACACAGGTTCCAGCCCTGGTCCGGGAAGATCCCACATGCCGCGGAGCAACTAAGCCCGTGCGCCACAACTACTGAGCCTGCGCTCTAGAGCCCACAAGCCACAACTACTGAAGCCCACGTGCTGCAGCTACTGAAGCCCGCGTGCCTAGAGCCTGTGCTCCACAACAAGAGAAGCCGCCGCAATGAGAAGCCCGCTCACCGCAAAGAAGAGTGGCCCCAGCTCGCCGCAACTCGAGAAAGCCCACACACAGCAACGAAGACCCAACGCAGCCAAAAACAAATAAATAAATAAATAAATTCAATAAAAAACCCCAAACAAACATGTCTTTTTAGTACTTCTTTTACTTTTAGAAATGTTTACTATTTCTCAGTAAAGATCTCAAAACATTCCATAAACTCAAATTATTCAAGCCTTATATCAGCCGCTGATGAAAGGGCACAAGAGTAACACCGGTATCAGTAAGGAATTCAAGGTAGGAAGTG
Source organism: Eschrichtius robustus (assembly GCF_028021215.1). Classification (NCBI taxonomy): domain Eukaryota; kingdom Metazoa; phylum Chordata; class Mammalia; order Artiodactyla; family Eschrichtiidae; genus Eschrichtius; species Eschrichtius robustus. The sequence goes on along the minus strand of NC_090826.1, from coordinate 167,581,803 downwards.
ATTTAAACCACACATTCTCAGTGACTTGGTGACTTGGAAGCATTGCTCCCCAGGGCATTAGTCCATGTCTGATAGTCTATGTTTGGTAGTACAGGAGCCCTGGCTGTGCACTTCCGGGAAACCCAGTGATGTCGCCACGTTTTATCATCATCACCATTGATTATGGCCACATTACTCAGCTCAGCACTCCTGTCGCTCTTGGATCTGGCCCCATTTGACGTTTCCCACAACACTCTCTGTTTCCCAAGGTGCTCTCTCTCCCCTAATTACAATGCACCACTGCCTTCCTCTGAACATGCTGGCTCTGAATGCACATCCACAGCCCTGTGCCTTTGCTCACACCTGTGCCTTCTAGGTCTCTATCATGACCCTCTTCTTTTACCAACCCCCCCATCCCCCGCTCAGATGTCTGCCCCAATCCCACAGTCAGTTTAACTGCTTCCGCTCCTGAACTCCCATACATATTTATATTTCACTCTCTGGACATTCTGTCTTATAATAATTGCTAGAGACAGATCATAGCATGGAGTATCTGTTATGTGCCAGGTACTGTGTTAAACCCATCCTCTCATTTAAGCCTCCCAATAACCTGATGAGATAAGTCATATTATTATTCCCATTTTATAGATGAGGAAACTGAGTCTTGGGGAGGTTAGTAACTTAGCCACAGTCACAGAGCTAGTAAATGGCAGAAAGGGAACCAGAATCGTGATCTACCTGATGCCCAAACCCAAGCTCTTGGCCATTCTGCTGCCTGTCAGCTGTCAATTGTCTCTCTTCCCAACTAGCAAAAGCTCCACAAAGGCTCCACATTATGATCTGCACATGACCAGCACTCAGAAAATCAAGGCTGAATTAAAAATTCCAAATTCATTCATTCAAGAGGCAGCAACTGAAAACAAAGAGTGGACGATCCAAACTGAGGCCTCTCCCCTTCATCCTTATCCTAGCCTCCCAAAGTTCAACCCGCCGTGTCTCTCTTAACTTGGGATGGCCATTTCACGGACCCCTACCATGCAGCTGGCATTGCCTCACTTCTCTCTGTGTATTTCTCCTTAAGATCAATGAACCGCTTAATTACCAAAAAAAATGGACAGAGAAGAATCTCGTTGGCTGGGCCCGTGCACTAGGGCCCACACACACTGGGCGTCCCTCAAACCATAGGGGCCCAGGTTGGGTGTCGACCCAGAGTGACGGGCAAGCTGGGAAATGGGAAGTAGCTTCTAGGAGCACTCCCTGCTCTCACACAGCCAGTCATGCCCTTTGTGATAAGATCGTTGTCCTTGCCCAACACTAGTAGGGGGAAAATTGCCTTAGGATCATGAATAGCCAAAAGTTTCTCCTGAGAACCCATGCTTGACCATGAGATCTTCAGTCTGGGCAAACTTGTCTTCCAACCCTTGGAATAAGAGCCCAACCAAACCTTACACTCAGGACTTAAAATAGGCAGAAACACCCAGCAGGGGAAGGAGGTCAAATTTTATGATTTCAGAAAACATCTAAGTATCAAGCTTTATTTATTATTGAGAGGGCAGAAACAAATATACATATATATTTAGCCCATCTCATCTCCTTTCCCCCAAAGGCAAGTAAAAATTAACATCTTTATGGGAACCAGGGTTATAAGAGCCACATCTGGGCAGCTGGCTTAAAGTTCCTAAGACTGAAGTGGTAAGGGGTTACCCTCAAAAGCAGCAAGTGAAGCAAAAAAGCAAACAACCCAATTCTAAAATGGGCAAAGCACATTTTTGTGCTTTGGAGAAGTAGGCATTTCTCCAAAGATGATGTACAAATGATCAACAAGTACACGAAAAGATGGTTAACATCACTAATCATTAGGGAAATGCAAATCAAAACCGTGATGAGATACCACTTCACACCCACTAGGATGGCCCCCACCACAAAACAGAAAATAACCAGTGAGGGTGAAGATGTAGAAAAATTGGAAGCCTGTGCACTGGTGGTGGGGATGTAAAATGGTACAGTGGCTATGGAAAACAATATGGTGAGTCCTCAAAAAATCAAAAGTAAATTACCATATGATCTAGCAATTCTGCTTCTGGATGTAAACCCAAAACAATTGAAAGCAGGGTCTCAAAGAGCTATTTGCCCACCCATATTCACAGAAGCATGATCCACGATAGATAAGAGATGCAAGCAAACCAAGTGTCTATTGATGGATGAATGGATAAATAAAATGTGAAATATGCATACAATGGAATACTATCCAGCCTTAAAATGGAAGGAAGTGTTGTCACATGCTACAACATGCATGCATCTCAAGGACATTATGCTAAGTGAAATCAGCCAGTCATAAAAGGACAAATACTGCATGATTTCACTTATATATGAGGTACCTAGAGTAGTCAAACTCATAGAGACAGAAGTAAAATGGAAGGAAGGATGTGGAGTTAATGAGTGTGCAGTTTCAGTTTTGCAAGATGAAAAAGTTCTGGAGATGGTTGGTGACAATAGTTACACAACAAATTATTGTTACTCAACTATACACTTAAAAATGGTTAAGATGGTAAATTATATGTTGTGTGTATTTTACCACAATGTAAGAAAAAAAGAAGAAGAAAGAGAGGGAGGAAAGAAGGAAGGAAGGGAGGGAGGGAGGGAGGGAGGAAGGAAGGGAGGAAGGAAGGAAGGAAGGTAGGGAGGGAGGGAGGAAGGAAGGAAGGGTGGAAGGAAGGAAGGATGGAAGGGAGGGAGGGAGGGAGGGAGGGAAGAAGGAAGGAAGGATGGAAGGAAGGAAGGGAGGAAGGGAGGGAGGGAGGAAGAATGGAAGGAAGGAAGGAAAGATGGAAGGAAGGGAGGGAGGAATGAAGGAAGGGAGAGAGGGAGGGAGGAAGGATGGAAGGAAGGGAGGGAGGGAGGAAGGAAGAAAGGGGGGAAGGGGGAGGGAGGGGGAAGTGGGAAGGGAGGGGGGAAGGGGAGGGGAGGGAAGGGGAGGAAAGAAGAGCAAATGAACTCATTGGTGCACCTCATTTCTGGACACCCCAACCTTCTTGCAGGCCCCTGAGAGACTTCAAGGGAAGAAAGAAATGAAGCATTTAGGAACAGGCTGAGTTTTCCCGGATTCCAAGGCACATCCCCAATAGAGATAGAATCAGGGTCATTACAAACTCAGGAGGCTATTCAATGATCTGTAAGATCTTAGAGGATAAAACTGGGTCCTATCGTGTGATGTGTGAGCACAGCATGGTCAAAAGCAGCTGAGTGAGAATCCTTCACTGATGATTGGGGATGGAGAGGGTACATTCTGACAAGCTTTTATTTATTCATCTGAAAACTCCCAATAATGGGAGTACTTCAGCTCCACATTAATCAGGTTCTACTACCTCATGGTCTGGCTTTTATAGCATTTTGTTGACAGGCACAAATCAGCATCCCAGTCTGAAATTACCATATTTACGTAAACAGTGAGACCAGGTGAAGACACAGTTTAGGGGAGAAGGTGAAATGTGGTTGAGAAGGTGAGGGCTTTAAGAATTGCAAATGAAAGAGAAAAACTAGGCAAAGGCTAAAGGTACCTGACTTTGGTCACAGAGTGAAATCTTCTCCCCTCCCCCCATATCCATCTCCCCTCCCCCAAGCTCCTTGGGGTCCTTCAATTCCACTCGAATGGATTCTCCTCCCCTAAGTCTTTCCATCATTCAGTCCTAACATCCCACATTGCCATGCCCATGGTTTATGCCTCTGTTAGCACTTCCTTCATTCTGCCCAGGATGTCAGTCCTTTATTCAGGTGTCTGCCTCCCCGCAATCTCCCTCAGAGCCGAGACCCCGGCTCATTCCTCAGTTTCTCCCCGACCACCTTTCCAAACAGGGCAGAGCCAATGCCTGGCCCAAAACAGAGGCCTAAAAAAACTCTCTGTTGAAATGAAATATGGCTGCCAACTCTTGACATTAGAATATAAAACCATGGTTCCCAGCCTTGATTTTGCCAACATCCCAGAGCGCCCACATAGGCTCCAGAGGGGCACGGAAGATGGCCATGGGGGGCTGGAGGGAAGTGGGGCAAAGGAGTTATGCTCAGGGGTGGCAACTGTTGTGTAAAATTGATAGGATGAAAACAGGAGGGGTAGAGAGAGCTGGAGTTAAAGGGTGATTTTGACCACGTCCAAGGAGTTATTCTCTCCTTATCCTCCCTCTTCAACCATTGCCAAGAAAATAAGGACCATGGCTTGATTTTCCCATCACGGTCTAGAAGACAAACGGCCCCCTGGCCAAGGGTCACAAAGCGTGTTCTCTTATGAGATTCGTGGGCCAGGCACTGAGCAGAGCACTTCAGGGGATTATCTCAATTCTCACAGCCACTCTGTGTGGGGGGCTCCTATCCTTGAGGTTAAATCACTGACAAGGGTCACAGAGCAGTAGGTCATGGGCCCAGGTTTTGGGGGGTTGGTTCTACATCCCTTGCCCTTGAGATTTGGGGGGGTATCAATGACAGCATCCCAGAGCCCCTGACTCCCATCTGTATCCACAGACCCCCAGCTCCACCTCTCCACTCCCTAGCCCCAATAGAACAATGGCAATTCATAACCCTAAGCAACCCTGCACACTTCAGCAACGACGTCACAGTGTACCCCAGGACTGATTACTTCTAGCATTGTTTTTTTCCATCTTGCACTGGCCCAGGGGCCCTATGCAATAGCTACCATGCCTTCTGTGCCTGTTATGTGCCAAGCACTGTGCTCTGACCTTTATCTCCAGTCCTTGTACCAACACTGAAAAATAAGATGCCAGTAGCACCATTTTACAGATGGAAAAACTGAGGATCACAGCGATTATCTGTCCAAGACCACACAGGCAGAGGCAGGATTCAAATCTAACTTGTCTGGTTCCAAAGCCAGTGCATGCTCTTCCCTCTATACCTTATCACCTCTGCAAAGATGTTTTTTAAAGTGGAGGGGTGGGGGTAGGCTGAAATATGGGATAGAGGAACATAGGGTCAAGAACCATAACTTCTCCCTCAGCTATTTCTGACCAGAAGCGAGGGCCCTCCATCCTGACACTCAACAGCAAACCCATCTCCTTACCGTGGGCCGCTTCCAAACAATGCCTTGAGTTTGGGGGGAAGCATGGTCCAAGATCCTTGTAGCCCAAGGCTGATGGGCACGCTGGGAACTCTGGATCCTTAAATAGGACCCCTGAGTCCAAGCACTTCTGCCTCAGGGTCTCAAAGTCCTGGCCCAAGTACTTCACGGCATTCTGGCTGGAGCCAAGACCTTCAGCTGCCGCCTGCTGCTGGGATACTCTAGCCACCAGCGCTGCCATGGTCGAGGGCTCCGTGGGGTAGACAGAAGGGCAGAGCTGCTCTGTGCTGTCAGATCTGCCCCACTGGGAGGGGAGCTATAAGGCAGTGTGAAGGGGAGGTGGAGCAGGTAATCATTTCACCTGAGGCCCTGCTCCAGAGGGAAGTGAGTCACAACCAGGAGCAAATGTGTACCCAAGGTGTAAATGAATCTGCCCCCACCCTCCCCTTCTGCCTTTCAGCAGACAATTTGGAGGCTGGGAAACTTCCAGGGCCCCTCCCAGGCCATTAGCCTAAGAAATCCATTAGGATCACAGCCACCCATCCCCATCTCTTTGCAAGACCTGCTTACTTCCCATTGGCCCCATCAGCTGAGATGAGAAGACCTGTTGGGCAGCTTGAGGCCAGTATTTTCCAAGGAATTGGTTCTCAGCAGGAGGGTAAGGGGTTAGAGGGGTCTCCTTCCCTTCCAGAAAAGTTTAGTTCCATATTCGCTAGAAGGACAAAAATATCAGAGACTGGGTGATTCATGGAGTGGATCAGAGTAACCCCAGGCAAAGGTGTCCCTCCTACAAGTGAAGGGTTTGGCCTTTGCCTGGCTATCTATCCCAGCAGCACCAGTAATTAGCTCTGTCACCTCGGGCAAGTTATTTAACCTCTCATCCCCTTAATTTTCTCACCTGTAAAATGAAAGGTAATAGTAGGCCCTACCTTATAGGGTTGTTTGGAAGGGTGATGAGATAGTACATGGAATTTGCTTAGAATAGTACATAAGAAGCACTCAGGAAATGCCAGTCATCGTTATTCCTAGGAACCAGGACCAGAAAGAAAAGGCCTGGGGAATAAGAGTTGTGGGTTCTAACCTCAGAAGGGAAATGGGCTCTGGGACCTTGCATTAATCGCTTTTCTCAGGTTCCAATTTCCGAGGCCTGGTCTACCCTAAGGATGTGGAACATCAGTGAGTTTTGAAACTGGAAGGGGGAGTGGCTGGAAAATGGTCCTCCAAAGATACTGAGTCCCAAACTCTAGAACCTGTGAATAGTACATACCTTATTTGGAAAAACGATCTTTGCAGTGGTGATTAAGTTAAGGATCTTGAAATGGGGAGATTATTGTAGCCCTAAATGCAATCACAAGTGTCCTCATGAGATGGAGGCGGAGGGTGATTTGACAACAGACAAAAAAGGAGAAGGCAGTGTATCCACAGAGGCAGAGACTGGAGTGATGCTGTCACAGGCCAAGGAATGCCAGCAGCCACCAGAAGCTGGCAGAGGCAAGGAACGAATCCTCCCCTAGAGCCTTTGGAGGGAGTATGGCCTTGCCGACATCTTGATTTCAGCCCAGTGAAACTGATCTTAGACTTCTGCCCTCCAAAACTGTGAGAGAACATATTTCTGTTGTTTTAAGCCACCAAGTTCCTGATAATTGGTTACAGCAGCCTCAGGAAAGGAATCCAGTATGTGTGAGAATCCGTGAAGCACTTGCTTAAAATGCTGATTCCTACCACTACTCCCCCTCCCCCAAAAGGTTCTGATTCAGTGCGTGTGGGGTGGGACCCAGGAGTCTGCAGTGTTTAAACTGCTATCCCAGAGATGATGCCAAACGCAGGGGTCCTTGGTCCACACTCTGAGAAGCGCTGAACAAGCTGACCTCTCAGGCCCCTGGTTCCAACCTTCTAAGCCAGCAACAGTCTGTGAGTAAAGGACTTCACCAGATGGGCAGGTCTTGGCAAGCAGAAAGAAGGGTCTGTTCCCCACATGTCCAGGATAAAACATGGTTTCTCAGGTTTCACCAGAAATTCAAGGCCAAAATGACCTTCAGAGGCTCAAGGTGGCATCAGAAAGACTTGACTATGGCCCTGGTCCCTCTGGGAGCCCCACCTGTGTTTCCTCAGCACCGTTTTCCCCTTGATTCAATGTCTCCTTCCACTAGTAAGCTCATCCAAAGTCCATGGTTACATTTTCACCAGCTCCCAAAGTTGACCCTGGTCTCACCTGGGTGGCCCCATCCTCCTTTAAAAACAGAACCATAATTCCTCCATTCAGTCAACACAGAATCCTCTCAAACACACTGGATTCCAGGAGCAATCTAGCAACTCCGTGTGGGAAAGGAAAGGAAATATTTATTTTTACTTTTGAATCTACTGCCTAATTATCTGGAGCTTGTGATTGACATCCTTGACCAATCTTTCTCTACTCAGAGCAGACATTTCAAGCACAAATCCAACCATGTCCTTTCCAAGCCTAAAGCCCCCCAGTGGCCGTCCATCGCCCTTAGGAGAACAAAGGGGAGGGAGGGCCTGCATGCCTACAAGACCCTCAGCAGACTGGCCCTTTGCTCGCTCCCCGCCCCTCTCCCATGCCCCTCCTCCCTCTCTGCTCTCCACCTCCTGGCCTCTGGAATGTCGTACTCTGTCCCACTTGAGGACTTTGCACCTGCTGTGCCCTCCCCCGGAAATACCCTCTCCCCACCCCCGCTCTGCCTTCAGACCCCAAATGCCCCAGGGAAGGCTTCCTAGACCACCCCCCCATGCAAAGCCATCCCCCTCCCATATGCTCTCACAGCGGCCTGCGATGCCCTGCCCAGCATCATTTAATGAATGCCCCTCCACCCCACCACACTCTGATCTCCACGAGGACAATTGTGTTTGTTTTGCTCATCACCGTATCGTTGGAGCCTGGAAAGCTCCTGGAGCATAGTAGGGACTGAATAAGTGTTTGCTGAATGAATAAACACCCACAGGTATAAGATGCCCAGTGGTTGGATAGATACATACCAGGTATAGTGGACCCAGCATCTTCAGGCAGGGATCCCACGGGATTGTTTTCCCTGCTTCCAGTTTCTCCCTGAGCCTCCCGGAAACACTCCCTTTAGACTGACTGAAATGAACAAGCCCTTCTCCATCTAATCACAGAGTACGCACAGCTGGTAATTTTCCTTCTCCATAAGGGTCTCCTTTGGGGTTAGAAATCTCTTTCCCACCCCACCTGCCTAAATCACCTCCCTCGTCACATCCAGATGCTGCATGAATAAATTCATCCTCATCTAGGCAGACAGGTCTGAGCTGCTGGGAACAGAACCCTCATTTCCCGAGCCAGGAGCTGTCTCTGCTCACCAGCCCCACCTGAACTGACAGCCAACGTCTCCCCGTTACCCAGCCGGGTTCCCGCTGGCCCTGTCAACCTGGACAGACATCTCCCCAGCCTCACACCTCAGACACCCCACAAGAGCCACTGCCAGCTCCACCCAGGAAGCCCAGGATCCACGACAGAGGCCGATGAGGCCGGACAGAAACACACCTGTCAGCAGCGACTAGTAAGAACTCTTCTTGGCAAACAGCGTTGGTGAATGCAGCTCAGACAGAGCACTCAGCTTATCCACAGCGGCTCCTCTCGGCCAGAAGGACAAGGCTGCATTGTGCCCTCAGCAAGGAAGACAAATCACCCCAAAGCCCAAGTGTGCTTTTCAGACAAAGTCTGCAAATCTCGTTATCATGCAGAACCTTAACTTCAGTCTCTCTCCTGGGCCTTCCCATTTCAGAATTCTAAGGCAAGCATGGAGTGAATCCAGTGTCAAGAGGATTACAGAGTTCTCATACATTGCTGGTGGGAATGGAAAATATACAGGCACTTTGGAAAATAGTCTGGCAGTTCCTCAAAATGCTAAACATAGAGTGACAGAGTAACTTCTAGTAACATTCCACTCCAGGGAATTGAAAAAGACTTGAAAACTCAAGTCCACCCAAAAACTTCTACTCTGATGCTCATAACACATTATTCACAGTAGCCAAAAAGTGGAAACAGCCCAATGTCCGTCAACGCATGAATAGACCAACAAAATGTAGTATAGCCATGCAACTGAATATTATTCAGCCATAAAAAGGAATGAAATACTGACATATGCTACAACATGGATGACCCTGGAAAATATTATGCTAAGTGAAAGAAGCCAGTCACAAAAGACCACAAGTTGTATGCTTCTAGTTATATGAAATATCCAGAATAGGCAAGTCCACAGAAACAGAGTAGATTATTGGTTGCCAGAAACTGAGCAGAGAGGGGAACTGGGACTGACTACAAATAGGTATGAGGTTTCTTATCGGGGTGATGGAAATTTTCTGGAATTAGATAAGAGTGATGGTTGCACAACATAGTGAATATAATGAAAAAAATCACAGAATTGTATACTTTAAAATGGTGAGTTTTTATTACGTGAATTATATCTCAATTTAAAAATTTAAATAAAAGAAAATAGTATTACAGAGAAGGTGGCCTGCTGTGATCCACACGTTCATTAGTCGTCTCTAAGTAAAAGATGGGTTCCCCGTCTGCCCAGGACAGGAAGTATCCCATCACTCCAAAGGGTGCCAGAGCTGTAAGACTGAACCCTATCTAACCAGCCCTGAGAAAACAGAAGGCTGGGAAGGCCAGATGTGTGGGCTCATCCCTCACCAGGTCTGTGGGATCGCACACCACCCCAGTCTCTCATCCCTGGCAGGAAAGGGTGGATCCACTCAAGCCCAGCTAGGAGACCAGCTGAGACTGCCCCCAAGTGGCCAACCCAGATCCTGCGGACCCACTGTGACTAATGTAAAAACTTACGTTTGAATAGAGGTAGCACTTTCAAGTCCATGACCCATTAGAGAGTCACAGCAAGTCTGTGGGTAGATTGTATTGTCAGGCTAACCCAAAGTTACTCACATGGCAAACTCGACCCTAAGTCTTCTGATTTTATTTATTTATTTTGTTGTTGTTGTTTTTCAGTATTTTTTAAAATTAATTCATTAATTTATTTTTATTTTTGGCAGCTTTGGGTCTTCGTTGCTGCACGCAGGCTTTTCTCTGGTTGCGGCGAGCGGGGGCTACTCTTCATCGCAGTGTGCGGGCTTCTCATTGTGGTGGCTTCTCTTGTTGCAGAGCACGGGCTCTAGGCGTGCAGGCTTCAGTAGTTGTGGTGCACGGGCTTAGCTGCTCCGTGGCATGTGGGATCTTCCCGGACCAGGGCTTGAACCCGTGTCCCCTGCATTGGCAGGCGGATTCTTAACCACTGCGCCACCAGGGAAGCCCAGTCCAGCCCACTCGTAAAAGGAGGGAATTAGCCTCCACCTCTTAAAGGGAGGAGTATCAAAGAATTTGTGAGCATATTTTTAAACCACGACAGCTTGACTGTATTCTTTATTCCAGTCGTGTTCAGCTGTGCAGGTACAGGTGCAGGTGCAGGCATAGAATAGGTGGAAAGTTGGATTAAACAGGGTTATGAACACCTGAGAACAGGAAATCTAAGAACCAGAGTCTTGATGGTACCAGGCTTTCTGAGGTCAGAAGTTGAATTCTGCTGAATGTTGGATACTCATAGCTCCCCCAGCCTCAGTATCAGGACTTGTGGCTCCTTCCACCACTGCCCTCCTGTTAGCACGCCTCTGTTCTGGTCAACCATCTATTTCTGTCTGGCTATCAGCTGGCCTCCTTGGACTGCTCACCATTTTTGCTCCAGTACAACTCTGAGTTTCCCACGGCCCATCATGTCCTCTCCAGCTCCAACTCTCTCTCTTGACTTGTCAAGTAAGTGAAACTCCCACCACTAACTAGCAAATCATTCCTTCTGTGTTTCTCAGTCCAGTTTCCCAAGAGAGAATCTAACTGGCCCCGCTCCCCTTTTGGAGCCAGGCCACATGAGTCCTATGTCACTGACCAGGTTAAGGGATTAGCTGCTGTAACCATGAAGTCCATGCTCTGTCCATACCGCTTGGAGCCCGTCACCGTTCTATGCACCTGGGCTCTGATGAGCGTCACCTGCCGGCAGCCCCTCCCTGTGTCTCTCTGTTGGAAGGATGCACTGCTCTCAGGCTGTCAGAGCCCACTTTGCCAGCAGTCACAGAAGCCAGAAGTGCCTCTCTAACCGGGGCCATCTGCCCTCCAGGGTGCTTGGTGACATACTAGAGCACAAACATATCTTTTTTTTGGACTCTCAATTTCACTCAAAGATGTTTTTTTGTAAGGCAAATTAGGTTTTTAATAAGAAACATACTTAAGGGCTTCCCTGGTGGTGCAGTGGTTAAGAATCCATCTGCCAATGCAGGGGATGCGGGTTTGAGCCCAGGTCCGGGAAGATCCCACATGCCGCGGAGCAACTAAGCCCGTCTGCCACAACTACTGAGCCTGAGCTCTAGAGCTCGTGAGCCACAACTACTGAGCCTGCGTGTCTGGAGCCTGTGCTCCACAACAAGAGAAGCCGCCACAATGAGAAACCCGCGCACCGCAACGAAGAGTAGCCCCCTCTCGCCGCAACTAGAGAAAGCCCGCACGCAGCAACAAAGGCCCAACGCAGCCAAAAATAAAAATAAATAAAATAAATATATTTATTAAAAAAATAGAAATATATTTACGAAGATGCCAGACTCTTCCGAAGGATTTTGTATTTGCTCTTCTCCAAGTTCAAATGTCCTCATTTTAGTGGGTCAGTTTTTGAATGTGGGGAGGAAAAAACCCATACATACAAATAAAAGAAATAAAACACAGCAAGAAAGGAAAGATAAACACAAAGATCAGAAGGGTTTTTCCTTCCATCTTGAAGAGGAGGGAGATGGGGTGGGAAAGGAGTAGAAGAGAGGTATACATTTTAGGTAATGTTTTCATTCTCAGGTGGGTGGTGAATACATAGGAATTCATTATACTATGAACAAGAAATGAAAGAAAGCCATGCATGGACTAATGATGAGTTTGTGTCCTAAATCAAGGATTATAATTAATCTAATTTTGAACATTAACAGAAAAAATATTCCCACAGCAGGCAGAAGGGGAGATATTTATGGGCTGGGAATTTTGTGCAAAGAGCCTCAAATCTGATAAACCTGGTGCCACAGCAGAGCTTGGCATGAAATTGGATGGAAGGAAGGTACTCACAGCCCGTCAATCATTTTTCCCTTGCAGGCCATAGGCTGCACTGGAAAATAGCCACGTTTCTCATCTCCCCCCATCCCCATCACTAGGACAAAGAAAACACTGAATTTTCCACTGGGTTTTTCAAAGGGGAGGCAAAGGAAGAACAAAAAAAATCTTCATAGCTGTTTATCAGACTTCCAATTTCCAGCAAACTTTAGATGAGTGCCCCAAGCTGAACCTGTGAAAAACCAGGTGGTAACTTGGGCACATCATAGCAATTTCTCAAGGTTGATTCCAAAACGTTGAGGTAGATCCTTCCCACGGTTACTGTTTGAACATATGTCCTATCCAGTCTTTCTCCTAAATTTCCCTTGAGTTACTTCCTTCTTCTCCATGCCCACAGCCACAACTTAAGTACAATTCTTTTTTTTTAATTAATTAATTAATTTGTTTGTTTGTTTATTTTGGCTGCGCTGGGTCTTCGATGCAGCTCGCGGGCTCTTAGTTGCAGCACGCGGGCTCTAGGGTCCGCAGGCTCAGTGGTTGCGGTCCGCGGGCTTAGTTGTAGTATGTGGGATCTTAGTTCCCCGATCAGGGATCGAACCCGGGGGGCTCCCTGCATTGGGAGCACAGAGTCTTAACCACTGGACCACCGGGGAAGCCCCTTAAGTACAATCCTTTATCCCTTCTAGCCTGGATCACGGCGATAGTCTTCCAAATTTCTCAAATCTCTCCAATCTCCAGTCTGATTGTTACTTTAAGTATTTCAATGCCCCTCATCTTGCCTTAAAGTTGATGTCCCAACTCCTTGCCATGGCATCATGGCTCTCACCACCTGGCTTCTACCCCAGCCCCATTACCACAACAACCCCATCTGCCCATGCTTCCTCCATACAGAACTATGGGAAACTCCCCCAAACCTACCATGCCTTTTTACAACCCCCCATGCTCCCTCTAACTGAAATGACAGTCACCCTGTTCTCTCCCTGCTTTGCCATGACCCATCTTTCTAGATTACATTCAAGTATCAATTTTCCAGAAAGGCTCCCAAGGTAAAGGCCATCCTGTGCTTTACACTGAAGTGTAATCATCGGTTTGCTTCTTGGTTCTGAATTTCCTCCACTCCTCCCATTAGAGTTAAAATTCCTTGCACGCAGGGACTGCATTTTTCATCCCTATGTCTCCACTCACCCTTCCCCCACCCCATTATCTCAAACCCCTTTCCTGTGGCCCAGTACCCAGCACATATCAGATATTCAATACATGTTTGATGAATGAATAACTAGCTAAACATACAAGTTATATTCAGGCTTTGTATCTTGCATCCTTGGATTAGCAAAAGACAGAGTATAATTAAGCCCAGGATGGGTAAAATTATAGGAATTTCAGTACACACGTATCCTGAGGGCTCTTATTTTATGCGTAATTCTCTGAAAACGTTTGCAAGTATGACTTAAACCAAGACAATGTAAGAAGGGGTTAGGGAAGGCCTAGGGGGATCTAGACAAAATAGTAATATAAATGCAGCTAATAAGAGCCCTAGACCAAGAGTCTGTAGTGGATTCCATCCTCCGCCCTGTCCCATCCTCATGGTGACCTGGAGAAGTCACTTTTCTCCCAGGTCTTCCTTTGCTCACCAGACACAGAGGACACGGGGGGGCACAGAGCACAGCTCCACTATGCGCTCAACCAAGCTACACGTGTCCAGAGGTGAGCGGCTCCCGGGCAAGCTGAACGCAGCCATCAGCCCTGGAGCTGGGACAAGCCGTGCCAGGGGAAGGTGAGGGGCGCTCCTTTGCGGTTACTGCGCACTCACGCGCACACACTGCACAGCACTGCCCTGCACGTCAGGGCCCTGACTGAGCCCTTTACTTCCATCACCCTCTGTTTCAGCAACAACAGTAGCAGTAGCAGTAGCTACTGTGCAGTAGCAACTCTCATCCACCACGTTTTACAGATGTGGAAACTGAGTTTCATCACACAGTTCATAAATAGCAGAACCAGGACTTGGCAGCAGGTTTGTCTTACCTAAAAGCCCATGCTCTTCTCCAGGATACCATATTGACACTGTTTAAAGAGACAAATGATCGCTTGGAAACACACAGAATGAACGCTGGAGTTGAACTTGGCAGAGGATGCTTTCTTGTCACAGACAGACCCCACCCACAGGGACTGCCAGGTTCCCGTTGCTAGTGGGAGGTGAGACTCTTTACGTAGCAGGTAACAAGGGCCAGGAGGTCCAGAGCGAGCCCAGCTCCTCCCTGCAGCCATGGCGGGGATGTGGTTTCTCAGATTAGCTGAGATTCTATCTAGCTGAAATTAGAGCTGCAAGCAGCAACCGTCAGTGGCAAGGAATTTTTAAAGGTTATCAAAGCCAAGGTGTTCTGACTCCAGCAGCTGGTGGTCTCTGCTGCCCCCTAGATCCCTGTCTCATCCCAACCCGCCTTGTGGATTCATTTAAAACCAAGTGCCTGGTGTAACAGTGTCTGCGTAGTAACACTCGTTTCCTGTTTCGCTCCTCAGAGGGTGGTAGCTAGCTGGTTTTTCCAAAAACACTTATAAAGACTATTTTAAACATATTTATAAGCAACTATGGCATTCTGAGAATTGAGAAAGGGAAAGAATCATGCATTCATCCTGCCTTTCCAGTATGGACTGTATTTCAGGGTAAGTAGTTGATAAGGCAATGCCTTTCTGTATAGAAGAATTGCAACTAGTAATAGAACAAATAACAGAATTAGAAGAGTCACCATTTTGCAACCTTTGAAGAAATAATGGACTTAAGCAGCCACCAATGCATGATAAAACTATTAGATGAAAAGTTAATTAGAAACTTTATAATGGATGGATCAGGCTGACAATACCTAAACGCATTTATCAATCTGCACATCACTAAAAATGTGAGATTATTGATTTCTTACATGATATCCTAGGATATACAACACAAGTCCACCCGTGAAGAATTCTATCCTCTCCCTAAAACTGAACTTAAATCTGATAAAACCTCTAGATCTAATTGCCATTTTAGAGAAAATCAAAGATTAGGGGGGGCTTCCCTGGTGGCACAGTGGTTGAGAGTCTGCCTGCCAATGCAGGGGACACGGGTTCGAGCCCTGGTCTGGGAAGATCCCACATGCCACGGAGCGACTGGGCCCGTGAGCCACAACCGCTGAGCCTGCGCGTCTGGAGCCTGTGCTCCGCAACAAGAGAGGCCGCGATAGTGAGAGGCCCACGCACCGCGATGAAGAGTGGCCCCCGCTCGCCACAACTAGAGAAAGCCCTCGCACAGAAACTAAGACCCAACACAGCCAGCAATCAATCAATCAATTAAAAAAAAAACATTAGGCACTTTCTCAATGTCCGTACTATTGACATTTTGGACCACATAATCCTTTGTTGGGTAGAGCTATTCTGTGCATTACAGGATATTTAGTAACATCCCTGGCCTCAACTTACTAGATATCAGTAGCATCCCTGCAGTCATGACAACCAAAAATGTCCAGACATTGCCAAATATTCCCTAGGTGGCAAAATCACCCCCAGGTAAGCACCACTGAGTTAGAGATACATGTTAAATGACACCATGAGGTTACCATCAGCCTGCTCCCAAATGTGAGAAAGTCTACAGGACAAATGATCCACTTTCTTCAAAAAATAAATGCCATGGGGGAAAAAAAAGGAGTGAAGGCATGTTATAGATCTAAATGTAGTTAAATTCATCAATCAAATGCAATGTTTGAGCCTTCTTTAGACCCCAATTTGAACAATCTGTAAAAAAACATTTTGGAGACAACTGAGGAAAACTGAACATAAGATTGGTACTATATGATAGTAAGAAATTATCATTAATTTTGTTGGGTATGATAAGATACTGTAGATATATTTTTATTGTACATATATACTTTAAAATATATATATTTAACTCCTTAACAGATAAACACTCACACAAAAGTATTTTCAATTAAAATTATATTTTTCTGTTTTTTGACTTAAAATATTCAACAAAGAAAGAAAGAACCAGCAGAGATGAGTAAATAAAACAAGAAATTAAGAAAGTTGATCGGGCTTCCCTGGTGGCACAGTGGTTGAGAATCTGCCTGCCAATGCATGGGGACACAGGTTCGAGCCCTGGTCTGGGAAGATCCCACATGCCGCGGAGCAACTAGGCCCGTGAGCCACAACTACTGAGCCTGCGTGTCTGGAGCCTGTGCTCCGCAACAAGAGAGGCCGCGATAGTGAGAGGCCCGCGCACCGCGATGAAGAGTGGCCCCCGCTCGCCGCAACTAGAGAAAGCCCTCACACAGAAACAAAGACCCAACACAGCCAAAAATAAATAAATAAATTTATTAAAAAAAAAAGTTGATCATTGTTGAAGCTGATGATAAGTACAAGAGAGCTCATTCTGCTTCTCTTTTTACTTGTTTTGTAGGTTTTACATGTTCCATAACAAGATGGTAAAAATAGAATAAAATAAAAGCAAAAGGTCTTTTGCTTCTAGTAATAGTAGGTCAGGTTATTCAAAACGATCCTCCCACTAAGGACAAAAATAAAAAATCTGGATGAAGGTGTTTAAATTTAAGAGCATTAAAAGCTAATGAGGGGGGACTTCCCTGGTGGCGCAATGATTAAGAATCCGCCTGCCAATGCAGGGGACACGGGTTTGAGCCCTGGTCCAGGAAGATCCCACATGCCGCAGAGCAACTAAGCCCATGAACCACAACTACTGAAGCCCACGCACCTAGAGCCCGTGCTCCACAACAAGAGAAGCCACTGCAATGAGAAGCCTGCGCACCACAACGAAGAGTAGCCCCTGCTCCCCGCAACTAGAGAAAGCCCGTGTGCAGCAACAAAGACCCAACACAGCCAAAAATAAATAAATAAATTTTTTTTAAAAATAGCTAATGTGGGGGCTTCCCTGGTGGCGCAGTGGTTAAGTATCTGCTTGCCAATGCAAGGGACACGGGTTTGAGCCCTGGCCCAGGAAGATCCCACATGCCACGGAGCAACTAAGCCTGTGCACCACAACTACTGAGCCTGAGCTTTAGAGCCCGCAAGACACAACTATTGAGCCCACATGCCACAACTACTGAAGCCTGTGCACCTAGAGCCCGTGCTCCACAACAAGAGAAGCCACCACAATGAGAAGCCCGCTCACCGCAACGAAGAGTAGCCCCCGCTCACTGCAGCTAGAGAAAGCCTGTGCACAGCAATGAAGACCCAACACAGCCAAAAATTTAATTAATTAATTAATTTTTAAAAATAGCTAATGAGGGACTTCCCTAACCCTCTTGCACTGTTGGTGGGAATGTAAATTGATACAGCCACTATGGAGAACAGTATGGAGGTTCCTTAAAAAACTAAAAAAAGAATTACCATATGACCCAGCAATCCCATTACTGGACATATATCCAGAGAAAACCATAATTCAAAAAGACACATGCACCCCAATATTCATTGCAGCACTATTTACAATAGCCAGGTCATGGAAGCAACCTAAATGCCCATCGACAGACGAATGGATAAAGAAGATGTGGTACATATATAGAATGGAATATTACTCAGCCGAAAAGGAACGAAATTGGGTCATTTGTAGAGACGTGGATAGCTCTAGAGACTGTCATACAGAGTGAAGTAAGTCAGAAAGGGAAAAACAAATATCATATATTAAAGCATATACGTGGAACCTAGAAAAATGTTATAGATGAACTGGTATGCAGGGCAAAAATAGAGACACAGACGTAGAAGACAAACGTATGGACACCAAGGGGGGAAAGTGGTGGGAGGGGTGGTGGTGGGATGAATTGGAGATTGGGATTGACATGGATACACGAATATGTATAAAATGGATAACTGATAAGAGCCTGCTGTATAAAAAAATAAATAAAATACAATTCAAAAAAAAAAAGCTAATGAGGGACTTCCCTGACAGTCCAGTGGTTAAGACTCCACGCTTCCACTGCAGGGGCATGGGTTCAATCCCTGATTAGGGAACTAAGATCCCTCATGCCACAGTGCAGCCAAAAAAAAAAAAAGCTAATGAGGATGAACCAGATAAATTCTAGGAAGAAGCCAGAGAGATAAGTCATTTATACAAACCTGCTTTTGCCCTGAGGGTGTTGGTTTGTTTATATGTTTGTTTTTGCTGCTCCTGTAGGAACAGCTGAATAATAGCTTTAAAAATTAAGCTGAACTTTCAGCAGCCCTGTGGGAAGAAGGGAACAACAGTCTGGCACAGAACTCAACCAAGGTGAGAAATCCAATACCCTCCTACACTTTAAATGAGTCACGGAAGTTTCACTTCTTAAAGATTAAGGCAAACCAGAAGTAAACTCTCACCTAGAATTGCAGGCTGAATCTAAGTGACCCTTCCAGGGAACCTCAGTCCTTAAAAGGGGACAAAAGTGGTCCTGACTAGACCCAGGAGCCTGGCTGAACCAAATGAAAATCCTCTCTGGAGGAAGGTGATGCTATCCTATGTCTATTAATATTCCTATAAATAATTTTTCAAAAACAATATTTATTGAGAGCCATAAGTAATAACAGAAAACAGAAAGACTCACAAAGACTTAAGCTTTAAGAATTTTCATTCATGAAATACCTAAGATTACTATGATTAAACTGATAAAATTCAAACTTTAAAATATTTGCATGACCAGGAAACTATAAAAAGGTACATCATGGATTTGAAAAAGTCAAAAGGAACTTCTAGAACTGAAAAATTCAGTAACCCAAATTAAGAACTCACTGGATATATTTGACAGTGGATTGGATACAACAGAAGGGAAAATTAGTGAACTGGAACTTAGATCAGAAGACTGAAGCACAGAGAGATAAAAATATGTAAAGTAGAAAAAGATAGGGTTAGAGACATAAAGACTACAATAAGGTATAATAACATAAAATTGAATTTCCAAAGGAGAGGAGAGAAAGAATGGGGTAGAGAATATTTGAAGATACAATGGCTGAGAATTTTCCAGAACTGAGAAAAACCATCAAACCACAGATTCAAGAAGCCCAATAAAGCCCAGGCAGAATAAATGAAAAGAAATCAATATCAAGATACATAATGGCAAGCCCAGAAAACCAGATAAAATGTGAAAATCTTTAAAATATCCTAAGAAAAAGAGTATTACCTCAACAAAATAACAGACTGACAATTGACCTTCTCAACAGCAACAATGGAAGTCAGAATACAGTGGAATAAAATATTCAATGTGCTGTGAGAAAATAAGTGCCAGGCTAGAATTCTATACCTGGCCAACATATCCTTCAAGAATTAAGCTAAAATAAAGATACTTTCAGATTTTAAAAAATACCATTTTTTAAAGGTATTTTTTAAAATACCCTAACCCTAACCCAAACAAAACTGAGTAAACTCCAAGCAGAAAAGTGATTCCTAATAAAAGTCCTGAGATACAAGAAGGAATGGAGGGCAAAGAGGTAAATATGTATGTGTATCCAGATGAAAATTGACTGTGTAAAATAACAACAATAATGTTGTTTTATGGGATTTTAAATATAGAGAAAATGAAAATACATAATTACAAAAACACATAAATCAGGTGGGGAGGTCAAATAAATTCAAGTGTTCTACTATCTTTGCATTGTCCAGAAAATGGTGAAAGTACTAATTTATATTAGACTTTAATAAAACAAAGGTATATGTTGTGATATCTAGGGTAACCACTAAAAGAATAATAGAAGAATGTATAACTAACCAACCTAATGGTGAAATGGAATAGTAAAAAAATAGTTAATCAATCCAAGATAAATCAAATCTCTCTTCTTTCTCAAGAGAGAGAAAAGAAGAAAACAGACTAGAATAGATGAGACAAAAAGCAAAAAAAAGAGAGGTTTAAATACAAATATATTAGTAATTACTTTAAATCTAAATGACACAAAGTTCTCAGACTAGGTAAAAAAAACTACAACATGATACAATTTAATTATATGGTTATAGAAATATTAGAAGTAAAAGGACAAAAAAATTCGTGCAAATGCTTACCAAAAGAAAGCTGGTATAACTATACTAATATCAGAAAAAGTATACTTTAAAGCAAAAGGCATTGCTAGAGATAAAGAGAGGCTATTTCATAATAATAATGGATCAATTCACTGGGAAGATCTAGTAATAATTTTAAATTTGTATACTCATAACAGCATAGCCTCAAGATATATAAAATAGTAAATTGGCAGGACAAAAATAGAAAAAATGCAGTCTTAGTATGAGATGTTAATATAATACTTTTAGTAGCTGATAGAACAGCAGACAAAGATATCAATAAGGATATAGAAGATGTGAACAACACAATTAACAAACAGCCTCATATATTGGCATACATAGAACACTGTACCTAACAACAACAGAGCATGCGTTCTTTTCAAGTGCACATGGAGCATTTATGAAAACTGACCACCACATACCTCATCATCCTGGTGCCTTGGGCACCATTTTGCCCATAATTGATTGATGCAGGGGAGTGTATCTGGCCCAAGATGGGCCAGTGGGTCTGGATTTTTGGACTCAGATCTGAAGGCTGAAACTATGATGAGTAAAGATTTAATACTTTTCCTCCCACCTTTCCTGTCATGATGGCCAGAGAGGCAAGGTTTGGAGGGAGAATCCTAATGTTATTTGAGTCTCTGTTTCACTTGTCCTCTGAGGCATATCTGTGTTCTTCCTGTGGTTTTCCCATGATATTCCAGAATCTTTATTCTGCACTTACTTTTTAAAAAATTTTTTATCAAGGTAAAATATACATAACAAAAAATTTACCATTTTTTCCATTTAAGTGTACAGTTCAGTGGCATTAAGTACATTCACATTATTGTGCAAACTTCACTGCCATCCAGAACTTTCTCAGCTTCCTCAACTGAAACTCTGTATCCACTAAACAATAATTCCCCATACTGAACTTCTCTCAGCCCCTGGCAACCACCATTCTACTCCTAGACTACTTTTTGACTCAATTTGTCTTTTCCTTAATAAAAGAGAGGTTCCATACTTTCCTGGTGATCCAGTGGTTAAGACTCTGTGCTTCCAATGCAGGGGGGCGCGGGTTCAATCCCTGGTTGGGGAACTAAGATCCCACATGCCACATGGCACAGCCAATCAATCAACCAACCGATCAATCAATCAATAAATAAAAGAGAGATTCCATTGCTGACTAGTGAGATTGCTTCTGTATATGCAGGCCTTCATACATATTTGGGATTGAGTTTACTGTAGAGAAAGCTAAGAGAAGATGGGGTTGGAGAAAGAAAATGGGTGGAGAGACAAACTAGATGAGGATTTCGTACTGGGCATCCTAGCTCCAGGCCTCAGCAGCCCTGCCACGAGTCTGCCCCATTCTTTGTCTTCAAGAAGTTGATTTTGCAGACCATTTCCACGTTGTGGGTCTGCCATCAGATCTCACAGCTTCCCTGCTGTCACTGGCGGCGTCTTCTCAGAGTACTGCCATCACTTCCATGTCCTCTGTGAGCCTCACCATGGTGAGGGTTCGGTTTGGGGTCCTGTCCACGCCTTCCATGTTTCCTTTCTGTACCATCACAGCCCTGCTAAGAACTTCAGATGCTTTGTTATGACCTTGGATTTAACTCTTAACTCAACCGGCCCCCACACCCTCATGCATATACTTTTGTTTTTGGCTTAGTTTGAGTTGGTTTCTGTTACTTGCACCAAAAGAATCTCTCCTAGTAATATTACATTCTCCTAGTAATATTATTTTTAATTAGGAGACTTTATTTTTTAGATAAGTTTTAGGTTGACAGAAAAATTGAGCAGAGAGTACAAAGAGTTCCCATATACCCTTCACTACCTACCCCCGTCCCCACCACACACACAGTTTCCTCTATTATTTTTGTTTTGTTTTGTTTTGTTTTAAATGCTTTTCTATTTATTTATTTTTAATAGATCTTTATTGGAGTGTAATTGCTTCACAATACCGTGTTAGTTTCTGTTGCACAACAAAGCAAATCAGCCATATGCATACACATGTCCCCATATCCTCTCCCTCTTGAGCCTCCCTCCCATCCTTCCTATCCCACCCCTCTAGGTCATCACAAAGCACCGAGCCGATCTCCCTGTGCTATGCTGCTGCTTCCCACCAGCCAACTATTTTATATTCGGTAGTGTATATATGTCGATGCTACTCTCACTTTGCCCTCCCACCCCATGTCCTCAAGTCCATTCACTATGTCTACCTCTTTATTCCTGCCCTGAAACTAGGTTCAACAGTACGATTTCTTTTTTTTAGACTCCCTATATATGCGTTACCATATGGTATTTGTTTTTCTCTTTCTGACTTCACTCTGTATGACAGACTCTAAGTCCATCCGCTTCACTACAAATAACTCAATTTTGTTGCTTTTTATGGCTGAGTAATATTCCATTGTATATGTGTGCCACATCTTCTTTATCCATTCATCTGTCGATGGACATTTAGGTTGCTTCCATGTCCTGGCTATTGTAAATAGTGCTGCAATGAACATTGTGGTACATGACTCTTTTTGAATTATGCTTTTCTCAGGGTATATGCCCAGTAGTGGGATTGCTGGGTCATATGGTAGTTCTATTTTTAGTTTTTAAAGAAACCTCCATACTGTTTTCCATTTCCATTGTGCACATTCCCACCAAAAGTGCAGGAGTGTTCCCTGTTCACCACACCCTTTCTAGCATTTATTGTTTCTGGATTTTTTGATAATGGCCATTCTGACCGGCATGAGGTGATATCTCATTGTAGTTTTGATTTGCATTTCTCTAATGATTAACGATATTGAGCATCTTTTCATGTGCCTCTTGGCCATCTGTATGTCCTCCTTGGTGAAATGTCTATGGAGGTCTTCTGCCCATTTTTTAACTGGATTATTTGTTTTTTTGATATTGAGCTCCACGAGCTGTTTGTAAGTTTTTGAGATTAATCCTTTGTCTGTTGTTTCATTTGCAAATATTTTCTCCCATTCTGAGGGCTGTCTTTTTGTCTTGTTTATGGTTTCCTTTGCTGTTCAAAAGCTTTTAAGTTTAATTAAGTCCCATTTTTTTAATTTTTGTTTTTATTTCCGTTACTCTAGGAGGTGGGTCAAAAAAGATCTTGCTGTGTTTTATGTCAAAGAGTGTTTTTCCTCAGTATTCCTCTAACAGTTTTATAGTGTCTGGTCTTACATTTAAGTCTTTAATCCATTTGGAGTTTATTTTTGTGTATGGAGTTGCGGAGTGTTCTAATTTCATTCTTTTACATGTAGCTGTCCAGTTTTCCCAGCACCACTTATTGAAGAGGCTGTCTTTTCTCCATTGTATGTTCTTGCCTCCTTTGTCATAAATTAGGTGCCTATATGTGTGTGGGTTTATCTCTGGGCATTCTATCCTGTGCCATTGATCTATATTTCTGTTTTTGTGCCAGTACCATACTGTCTTGATTACTGTAGCTTTGTGGTATAGTTTGAGGTCGGGGAGCCTGATTCCTCCAACTCCATTTTTCTTTCCCAAGATTGCTTTGGCTATTTGGGGTCTTTTGTGTTTCCATACGAATTGTAAAATGTTTTGTTCTAATTCTGTGAAGAATGCCATTGGTAGCTTGATAAAGATTGCATTGAATCTGTAGATTGCTTTGGGTAGTATAATCATTTTCACAATATTGATTCTTCCAATCCAAGAACATGGTATATTTCTCCATCTGTTTATATCATCTTTGATTTCTTTCATCAGTGTTTTATAGTTTTCTGAGTACAAGTCTTTTGCCTCCTTAGGCAGGTTTATTCCTAGGTATTTTATTCTTTTTGTTGCAATGGTAAATGAGAGTGTTTCCTTAATTTCTCTTTCAGATTTTTCGTTGTTGGTATATAGGAAAGCCAGAGATTTCTGTGCATTAATTTTGTATCCTGCAACCTTACCAAATTCATTGATTAGCTCTAGTAGTTTTCTGGTGGCATCTTTAGGATTTTCTATGTATAGTATCATGTCATCAGCAAACAGTAACAATTTTACTTCTTCTTTTCCAATTTGTATTCCTTTTATTTCTTTTTCTTCTCTGATTGCTGTGGCTAAAACTTCCAAAACTATGTTGAATAAGAGTGACGACAGTGGACATCCTTGCCTTGTTCCTGATCTTAGTGGAAATGCTTTCAGTTTTTCACCGTTGAGTATGATGCTTGCTGTGGGTTTGTCATATATGGCCTTTATTATGTTGATGTAGGTTCCCTCTATGCCCACTTTCTGGAGAGTTTTTATCATAAATTGGTGTTGAATTTTGTCAAAAGCTTTGCCTGCATCTATTGAGATGATCACATGGTTTTTATTCCTTAATTTGTTAATGTGGTGTATCACATTGATTGATTTGTGTATATTGAAGAACGCTTGCATCCCTGGAATAAATCCCACTTGATCATGGTGTATGTTCTTTTTAATGTGCTGTTGGATTCCGTTTGCTAGTATTTTGTTGAGGATTTTTGCATCTATGTTCATCAGTGATATTGGTCTATAATTTTCTTTTTTGGGGATATCTTTTTCTGGCTTTGGTACCAAGGTGATGGTAGCTTTGTAGAATGAATTTGGGAGTGTTTCTCCCTCTGCAATTTCTTGGAAGAGTTTGAGAAGGATTGGTGTTAGCTCTTCTCTAAATGCTTGAGAGAATTCACCTGTGAAGCCATCCGGTCCTGGACTTTTGTTTGTTGGGAGATTTTTAATTACAGTTTCAATTTCATTACTAGTGATAGGTCTGTTTATATTTCCTAACTCTTCCTGGTTCAGTCTTGGAAAATTGTACCTTTCCACGAATTTGTCCATTTCTTTGTGGTTGTCCATTTTATTGGCAGATAGTTGTTTGTAGTAGTCTTTTATAGTCCTTTGTATTTCTGCAGTATCTGTTGTGATTTCTCCTTTTTCATTTCTAATTTTATTGATTTGCGTCCTCTCCCTTTTTTTCTTGATGAGTCTGGCTAAGGGTTTATCAATTTTGTTTATCTTCTCAAAGAACCAGCTTTTAGTTTTATTGATCTTTGCTATTGTTTTCTTCATTTCTATTTCATTTATTTCTGCTCTGATTTTTATGATTTCTTTCCTTCTACTGACTTTGGGTTTTCTTTGTTCTTCTTTCTCTAGTTGTTTTAAGTGTAGGTTAGATTGTTTATTTGATATTTTTCTTGTTTCTTGAGGTGAGATTGAATTGCTATAAACTTCCCTCTTAGAACTGCTTTTGCTGCATCCCATAGGTTTTGGGTTGTCGTGTTTTCATGGTCATTTGTTTCTATGTATTTCTTTATTTCTTCTTTGATTTCTTCAGTGATCTCTTGGTTATTTAGTAGCACACTGTTTAGCCTCCATGTATCTGTGTTTATTACAGTTTCTTCCCTGTAATTGATTTCTAATCTCATAGCATTGTTGTCAGAAAAGATGCTTGATACAATTTGAATTTTCTTAAATTTTCCGAGTCTTGATTTGTGACCCAAGATGTGATCTATCCTGAAGACTGTCCCTTGTGCCCTTGAGAAGAAAGTGTATTCTGCCACTTTGGGGTGGAATGTTCTATAAACATCAGTTAGACCTGTCTGGTCTATTGTGTCATTTAAAGCTTGTGTTCCCTTATTTATTTTCTGTTTGGATGATCTGTCCACTGGTGTAAGTGGAGTGTTAAAGGCCCCTACTATTATTGTGTTACTGACAATTTCTCCTTTCATGGTTGTTAGCATTTGCCTTATGTATTGAGGTGCTCCTATGTTGGGTGCGTAAACATTTATAATTGTTATATCTTCTTCTTGTATTGATCCTTTGATCATTATGTAGTGTCCCTCCTTATCTCTTGTAACAGTTTTAATTTAAAGTGAATTTTATTTGATATGAGTATTGCTACTCAAGCTTTTTTTAAATTTCCATTTGCAAGGAGTATCATTTTCCATCCCTTCACTTTCAGTCTGCATGTGTCCCTAGTTCTGAAATGGGTCTCTTGTAGACAGCATATATATGGGTCTTGTTTTTGTATCCATTCAGCCAGTCTGTGTCTTTTGGTTGGGGCATTTAATCCATTTACATTCAAGGTTATTGTCAATATGTATGTTCCTATTACAATTTTATTTGTTGTTTTGTGTTTGTTTTTGTGGGTCTTTTTCTTCTCTTATGTTTCCTGCTTAGA
Source organism: Eschrichtius robustus (assembly GCF_028021215.1). NCBI lineage: Eukaryota > Metazoa > Chordata > Mammalia > Artiodactyla > Eschrichtiidae > Eschrichtius > Eschrichtius robustus. Next base: position 167,555,540 of record NC_090826.1, on the reverse strand, counting down.
GAAGTTTCTTTAGAATTTGTTTTAAAGCTAGTTTGGTGGTGCTAAATTTTCTTAGCTTTTGCTTGTTTGAAAAGCTTTTGACTTCTCTATTGAATCTGAATGAGATCCTTGCTGGATAGAGTAATCTTGGTTGTAGGTTTCTCTCTTTCATCACTCCGAGTACAACCTGCCACTCCCTTCTGGCCTGGAGAGTTTCTGCTGAAAACTCAGCTGATAACCTTATGGGGATTCCTTTTTATGTTATTTTTTGTTTTTCCTTTGCTGCTTTTAATATTTTTTCTCTGAATTTAATTTTTGTTAGTTTGATTAATATGTGTCTTGGTGTGTTTTTCCTAGGGTTTATCCTGTATGGGACTCTCTGTGCTTCCTGGATTTGGGTGACTATTTCCTTCCCCATGTTAGGGAAGTTTTCAACTATAATCTCTTCAAATATTTTCTCAGACCTTTCTTTTTCTCTTCTTCTTCTGGAACCCCTATAATTCGAATGTTGGTGCATTTAGTGTTGTCCCAGAGGTCTCTGAGATTGTCTTCAATTCTTTTCATTCTTTTTTCTTTATTCTGCTCCTCAGCAGTTATTTCCACCATTTTGTCTTCCAGCTCACTTATTCGTTCTTCTGCCTCAGTTTTTCTGTTATTGATTCCTTCTAGTGTATTTTTTCATTTCAGTTATTGTGCTGTTCATCTCTGTTTGTTTGTTCTTTAGTTCTTCTAGATCTTTGTTAAACATTTCTTGTATTTTCTCAGTCCGTGCCTCCATTCTATTTCTGAGATTCTGGATCATCTTTACTATCATTACTCTGAATTCTTTTTCAGGTAGCTTACCTATTTCCTCTTCATTTATTTGGTCTTATAGGTTTTTACCTTGCTCCTTCATCTGTGACATATTTTTTTGGCAGTCTCTCTATATTTTTTTTCTTTTTTTTTTTATGAGTGGGATTGTGTTTCTGTCTTACTGGTTGTTTGGCCTGAGGCTTCCAACACTGGAGTCTGTAGGTTATTGGGTAGAGCTCTGTCTTGGTGCTGAGATGAGGAACACTGTGAGACCTGGGGTCTGATGTTCTCTGTTAGTCCAGTGGTTCGGACTCGGACCTCCCACGGCAGGAGCTTTGGCTCGACCCCAGGCTCATGAACCAAGATCCCGCAAGCCGTATGGGGTGGCAAAAAAAAAAAAGAAGAACAATAACAAAGTAAAAAATAAAATTAGACTAGGAAACTAAGAGATATGTTAGGAAGAATATAAAAATAAAAATATAGATGAATCAACAACCGCAAGGTACATCAGTACCACAATAGTGAAAAGGAGGAGGAGGGAAAAGGAAAAAAAAAAGAGAAAATGCCTTGGCTCTGGAGGGCGGGGCCTAAGTAAGGGTGAGATTTGGTCAGTGGGTGGGGCCAATGCTCAGGATCCACAGGGCTGGAAAAGGCCCTGGGGACTGTGGGGGGTGGGGCTTAGGCTCAAGGAACAGAAGGGGCCCAGGCCTGCCCCCCACCCTTGGTCTCAGAGGGCAGGGGACCTCACCTGGGAGCCCAGCAGGATTCCTGGGCTCGAGTAGGTGGGGCAAATGCCCTCCTCTCCTCTCCTGCTCCTCCAGTCTGGGAGGGCCCCTCCCACCTGCTTCCTGATCTCCCCAGCCCCCCTCCTATGCCCCCAGGACCCATATGGCCTGGAGGGGGCTTTGGAGGAGGGGTACCGGCTTGTGAGCTCAGCAGGCTCCCGGATCCGAGTGGGCCAGACGATCACCCTCTGCTCCTCTCCCACTTTTTCTGGAGAGTCCCTCCCGCCTGCCTTTCCTGATCTCCCTGGCCTCAGGGGCACCAATCCTGTCGGGCCTCCACTTCTCCTCTCCCCTCAGTCCCCCTACATGCTACCGGTTCACTTTGGGGTTCCTCCCATCTCCTTGGGTGTCAGAGTCCCCCACCAGTGGCTGGCAGGCACCCCAGGTGTGGGGAGACACTAACTCCGGTCTTCCCACACTGCCATCTTGACTCCACCTCTTCCTCTATTATTAACATCTGGTGTTAGTGTGGTACATTTATTACCATTGATGAACGAACATGGATACATTATTTTAACATAGTTTACATAAGAGTACACTCTTTGTGTTGCACGTTCTATGGGTTTGACAAATGTATAATGACTTGTATCTACCATTACACTATCATACCAAATGGTTTCACTGCCCTAAAAATCCCCTATGCTTCACCTGTTCATCCCTCCCTCACTCCCCCCGTCACCTGGCAACCATATTTTTACTGTCTCCATATTTTTGCCCTTCTCAGAATGTCATATAGTTGGAATCATACAGTAAGCAGTTTTTTCAGATTGAGTTCTTTAGCAAAACATATTTAAATTTCCTCCATGTCTTTTTGTACCTTGATAACTCCTTCCTTCCTTTCTTTCTTCATTTATTTTTAATTTTTTAATTTCAACTATACAATGACAAAATTAAACTGAAATATCTATCTGCTACTGGTGGGAGAGGTATGAGGAGGCTTTGAGCTTCCATATTCTTTGCCACACTTCCTTTCAGCCGCCCTTCTTCCTATCTTTTCAGTATCCTCATGATTTGAGCTTTTATCATTAGAAAGTGATCCCCTTTTCTTTTTAATAATGTTTTTCACCTTAATGTTTATTTTGTTTGATATTAATAAAGTTATGCCAACTTCCTTCTCATTAATGTTTACATGTGTGAAATGAAATTCATATTTTATGGCAAAACAAGAAAAATTTAAACATGAAAACATTTTCTCTGTCCTTTAGCCTCCTCTCTCCCCTCTACTGTGCATTGTGTATCTGGATTTTGCATCCACCAAACCTGCCCCACTGGCAGAAATACCTGCTCAGCCATAAAGAACAACATTCTCGTAGCATCAACAAGACAACTCCTTAAAAGGTAACATTCCTTCTTGATCTTGAAAGGGACCATGACGACACTTAGATCTGGATTGTGTAAACTGTCAATAATACATCATTTAATACACAGCCTTCTGTCTCAAAAAACTTATATAACTGTGCATTGACTTCTAATGGATGAAACAGTTCTTGGAGCTTTTTGAGTTGCTGTTCCCAGGTTATAATCCTCTTCTTGGCTTCAATAAAATATTCCATTCCTTTCTTAGACCAACTGATTAATTTATCATTGACACATGATATATCTTTTCCCATCATTTTATTTTCACCCTTTCTTATCGGTAAGCTTATGTACCATTCTGTTAATGCAGATCAGTCAATCAGTGATTGATTCGCTGATTCCCCAATGTTAAACCAACCTTCTATTCTTGGAACAGACCCAAGCTGTTGGGTGTGATTATTACCATATGTATACAGCTGGATTTGGTTTGTTAACATTCTCTTCAGAAGACAAAGCAGGATGTGGGTCCAGGTGGGAAGGGTGTGTCCTTGGGTGAGGAGGCCTCCTGCAACTAAAACACACCCTAAAGGAGCTGAGAGTTGGAAACTTTCTGCTAATCACACTCCCTGCCGTTGGAGCAGCCCACATCCAGTGATTGACAGAGACAAAGGTCTAAAGACATTTTGGCCCAACCTAGCATTTCTTATTGGCCATGGATGGTCCAGGACATCCCATGGGATTGGCCAAAATTTTGTCTCAGCTGTATCACATTTTGACTTCACCCTCTGACCAAGACTACCTCCTCTTCTTCCATTCACAGATGTTGATCCCTAATTAATACCCTGCCGGCCAGACTCCATCTCAGCATCTACTTCTGGAAAACCCAACTAGCAACAGAGTAGGCAGGGCCAGTTTTCTGGGCATGCAACATGGGCAGCCTTACAGGGCCCTGCTCTCAGAAGGGCCCCATGCTTGGTTTAATGCGCCGCTGTCACCATCTTGAGAGGATAAATTTTGATGGCCTGATAAATGAATTTGCATAAAAGTAATCCAGAAAAATCTTATGATCAATCAAGATATCACATTAATACAGTATTATTATTCATAGTATTACATAAAATTATGGTACCAAAAATAGTACATTTTTGCCATTTGCAAGTTTATGTTGTTATTCAGGTTTAACTATGATTCCTATTACATTTTATAATTTAAAAACATTCTCAAAGGAAAAAGCTTTATATATATGTTATATATATTATATATATATTACTTTTTTTTTTTTTTGTGGCTCCACTGCACGGCATGCAGAACTCCCCCAACTGGGGATTGAACCCATGCCCCCTACAGTGGAAGCACAGAGTCTTAACCACTGGACCACCAGGGAAACCCAAAAGCTTTATATTTTAACAGCATTTTTTTCCTGGGTTTTGAGAATGTGGTCACATTTTCTTTTCGTGCTGAGCCCTGTAAATTATGCAGCAGGCCCTGAAGGTGAGATCCTGTGCCACTAACTTGGTTGTCCCACGGGAGTTTGGAAAAGAGGAGTAATACTTTAAGCTATTATCTGTCATTTACCCCTTAATGTAAATGAATTTCAGATCATTTTATGAAAGATCTTAAAACATGTAAGAAACGAGCTTAGGGGCACTACATACCTGGAAAATAGAAAGAATACCATTAAGGTGGGAAAGGGTGATGAAATGGGGGTCAGGGGTTAAAGATAAACTCCAAATTTTTTACCCAGGTAGGCTTTGTTAGACTCTTATTCCTGATGCTAATGTGAATAAAACGTACAGCCCAGCTATTAAAAACTAAAAATTAAGACATCGTTTATATGAGTCATAAAAAACTTCCCTTACCCCCAGGAGTACGCTAACACCACATATAAGAGTGAACAATCAGAAACGTCATTCAACCTCTTGTTTAAAACTGGGTTTGAATGGCCCAACTCTGGAGAATTGGAGATGCTTTTTATTACCTGGGGTTCTCTGAAGGGATATCAACTAATCAGAGTTCTAAATAGAGAAAAATATCTGGAGTTAATTAAAATGTGCCGATACTGTCATTTTCCATGTGGGGCAGAAAGAACTAATGTGTAGTTAGGATATCAGCAAAAGGCTAGTAAAAATATGTCACTGGTAAATTGAATGTACAACTCCTGGGAAGCGAGCACAACTTTTTTTTTTTTTTTTTACATTCTATTCCACGTGCATTTGATATTTCTATTTACATGGCTACTTTGTACAAAAAGTAAGAATCTGTTTTCATGTGAAAGGAACTTCTACAGTTAACAACACTCTAGCTACAGTTGTGGAATAAACTGCTCCAGTCCTTTTATAAACAGATTTCAGACTCAGAAAGGATCTCTCAGACAGAAGGAAAACTAATCCAAGAGACTTTATCCACAGCATTTTGACCATATATCCTGAGCAGAGACAACTGTAAACAAATATTGAATACTGGTTGGTAGTTTTGATTTTCACAGTAGAATGGGTTAGCAATTTAAAACTACTTTCTGTGTATTCTTGGATTAAGTAAATGAAGAAATATATTAAGAATGATGGAAGCCATGTTTTTCATTGCTGGTGAAGGGAATTACAAATATGGAGAGAAGGAACTTTAAAACAAATTCATGTGGCGTTTGGAAATTGAAGGTCAATGGGAGCTCATGTGCAAGGTATAATATTTAATAAGTTAAAATGTTATTTCATTTATTCACTTTCATAAATATAAAGTGAAGATGCATTTATTTACCCAATGTTTAAAAATAATTTATTTACCTAATTAAAAGAAAACCAACAGGGTAGCAAAGGTGGTTCAAAGAGAATTTGAGAGATTAAATATTATAGGCACTTGGGAATGTAAATTGGTGCAGCCACTATGGAAAACAGTGTGGAGGTTCCTCAGAAGACTAAAAGTAGAATTACCATATGATCCAGCAATCCCACTCCTGGGAATATACCCAGACAAAACTATAATTCAAAAAGACAGGGACTTCCCTGGTTGTCCAGTGGTAAAGAATCCACCTTGCAATGCAGGGGACGCGGGTTCGATCCCTGGTCAGGGAACTAAGATCCCACATGCCACGGGACAACTAAGCCCACATGCCACAACTACTGAGCTTGCACGCTCCTCAACTAAAGCCTGCATGCCACAAACTACAGAGCCCACGCGATCTGTAGCCCACACGCCACAACTAGAGAAGAGAAAACCTGCATGCCACAACTAGAGAGAAGACCGCACACCACAACGAAGATCCCGCATGCCTCAACAAAGATCCTGGGTGCTGCAACTAAGACCTGAGGCAGACAAAAATAAATTAAATAAATAAATAATAAATCTTTTTTTTAAATCCTAAAACTTATTTAAAAAAAACCCAAAAGACACATGCACCCCTATGTTCATAGCAGCACTGTTCACAATAGCCAAAACACAGAAACAACCTAAATGTCCATCGACAGATGAATGGATAAAGAAGATGTGGTACATATATACAATGGAATACCAGTCAACCATAAAAAAGAATGAAATAATGCCATTTGCAGCAACATGGATGCAAATAGAGATTATCATTCTAAGTTCAGTGAGTCAGAAAGAGAAAGACAAATACCATATGATATCACTTATATGTGGAATCTAAAATATGGCACAGATGAACCCATCTACAAAACGGAAACAGACTCACAGACATAGAGAACAGACTTGTGACTGCCAAGGAGGAGGGGGAGGAAGAGGGATGGACTGGGAGTTTGGGGTTGGCAGATGCAAACTATTACATTTAGAATAGATAAACAACAAGGTCCTATGTATAGCACAGGGAACTATATTCAATATCCTGTGATAAACCATAATGGAAAAGAATATTAAAAAAAAGAATGCATATACATGTATGAGTCACTTTGCTGTACAAGAGCGACTGGCACAATATTGTAAATCAACTATACTTCAATAAAAAATTTTTAACATTATAGGCACTGAATAAAGAATAGGATTTCTGGGTTAGATACAAAACTGGTTAATGTCATACAGGGCAAGGAAGCTGTAACCTTTGGGATCTTGGGATTCTGTTTCTTTTTTTTTTTAATTAAGTAATTTATTTTTGGCTGCATTGGGTCTTCACTGCTGCGCACGGGCTTTCTCTGGTTGCTTCGAGTGGGGACTACTCTTCGTTGTGGTGCGTGGGCTTCTCATTGCAGTGGCTTCTCTTGTTGCGGAGCACAGGCTCTAGAGCTCAGGTTCAGTAGTTGTGGCACACAGGCTTAGTTGCTCCATGGCATGTGGGATCTTCCTGGACCAGGGATCAAACCCCTGTCCCCTGCATTGGCAGGCAGACTCCCAACCACTGTGCCACAAGGGAAGTCCCAGGGATTTTGTTTCTGATTTCTTTGGTTTTTGTTGTTTTATTTTTCACCTGAAAGAAATGATTTACATCAGTACCAGACAAAAATCTGCATGTTAACATGTAACCTTATACAGTCTGGGCTCTATTCAATGGTGAAGAACAAATCAAACCAAAGTACATTTCCCTAAAAAATAAAAAAAAACCTTGAGTGGGCCTTTAGCTGCAGAATGGACAGTGTCCTTTATAGAGAGGACAAGATATGTCTGCCATGAGGGCCAGGAAACATTGCTACTTCAATAGCAATAAGCAAGCACCAGGATCTTAGTTTCTAAACACCATTCTCCACTAAAAGGAACAAAGACTCCATGAAGTAATGGTTAATTACAGAGCTAGGGCAGAAAATGTATAAGAGAGATCTGGAATGTAGTTATGTGCCAGAAAGTAAGGGAGTGCTCAAAGAATGGTGGGGGCATGTTAAAAGGACTCAAGAGCCTGCATGAAGGGACTCCAACTGGCCAAATCTGGGGCAATTTAAGCATAGAAATAAATAATGCTAGTAAAGGAATAGAATCCATTGAGTAAAATAAGAATTTGTGTGTCTTTATATAAATAACTGGAGGAGAAGGGAAAGTTCTTCCTAACAGTGGAATGCCAGCCAATAAAGGTAGAAGAAATAATAAAACGAGAAAAAACACTATTTTGTAATACTCATAGTAATGGTTGATTCAGGCAAGATATATCAATGAATGCTACAACTAGTGGATGAAAGTTTGATAAGGAACAGGATATTTATACAGTTTCAAAATATTTCCTATCAAATGATTGATTAATTACAGAGGAAAAAAATAGTAACTTTACAATGGAGACACTGACAGACACCACTTTCACTAAGTAATCAAAATGAACATTACCAGTAATGGGACAAATCAATATCATGTGCCTCCTGATGTAATGTCCTAAGAAGGACACAACATCATTTCTGTAATATTATTGCCAAAATGCATAACCTGAATCTGATCATGAAGAAACATCAGACAAACCCAAATTGAAGGACATTGATTAGATAATTAGATAATAGCAATGTATCAATGTAAAATATTCTGACTTTGTTACTCCTTAAAGTATTTAGGGGCAAATAGACACAATGTCTGCAACTGATTCCCAAGTGGTTCAGAAAAACATACATTCATGTATTTTATATATATATGTATATATGTATGCATACATAATGATACATGCATATATTCTTTTATATGCATTTTATATGCATATAAAAGAAATGAAGGAGTTTGGTGCTTGCAAGATGATGAGGTTTGGAAATGGCTGCTAAAGACACAGGGAATGTGATTTGCTGAGAGAATAGGGAGGACCTGAACCTTCTGGCCTCCAATTTCACCACTTCAATGAAGCAGCAGTGACCAAGTCCAGCGACCACTCCCCGGTCATCTTCCTTGTTGATCTCTGATCTGCTGTTGACTTTGTCTCCTTGAAAACATCTCTTCCCTCCACTTCCACTGGCGTGGCTCTCCTGGTTTTTCCTTCTGCCTTTCCATCTCTTTCCCAGCTCTTCCTTCTCTGCCTATTTCTTTCGTGCATGTGACATTCAGGGTTCTGGTCTCGCCACCCTTCACAGTCTTCCACATCAGGTTCATCTATGCTCACAGCTTCCATGACCACCTCATGCTGAAGAATCTCCCACCCTCATCTCCTGCTCAGGTCCTGCTCTTCTAAGTCGTAGCTACATTTCCACCTGTCCTTTGGGTACCTGCACCCAGCGGCATCTCAAACTCAACATGTCCCAAACGGAACTCACTGTCTTCCTGTTCACTCTGCCATACTCCTGCTCCAGTCTTCTCTACCTCAGAGAATATCCTGTTCTCAAGACGGAACCCTGAGTCTCATTATGCACTGAGCACCTTCAGTCAGTCACTGAGTCCTGTCTTTTCTGCCTCCTAATTCTCTCTCACACCCGTCCGCTTCTATCACTACAGTCACTGCCTGGCAGTCCGTTGACCCCACCTCTCCTTGGATCATTGCAACAGCCTCCTAGCTGTCCTCTCCCCCTCTAGGCCACGTGTCACACTGAGGTTAAACGCCGTGGGTGAGCACTTTAACCTGAGTCTGAACTCCTCCAGATAACTCACGCAGCCCTGTGTGTTCTGGCCCCTGCTCTCCTCTCTGGCCTCATCTCCTACTGCCTCTCCCCTCTTGCACCCTACATGCCAGCCCCTCAAACTTCCCTCACTTCCTCCAACCCAGTATCCCCCCATTAGTTTGGAAACCTCTCCCCTTCCTACCCTTCCTCACTCCATGTGCTTCTCCCACCCACCCACTCACCCTTACATAAATTGAATTCAGCTCTCACGCGTCGCTTGTTTACTACTTCCTCTATGAAAATTTCCAAGACTCACCAAGTCTGGTTGAGGATCTCCAATAATGCACTTCCCACCATAGTATTTGCCATGGTGAACTGTAATTTCCTATTTGTCTTTATCCTCGTGAGGACAGTACTGTGTCTTGTTCATGGTTGACGTCTCAGTGCTCGTCGTTATACCTGGCACATTATACCTGGCCACATATAATGATAGAGATATGGATAGATGGATAGATGGATCAATAGATAAATGATTGATTGATAATAGGTGATAGATGATAGAAAGATGATAGAAAGATAGATGATAGATAGATAGATAGATAGATAGATGATAGAGAATAGGTACACAAACAAACAACTCAGTATAAATTCCAGAGGGTTTTGGAATCTGGCCTCATGACTTCCTGAGATCCAGAGCAATACACTTTGTCAGTTTCACTCATTACGGCCGAACAGTATCAAAGGCCTTTGAGGTAGAGATTTCCTTTTCCACAGCTAGGTTGGGGGTTTTATGGCTTTGAAGTAACAGTACTATGTTTTGCCACGTGGTGGCGCCAGCACAACACCAAAGAGGACTTCAGAGGCGCCATTTCGCCCCCATCATCAGACGGGGGGGTGATATCACCCACCCTTGTTGACAGTGGACAGCATTATTGTGGTGTAAAGCCTTTATTAGGGGCTTGTATTCATTGTTCGGGAAGTCTTGGCAATATTTACAGCTCTCTGAGACTCAGAGAAATCATCCCAGCTCCACAGAAGGGTGGAGAGGGTAATTTCCTCTCCCACGAAAGCGTGTCAGCCTATTGTGCTAATAAGGGTGCAGGCTGCTTCACTGTGAACGAGGAGAAACCTTGGGGAATTGCTGTCTTCAGAAAAGCCGAGTACTCTTCCCTCAGGGCCTGCCTCTGAGGGCTGAGCAGGCCCTGAGCACTGAGAGGTGGGGCTCTGCAATCCTGGCCAGAGTCCTGCTTCTGGAAGGAGCCTTCAGTGCTCCTGGCATTTCCTGTGATGGGGCTCAGGGGCCCCCTCCACCCAGATCCCTCCCCCTCCCCCCGCCCAGCCTTACTTACCCTCACCTCCTTAACCCTTTGATGACTCCCTCAAGACCCTTACAAGGCCCTGCAGAGGCGGGCTCCTGGTTTGCAGTACTCTGTAATCGGCCCTGAATGCCCCAGGGCATTTGCACACCCCAGTGGGTGGAAATGGGGTGGAGAGACTGAGCTGTGTAATGGCCAGTCTGGTCCCAGGCAGACTCCCTGAAGACTCTCAGGCTCCCCAACCCCATAGGCCAGCATCAGCATGCACACGTGAAGGATGGACCAGTCCAGCCAAGGAGAGTGAGGGGAGGAGGGAGTCAGCAGGAAACGCTTGCAAGACCTTGACCAAGAACCTTCTCGTGTTTCTCCTAGAGTAGACATCACAGCCGCCCCACCCTGGGGCAGAGATCTTCTGGCTCTCTGTAGAGGGGGATGGTACACCCCACCCCACGATAAACACAGACACAAGACACAACCCTCATGGCTGTTAAGCCGGGGCTCCTAAAAACTCTCAATTCAGGGACCCCTTTAGCAGGACACAGGACCCTAAGCAGCATTTCCCCCACCTATATAGGTGACACAGCCATGGGAGATACAGCAAGCTTTGCCTAGGGTAAGCTTTGTGTCTATGTTCCTTCAGTCAACAGACCTTCACCAGGGACCCACCAGGTGCCAGGCACTGTGCCAGGATCACAGGGTGAATAAGAAAGACACAGTTCTCCAGTTCAGGAACTTACAGGCTAGCAGGGAATCAGACCCGTTAGTATTTGTCGCACCTGGTTATAAGCACTGTAACAGAAGTGACACAAAAGTGCTAAGGTAATAGCTCTGATTATTCATTATTGTGTTTTCTGATTTGCATTCAAAGCCACATCACAGAATATACATTAGAGAGCACTTATGTCTTCACGTGACTTGCATTTTTGATCAGTGCCTATGTTGCAGGAAGGGGACCCCTTCCAGGGCCTGACAGTGGGCTGTTGTCTAACGCTCGGAAATGAATTGTCCGAGGAGACACTCGTGCTGACAAAGCGAGAGACTTATTGGGAAGGGGCGCCCGGGGGGAGAGCAGCAGGGTGAGGGACTGCAAGAGACGTGCTCTGCCACGCGGCTCGCAGCCTTGGGTTTCATGGTGATGCGATTAGTTTCCGGTTGCCTCTGGCCAATCACTCTGACTCAGGGTCCTTTCCGGTGGGGCGCACAACCGCTCAGCCAAGATGGATTCCAGCGAGGAGGATTCTGGGAGGCTGGTAAGACATGTGGACAGGTGTCTCCTCTCTCCTTTTGACCTTTTCTGATTCTTCTGGTTGGTGGTGGCTTGTTAGTTCCGTGTTCCTAACCAGGATCTCCTGTCATAAAATAACTCATGCAAATTGTTGCTGTGTTTGCCTGGCCCCGGAGGGCGGTTTCAGTCAGTGTTTCCCCTAACACCTAGACTGCTTGGGTGGAAAGAAATTCCTCCAAGACACTCCCTTCTGAGTATGAGTCAGGAAGCCGAGGCCTCCCAGGCATAACCCGGTCAGAGGCGGGTTGACTGGGCTCCAGGACATCTTCCAACCAGAGGCTGGGCACAGCCTGGGGAGTGGGCAGCAAGATGGGAAACCCGCCCCCAACATGAGGCAGAGGCCCCAGTGCTGGCTCCAGCCCTCCCGTATGACTGCTGGCCCTTCAGCTGTCACAGCCCTTCTCTGGCCTCGGCTTCTCATCTGCAACGATTAGATGAGAGGAAATGGTCCTGCCCTCTTCTCCACCTCTAAGCCTGTCACCTTTGTGATTCTCATCCTTGCCATTAAGAGCTGAAGAATCGCCAGGCTCTGAGTCAGATGTCTTGTGGCCGCATCACTAAGAGGTGACTCAGACCCAGACAGGGCTCTGAGGCTCCTTTTGTAATTCCTTTGTTTGGCCCCAGGCAGGGTCTCTCTTGGGAGGTGCTGGGCAGAGCCTCTCTCTGGGCCAAGGAAGAACCTGGGCACCCAACACCCAGAAAAAAAAAAGGAATGTCTTTCCAAGCTTTAAATCACATGGAAATTTAAGTTATAAATTGTATGGAGAATGCCTTGGGCACCATTATGCTTCATTGTGCCTGGAAGCCCAAATTAATGTTCTAAAAAGTAAATATCTCTAAGTCTGTAGAAAAGTCGTGTGTGTGTGTGTGTGTGTGTGTGTGTGTAAAAGAAAACAAACAAACAACCTCTCAGAGGAGGAAGAAGCCTCAGGCAGTGGAAATATCCTGGTTATTCTACCCCCAGCGCTGGCTACATTTACAAGTGGCCCCTGTGATTGGAAGTTGGAAGCAGAGGAGATGATGGACCAGGCAGGTTCTGGGGCAGGAAAAGCCAGAACAATGTACACAAAAGGCACAGGCAGAGAAAGAGGAGCTGGTGAAGGAGGTTGAGGAAGAACAGGCAGAGAGCTGGGAGAAAAGCCGGGAGAGGGAGTCATCCACGGAAGCAGAGGAGGAAAGGTTTTGAGAAGGAGGGGAAGGACTGCAGTGCCAGAGGCAGCGCACAATACCTGAGGTGAAAACAGGGAAGGCTTGGTATCTGCAAAACAGCTCACAGGGTATGGCTCAAAATATTATCTCTAGCCCTTGAGGAGGAAGTAGATCCTTGACTGAGGATCTGGAAGCCATCAGTGACTGTGGCCATGGCAGTTTGCGGCGTGCTGATAAATAAGGGTCAGTATGTTCATTTTTCTCCCCATTCGCTCTGCAAATCACACTGCCCCATGTCTAGGGCAGGGCTTCCCAAATGCAGCTTTGCGTTCAAATTCCGACTCCACTACTCACTAGCTGGATGACCCCAGGGAAGTCACTGAAACTCGTGGTGCCTCGGTTTCCTCATCTGTAAATGTGGAAAAAATGACAAGACCCATCAATGAAATGAAAAAATATGTGTAGAGCATTCAAGTTGAAGACAAGCTCTCCCCAGGCTGCTCCAGCCACTGACAATACAGCAGAGGCACTGGGCTGGCCATTTCTGCCCACTGCTGACTTCTAAGAGGCCTGCTTTGCTCAGGAGTCCCCAGTGGGTTGGCTGGGGCTTTCTCAGGCGGCACTGCTGGCCCACCAACCCCACTGTTTTTCCTTCTCTCTCTCTTTCCACAGGTGTCAGGCTTGCACTGTGGTCCGAAGGCTCCCCTACCTCCTCTGCTCCCTCCCCCCTTTCTCTTCCACAGGCATCACCCCCAATCAATCTCTTGCACGTCTAACTTTGTGTTGGCCTTTTGCTTCCTGGAGGACCCAAATTGGCAAACTAGGTAAAACAGAATTCTTTGCTACAGGACTTGCCTGAGCCTTTAATGTAAGAATATACATTATGGTTCTCAAGAGGGGAACATAATTTGAAGTGTTTCCCAAATTTACTTGATCACTAAAAGCTAACATCCACCCACTCACAGCCACGGCAACATGGAACATCCATTAACATCTCATGGAACTTATGATCTGCTAAGTAAAGTTTTGGGTTTTTTGTTTTGTTTTGTTTTGTTTGCTTTTCTTTTTTTGTGTGCTAGAACCATTTTAATATAATTATACATATCTGCCAGATCCAGGAAGAAAGGCTTATGCATATATAACTTTTCCAGTTAACATTTGCAAGCATAAACAACGAGGATCTCAGTTTATAAATTCATCAGGGTCAGAGCAATTGACCAATGTCTCTTTACTGCTAGGCTTACCAACAGCAAATTACAGATGAATTAGTGTCCTTTCGTTTCTCTTCTCTCACTCTCCTTGTCCAGAGACATTTTGTTGTAAAGTTTCAGTGCAGCTTACCTCCAGCCAAAGGTAATCTTTTTAGATAAGTACTCAGTTGCTCTGAATTTACTTATAATTATAACCTCTTTAATCATAGAAGAACCCCTGCAGAGGTGGAGTTCAAGGTTGCATACAATAACAGGAGATCACAGTTTTGAAGTCTAGCACAGATTAAAAACCACAGATGTACCATTCATGTAAGACACACACTGATTGTCTCTTAAACTACATATTGACTCCTTATGAACATTATTTTTTAAATAAAGTAGTGCATCTAGGACAATCAGTCGCACAATTCACACAGCCCTGAAAAGTTTTTCAGTGCCAACTACCAGTTGGTCATGAAACGTGAGTGAGCTTGAGACACTGTCCATTCCTAAGATTCATCCAAGGATTGGCTAAGACATTGGAACACCTCTGCTTAAGAAGGCTATGTCTTTCCCTCTTTTCCCTCACAATTTAGTTTTGTTTGTTTATTTTTGGTGGTATTTGGCTGCACGTGGCTAGAATGCTTTCGATCACTTTGCGACTCAGGAAAACCAATGACCTAAAACTATGATAGGATCTTAAGTGTATTGGTTTGTCCATTTCATGTAGCTGGCTGGCAGGCCCCTCTAAGGCCTTTCATTTTTCTTTCTATGCCTCGCAGGACATTAATCAGAAGATGAGTCTGAGCATCATACCATCTAACTCTTTTAACCAATGCCCGGCTAAAACTGGAATATCCAGCCCAGTGTATTTAAAAATCACCCACAAAAAGAGGTTCTGCAGGTCTTCACAAAACCTGGAATTTCCATGAAGATGTCTGATCTTTATAATCAAAGCAGTCAGTGGTTGAGTTAAAACCCAAGCTTGAAGCTCCATATCCCTGGGTGGAAAGAGAAGCTGGGGACTGATTGAGATGGCTGGTGACTGCGTTGGTACCCATGGGACTGAGTGTGGTCACTGGCCCAGGAACTGGTGATGCATGGGGATCAAATAAGATCCACAGTCCACGCCCCCAAAGTAGGAATTTGAGCCAGCATATCCTTGACTATAACCTGAAGCCTGAGTATAGATCATAGGATAGGACCTCTGCATGCAGGAAGAGGAGATGGACAAGGGATTGGACAGTGGGGAGATGGAAGCTGGGCTCCAGATTGACACAGGAGCACTGCTGCTGGAAATGGCTGGGACCGAGGTGCTAGATGGGGGAGTGAATTGGCCACTTGTTCCACTCTGAACTCACTTCCCGAGCAGGAGACGTCTTCTTTTTGGCAGGTCTCACTTTGTTTTGACCTCCATTCTGCTGTTGCTGCTGCTGTTGGTGGCACTTAGCTCTTCGATTCTTAAATTTATTTATTTGTTTTTATTTTTGGCTGTGTTGGGTCTTCGTTGCTGCGTGCGGGCTTTCTCTAGTTGCGGTGAGCGGGGGCTACTCTTCGTTGCGGTGCGCGGGCTTCTCATGGCGGTGGCTTCTCTTGTTGCAGAGCACGGGCTCTAGGTACGTGGGCTTCAGTAGTTGTGGCTCGCAGGCTCTAGAGTGCAGGCTCAGTAGTTGTGGCGCATGGGCTTAGTTGCTCTGCAGCATGTGGGATCTTCCCGGACCAGGGCTCGAACCCGTGTCCCCTGCATTGGCAGGCGGATTCTTAACCACTGCGCCATCAGGGAAGCCCCAGCTCTTCTATTCTTAAACCGCACCTGCACCCTGGACTCGGGCAAGCTGATTTTCAGCGCCACCTCCACCCGCATGAAGATATCTGGGTATCGGGTCTTAGCAAATAATGCTTCCCGCACATCTAGCTGCGCCCAGGTGAACGTCGTCCTCTCCCGCCGCTGTTTCTGAGAGGTGGCCGGGTAGCCCACCGAGGGGTGCAACAAGTCCATGCCCGAAGTGATCAGACTCAACCCATTGACTGCGTAAGGCGGTTGCTTAAGAAAAGACATCATGCTAAGCTTGTTTGGAGGCGCAAAGTTGGCCCAAATCCGGGGGACCCAGCCAGAAAGTCTCGCTTCTCCTGGGGTGGACAGATTCAGAGTCCTTGGTGGGTGGGTTTGGAGTGGTGGAACTGAGGCAAAGCAAACAAACAAACAGAGGTGCTGGTTTACCGCTTCGGAGGACGCAGCTCTTCCACGTTCCACCACTAACTTAAGAAGAGCCAGTGTTTTTTTTTTTAAATATTTTTCAAGGTAAGCCTGCTGTCATTGGTTCAATCTTTATTTATTATTTATTTATTTGTTTTTGGCCACGCCTCGCAGCTTGTAGTATCTTAGTTCCCCTGACCGGGGATTGAACCCAGGCCCCTGCAGTGAAAGCGCCAAGTCCTAATTCACTGGACCTCCAGGGAATTCCCCTAAGTAAAGTTTTGTAAACACTAAACAAGAAGACCTCTCAAGTTCCATCCAACCCTGGATTCTGTCACATGGATCTCAAAATGTGAAACACTTCAATAATTATAGTGCGTCCAGGGCCTCATTGTACAGAAAGCAAGTCCCAAGGCCTCACTTGATTTGTATCAACAACCCAAGCTATATTTATGAGTCTCCTTCCATCTTGGCACATAACACTTTGTTAACACCCCCGATGTCATCATCCCTATTTTACAGATGGAAAAACTGAGACGCAGGAAGTTTAAGATGCTTGCCTCAGATCCACGCTCGAGTTCCCGGTGTGGTCAGTCTGAGACGCTGCGTTGATGGAAGGCCTAAAGGGGAAGGGAAAGGAAGGGTTCCTGGAATCTAAGTTCCATGAATATGTTGGGTGACAGCAAGAACCTGCCGTCACTAAGCCGAGCCCTGTGCCCGAAAGAGGGAGGAGATAAAAAGTAACAGCAAGAGAGCTGTGTCCGAGCCCAGGTTGGAATACAACATTGCACAGAGGAGAAAAAATGCTGAAACATGTCGAAACTGCCAAACAACAAATGTAACAGGGTGCGGGAAATGTGGAGATCCAAAGGGATTAGGAGATAAGGGTGGGTGGCTGTCCTTTATGACAACAGGATTGGTTCCTTCCCTGCCCCCACTGTTCTAGCCCCCCTGATCCCCCAGCCCTTTCTCTGCAATCCCCAGATCTCCCCCCGCCCCCTGCCCCAATCCACGCACCTAACTCAGCAGAGGTTTCCTACACCAGTGCTGGCATCACTTTCCCTTCCAATGGGTGGGTAAATCGGGCCACGGTGGTTATTAACCATTTTCAATTTCACTTCTTGGTAACAAGCCTGTTAACTGATTGGCTGAAGAAAGGAACGGAATTGGGAGAAGTAATGAATCCAGGAGACCAGATAGAGCCACGCTTCTCAAAATGTGGTTACCTGAATCACAGTGTAAACAAACAAGTACCGGTGATATTTACCATTTTTTTGAACAGCTGTAAACGTTACTGGGAAATTGGTTTCTGCCACAGCTGGCACAGTAGGGACAATTGCACTGCGACCACCAACCTGCAGACACAGGAGGGCGGAGGGGGCCACTTCCACCTTCTCATCGCGTGAGCTGGAGCATATATGGGGCAGTTCTACAGTTTCTACATGGGAAGGACTTGGGGATGAAAACGTTGATGGTAGATGAAGCAGGGTGCACTGGGGCTTGTCTTGAGTTTTTTTGCCTAGTAAGCCCCCTGTTCTGGGCTCAGAAACGTATTTATTTGGGGCACTTGGGGGTTGTGCTGATGGAAATTATGGGTGAGGCCAGCGCCTCTCCCAACACCCCTGGTGCAGACACTGGAGCTTATCACTTCCTACAGAGAGAACACACTACCCTGCGCTCCTTCCCTGCAGCGGGCAGCGTGAAAATAGAGGAATTGCTCCCCATGTGTCCAGGACTCATGGGCCTTTAGGAGAAAGGTATGCAGCTGCTGATGAGAACAGTGACAGCACCCGAGGTGGTCCAGTTCCAGCAGTTTCACACACGTCGTGATTTCAATGCTTACAAACCACTCTGTGAACTCTGCAGAGTAGATATTTTTTCCCCATTTGAAGATATGAGAGAATTGATGGTTAGTGTTTTGAAAATTGCAAAGGACCCCACAAATACAAGATATAACTTATTATTAGCAAAGCTATCACTAGGGGACCCCTTCTATGGAAACTCCTCCCAGAGATGGTATTTGGTGGGTGAGCAGCAGCTGCCCTGCCTCTCTGGCCTCTTGGCAAGGGTCAGATATAATATCCTGAGCTCCAGCCGATAAGTAAAATCATCACGGGGCCCAGGAAACTGTCTGGGCTTTTTGAAGCTTTCTTTCTGGAGTTTTCCTCTGTCCTCCTACTCTTAGCACCTCCCAGATTTTGCAGCACCAAGGACAGCCTATCCCATCAGTCCTTGGAAACACACAGGACACCCCATCCCATTGGTGGAATCCAACAGGCCTATCCAACCCTCACTCTACAGTCATAAGGAAAGACTAAGGCCTGTAACGGCTCTAGCCAGGGAGAAATCTTTAAAACAAAACCGTATGTTATAACACTGTGGAATTCGTATTCTCCTTGCTCTCTTTTGGATTCTGATCACAGACCTGAAAGACGGAGGAGAAGACAGAACTGGCTTTTCCTCAGCCTCAGCCCTAGGAAAGAGGTGGCCCCCCGCCAGCCCCTCTGCCCTCCTAAGCCAGGAAAAAAGAGACTGGACAAGACTGTGGCTCGATCACATATTAGCTGCCCTTTTTCTAGGCCTCCGTTTCCTCATCTATAATATGAGGAAATAAGATTTTCCTTGACCAATGGTGAAGATTAAATGTGTAAATGTGTATAATGCACGTGGAGGGGCTCAATTAAGAAGGTGGCTTGGGGGGCTTCCTTGGTGGCGCAGTGGTTGAGAGTCTGCCTGCCAATGCAGGGGACACGGGTTCGAGCCCTGGTCTGGGAAGATCCCACATGCTGCGGAGCAACTGGGCCCGTGAGCCACAACTACTGAGCCTGCGCGTCTGGAGCCTGTGCTCTGCAACAAGAGAGGCCGCGATAGTGAGAGGCCCGCGCACCGTGATGAAGAGTGGCCCCCACTTGCCGCAACTAGAGAAAGCCCTCGCACAGAAACGAAGACCCAACACAGCCAAAAATAATAAATAAATAAATATAAATAAATAAAATAAAAAATAATCAGGTACTTATTTAAAAAAAAAAAAAAAAAAAAAAAAAGGAGGTGGCTTGGAATAGTATCCCCGGGACCTGCAGACTGTGCCCCTAACACCTCTTAAGCATCCGGGCTATGGATTTGGTATGACCTAGATGCTTTATTTTCTCTTCTTTTCACTTGGAGAAAATAATCTAAAGAAAAATTCTACAAAAAGAAGGTTCTACTACATAGCACAGAGAACTATATTCAGTATCCTATGATAAATCATAATGGAAAAGAATATTTTAAAAAAGAATGTATATATAGGTATAACTGAATCACTTTGCTGTACAGCAGAAATTAACACAACATTGTAAATCAACTATACTCCAATAAAAACACAATATTGACCAAGAAAAAAGAAAAAGAAACAGAAAGAAAAATTCTACAAAAAGAGATTCCTTTGCTCTGGCCCTCTGAGACACACACACTTTCTCTCTCTCTCTCTCCCTCTCTTCTTCTCTCCCTCTCTCTCTTTCTCTCTCTCACATACACACACACACGCACACACACATACACACACACCCCTAGTGGCACACAGGCCTGTGGCCCGCCCCCAGGCAGCTGTGGGTAATCCCAGCTGCTCTGACTCACCCCTGCTCTCAGGGCTGGGTGACTCGCTGCATCAGTGAGGCTGATAGGATGTATGTCTGTCTGCCTGCACTGGTGAGTTCCTGTGGAAGGGATTGTGCCGTCAGAGAGAGATGAGATCTTGCTGGATCCAGAGAGATAGAATCATGTGGGAGGCTTTGAAAAGTACAGAGGAGTGTTTATTCAGGTTTAAAAAACTGGACCTTGTCCAGTGGCGGGTGTGGTCATCATCATGGGTAACTACAAGTAAATATGAGTAGCTCAGGACCACCAAGTTCCTTTGTGAGCAGAGTCCTGTGTGCAGAGGCCCTGAAGGCTGACGAATCATCTGCCAGGACTGCAGAGAAGAGGGTGTGGCCCAGGCCAGAGGATGGTACTCCCGGGAGACGAGGGGGCTCCTCTGTGAAGGGCTGCAGGAAGCTTCTCTTAGGGCTGGTTTGCCTTTGTCGCTGAAAGGCCTGGGAAGGGGAACCTTAGCCACCCGCCTGGGAGGAGGTGCTTTCCCAGGATGGGCTGTCCTCCAGCAGACCAGCTGGAGGAGAAATCTGCCCACTCTGCTGCTGGACGGGTGGACAAGCTTTCTCCCTGAGCCCAGCGGAAATCGGACAGTGAAGGAAATTAACAGCTTCCAGGAAGGGTTGTCTCTTTCCTCTGCTCTCAACTGGGATGGTTTCGTAAAACACTTGCACCAGAGACCTGTGAGCTAGGAATGAATGCCTGTGTCCCCCATTTCATCCAAGGGTACAGAAAGCAGAGCCTGGTGGTGGCAGTGGTACCCGTCCATCGGGCAGTGCAAACTGGAGATGCAGGATGTCAGGTAAAAACACATCCAGACTTAGATGGGGAAGACTTTAATCAGAAAGAAAGACTGTTGCAACAGGGGGAACTCTCAGGTCTCAGAAAGCTGCAAGAATCTCAAAATCAAAAAAAAAAAAACCAGTTTGTTTTTTAATAGGGTAAAGGAGGGGCAACAGACATAAGCAGAATCTTTGGAGGGGAAGCTGGACAAACAAGGGGAAACGAATGGGGTCTGATAGGAAAAGGTCATGCTGGGGGTCAGGAGATTTCCCAGGAGAAGCTGATAAGCGGGACCTGGTCCACTTTTTCTGTGTTTGCTCAGACTTGGAGGCAAGAGAGAAACCTGACTAACGTTTGGTCAAGCAGAGTGTAAGAAATGGACACGTGAACACCTGGTCAAGGACAAGATAGATTGAGGGAGGAGGAATAAAATTGGTGAATACAAAACCAAACCCAAATGGAGGCTGATTCCATGGAATTGGGGTGCCTGGGAATTCCACTCCTGAAGCTCTTGGTGCAAGGGGTTCAGTTCTTTTTTTTTTTTAATTTATTTTATTTATTTATTTTTGGCTGCGTTGGGTCTTTGTTGCTGCGCGCGGGCTTTCTCTAGTTGCGGCGAGCGGGGGCTACTCTTCGTCGTGGTGCGCCGGCTTCTCATTGCAGTGGCTTCTTTTGTTGCAGAGCACGGGCTGTAGGCGTGCAGGCTCAGTAGTTGTGACTCACGGGCTCTAGAGCGCAGGCTCAGTAGTTGTGGCGCACGGGCTTAGTTGCTCCGTGGCATGTGGGATCTTCCCGGACCAGGGCTCGAACCTGTGTCCCCTGCATTGGCAGGCGGATTCTTAACCACTGTGCCACCAGGGAAGTCCAGGGCTCAGTTCTTAAATGTGAATAAATACTCATGGCAGCCAATGAAATTCGAAAATCCTATGACTCCTCCTCCTATCCGGGAAATTTAGAAAGTGGGGAGCAATAGGCAATCCCCAAAAGATTCTGAGGGACAGAGTAGTTCTTTCATATGCAAACCACTCCCCCCCCCACTTATAGAATGGGTGTGTGGCCCTCAAGAACAAGGCCAGTGCTGACTTTAAAGCTAAGAGGAAGCTGGCACCCTGATGATGATGGAGAAGTACCTAGAGGGCTGGCTCATACCACCTGCCAGCAAACCTTCAGGCCGTGGAATCTTTGGCTATGAAAGGACCCCATAGGTCACCAGCCCCTATCTCTGCAGGCCCCTCCAGCAGAAGGACCCCCATCTGGCTGGCCCTCAATCATTATTAAAGAGCAAACACTTTGTGACCCCAAGTGATTCTGATACTCAACCAAGTTGGGGAACCCCTGACCCCTTGAACACAGCCAGTGCTGCTGGAATCTCCGCGTCACAAGCCACTATTTAATTAGTTTTTATGTTGAATTAAAATCTGTGCCCCTTTAAGTCGATCACTAGTTCCACTTCTCCCTCTGGAGCAACACAGAATGAATACACTTCCTCTTCTCCAGGACAATCCTGTAAACACTTGAAGTTAGAGCATTGAGTGCCCAATATCCATCTCTTATCCAAGAAAAATGCCTCTATTTTACTTGAATATTTCTCACCCATTTTATTTATTTCTCCATCATTTATTAAGAGGCGATAATGTGCACATGACATAACAGAGCCTGTCCACAAAGTGTCTGTTAAAAGAGTAAATAATGACTCTCATACAAATATAAAATAACTACATGTCAAAGACTTGATTTAACTCATGAATAAATGAGGGAACCAGTAGATATTAAAAAAAAAAATAGTTTAAAGGAGAATCCAAAAGAACAATTAGGAATGCTGAATGGAATTTGTTAATAGATGCAAAACTGAGGGAGGGAATCCGTTTGATTGCACTTCTACCCAAAGAAGTTCATTTTCATATGCATGGACAATAATTATTTGCATCACTATCAATTTCTACAATGCACAAAGTAGTAAAATATCCTGAAGACTATGAAAGGCACAGACCGCTGCAGATCTGACCCCTGGCAGGGTGATTAGGCTTCATCTAATTCCATAGAACACCAGGAATACTTTTTAATTCCAAAGACTTTTCAGTTTTTCCTGACAGATCATTGTTTCACTAAAAAATCCTGAATATTCAAATCTCAAACTGTCCTTCAAGATTGACTAAAATGCCACTTTATCTGGTCTTCCTCAGACTAAAAGATAATTAAAAAAAAAAAAAAGGTAAAATCATGACTCACATATGGATATAAAATGAACAAGTTTTAAAGATTTTATTTAACTTATTAATTAAATGAGGCAACTAAGCATATGTTATGACTGATTCAAAGGAAAAGTCAAAGAGGCACAGATTTATATGAAGTGAAGAATAAAGATTATTGAAATGAATGTGCAAATGGACTCAACTGGCTTCTCCACGGTGGGGAGAGAGATCCCCCACCCCTCACTGAACAGAATTAATCTGCATATAGAGAAAAATTATTTTGCACTGCTACTGTTATCTACAACTTTGGGTTGTAAAATGACTCAAAAACAGTGAAAGGTTGGAATCAGATAACTTGGGAGGAGGTCCTCTAAACCAGACTTTCTCAGCCTTGGCATTAATGACATTTGGATGCCCACTAACAATTGTCACTTCCCATCTGGTTCTCACTAAGCCACTGCAGTTGCTGACCTTCAACACCCCCTGAAAGGAGTTCAGGGTGGAGATCAGGAATGAGGCACTCTGTGCTCTGGGGAAAACTGGCAGAACAGGCCTTCAGATAGTTAGATATTTTCAGGAGAAGATTTTATGAGCCCAATTTCTTGCATCTTCTCACATCTAGGAAAGCACTAAAATCATTAATGGAGACATCTGCTCCTTGTGACTAGCTGCAACCTTCTGCCAAGATGTGAGCTTGACTGTATGTATCCCCCGTCACCAAAATCACATGTATACTGTCCATGTATCCTCCTCCCTACTTCTTCAGAGAGTTCCTCAGAGCTGAGAGACTGTCTCCCAGGCTATAATTCTCATTTTGCCCCCAAAAAAACTTAACTCACAGCTCTCACGTTGTGTTTTTTTCTTTCTTTTTTTCAGTCGACATGGACCACGTAATTCTTTGTTTTGTGGGGAACTGTCCTAGACATCCAAGATGTTTAGCAGCATCTCTGGCTTCTACCCAATAGAGGCCAGTAGCACCCCATCATAACAAAAATTATCTCCAGACATTGCCAAATGTCCCCCAAGGCTGGGAGGAGGGGGCAAATTCACCCCCAGTTAAGAAATACTGCTCTAGGGCTTCCCTGGTGGCATAGTGGTTAAGAATCCGCCCGCCAATGCAGGGGACGTGGGTTTGAGCCCTGGTCCGGGAAGCTCCCACATGCCACGGAGCAACTAAGCCCGTGCGCCACAACTACTGAGCCTGCGCTCTAGAGCCCACGAGCCACAACTACTAAGCCCGCATGTCACAACTACTGAAGCCCGCACGCCTAGAGCCCATGCTCCGCAATGAAGAGTAGTCCCCGCTCGCCACAACTAGAGAAATGCCACACGCAGCAACGAGGACACAATGCAGCCAAAAATAAATAAATACATTTTTTAAAAAAGAAATACTGCTCTAAACAATGCATAGCTTTCCACTGAAACATGAATTCTTCCATATTAGTGCAGAGATGGAGAGGAAGGGACGACCGCACTCCTTGGCACACACCCACTCCTGTGTATGAGCCAAGAATCTCACGCTACCTCTTCAGCGAGCAGAATGGTCACAGTGGTCCCGAACACAGGCAGTGTTCTAAAGGCTTTAGCAATATGGACTCCGTCCTCCCAGTTAAAAGTGAGTTTCAGATAAATAGCAAATAGAGAAGAAGAAATTTTCCTCCACCCTTCTATGTTCTTCCGGCTGGTCTAAAAATTAAATTGACATGAGGCAGGTTAACAAAAGAAAATCAAATAAAAGTTTAATACCATGTATACATGGGAGAGATCCAGAAAAACTGAGTAACTCGCTAAATTGGCTGAAGCCCTCTCCTTAAACACCATCTTCAGCTAAAGACAAATGAGGATGTTGGTGGTAGGGGTTTGGGACTTCAAAGGGGAAGAAGACAATTGACTTGGAGATGGAAAAGCAAATATTTGGTAAATAGATGTTTGCTGGGCCAGGTGGAGACAATGGGACACAGAGAGGAATCTGGTCTCTAGGCCCTGCAGTTTTCCCCACCACACTGAGCCCATATTCTTTGCACATATCTCTGGTGATGGCTCTCTTCTGGAAACAGGCTCTTTATCTAAATTCTTTAGGCAGTTACCGGTAAGGTCAAAGCTTCTTCCTGAGTCTTTTGGGCCTTGACTGTTTTCAGCTCAAAACAATCCGCATGCCAGAGAGATATTTTGGGGTGGCAAATTTTGCTCCCCTACGTAGGAAATAATTTTTTAGTTTAAGTATGCCCCCGTGCAATATTTGGGATATACTTATACTAAAAATCATTAGTGTTTACCTGAAAATCAAATTTAACTGGGTGTGTTACCAAACACAAGTTCATGTGCCCGACACACAGTGAGCCCAAACAAACCGAAACATCAGAGTTTGGAGCAGAGAAAGGTTTATTGCAGGGCTATGCAAGAAGGCTGTCTCGTGCTTAAAATGCCCCGAACTTCTCCAAGAAGTTCAGCAAAGCACTTTTAAAGGCAAGATGAGGGAGGGGCGTGGTTAGTTGTTGCAAACTTCTTGGTGTTGGAATCCTTCCTTCTTGTAGCTGTTCATGTTGGTCAGGTCAAGATGTTCCTGTAAACCTCCGATGAAACAAAAGTTATTCTCTGTTCTGCAACTTTTTATCTCTATATGAATGTACTCTTAAAGGTCAGAGCCCTGAGACTAGGCTATCCTGTATATTTCAGGCTGTAGATAACATTCTTTTACAAAAGGTTCAGAGCCAGCATGACTAAACACAGGCAACAAAACATCTAATATGGAGTCAGATTTGTTCTTCCCTATTACAGGTGGATGTATTTTTATTTGCCAAATCTGGCCACCCTATCTGTGATCATATAGCTAACCAGTAGCAGTGTGTAGCATCACGATTGTAACACGCTTCTGGTGACTTAGAATCCCTGTTCTGCCTCTGATTAGTTGTGCGACATTGGATGATGTCATTGAACCTCTCTGATGCTCAGTTTTCCCATCTGTCAAATGGGGACTATAGCGGAGGGACACCTTCCCACAGAGCTGATTTAGTCCCCTGGAGCTCTCTCCCCGATCTTCTGACTCACAGGGTGTGTCCTGGAGAGTCAGGACAGCCCCAGCCTCGGGTTTCGCCCAGCCTTCCTCCCCGACAAGTGGGAAGTCGTCTATCGGGGTTGGGTTTGAGTCCCCACTTTTCCTCCAGGACGTCCAGGTGCGCGGCGCGGGCCGGCTTGGCCATCCCAGGCGCCGGCCGCAGGTGGCAGCACCGACCCCGTGGGCCGCCGCCGCCGTCCTCCCGCCGGCGCTGTGCAGGCCGCCGGCCGGCAGGGTCCAGGGCCCGGCGCCGAGCTGGCCGGGAGCGGCCAGGCCACGCCCCGACGCGCGGAGGGCGCTGCCCTGCCGGGTGAATCATCGCCCGCGGCGGCCGTTTGCAGTCCCGCTGCCGCGCGCCGAACCCTGGCCGCGCCCTTGCGGAGCGCCGCGCCGAGCAGCCGCTGAGACCCACGCTCGCTCGCTGGGCGGCAACGCGGGCACCGGGCCGACCATGGCGGGCATCGCGTTCAAGCTGGCGAAGGACCGGGAGGCGGCCGAGGGGCTGGGCTCGCACGAGAGGGCCGTCAAGTACCTCAACCAGGACTACGCGGCGCTGCGGGACGAGTGGCTGGAGGCCGGGGCGCTCTTCCAGGACCCGTCCTTCCCGGCCCTCCCGTCTTCCCTGGGCTTCAAGGAGTTGGGACCCTACTCCAGCAAGACCCGGGGCATCGAGTGGAAGCGGCCCACGGTAGGCAGCGCGCCCGCGGCGGGATGCGGGGCGGGCGGGGCGCGGAAACCGGAGGCGCGGCGACCGGGCCTCGCGGCAGCCGAGAACCAGGCCCAGCGCGCGGGGAGCCCGGGGAGCGCGCAGAGCCGAGCCCCGCAGCCGGGAGCCCCGTCCCCGCGCTGCCCAGCCTGGGGCTCTGCAGGCGCGGGGTCGGGGGAAGCTCCGCGGTCGCCCGTGTCCCCTCTGCCACCCACGGCGCCCGCAGGACGGGCCGAAGTGCACGCTGCCCGTAAATCCCACTAGCAGGCCCGCCAGCAAAAACTCACAAAAACTCGGTTGATATAGGGGGACCTGGACAAAACTTCTTGGACTCCGGTGGGGAGAGAGTCTGCGGAGAAGAGAGGCGGGGTGCCGAGGTGGGGTGTGGGGTGAGTGGGACACTATCTAACCGGGAAAAGTCAGTCTCTAACTCGGTTAGCCTGCTTCAGGAAGGGAGAAAGTCCACGCCTGGCCTGGTCCTTTGTGACTAAGGATTGTCTCGTGCAGCGATGGTTAGATTTATCCAGTCGGGGTTTCCTGTTTGTTTTTCCAAAGGGGGCCGACCTCCCCGTAACATTTACCCTGGTGATTATCAAAAGCACAGGGGAGATGCATCCAGGAGCCAGTTCCTCCTCCTCACTCACCCTCCCAGAATCCTCACCCTGGCGTCTCAGGGGCCCCTCGGTGTTCCCTTATCCTGCCCCCCTGGGTCTCTCCCCTCCTTGCCCTGGCAGGCCTTGGAACAGTTTCCTTCCTGATCAATTTGTCCATCCTGTTTCCCCTGGAACCCCTCCTGGCCCCATGTCCTGTGGGACACCTCACCCATCTTCCCCCGCCAAACCTCAAGGAGGCTTCCTGGGAAATATAGCCTCTAGATTCCTGTTAGGGAAATTAACATTCCTGCCCTGCTCCCACTCCTCTGAGCCCCTCACCCCCACCCGCTAGTCACCTTCTGTCACCCCAAACCCAGCCCATAGGCAGCAAGTTCAGTAGGAAGTGTCCTTGGCCTGGAGCACTTGAGTTCATTTCTTGCTAAGCTGCATGAGCCATTTAACCTCCTTGCCTCCATTTCTTCGTCTAAAAGAAGAGGTGATACCTAAATAGTTTCCTCTCCCCACTGGCTCACCAGGCCCAGCACCTTTTAGTTTCTCAAGGGCACCCAGCTCTTTCCTGCCTCACCTGCCAGGGATGCTCTTTCCTGGTTTTCTGGAGTCTGGCTCACTTACTCTTTGGGACTTAGTTAGATGTCACCTCCCCAAAGAGATCTTTCCTGACCATTCTTAGCAGCCCCCTTCTCATCTTGTTATTCTTTATCACTGAACCCTGCTAATTTCCTTCATAGCATTTTCACAACTTATAAATATAATTACATATATTTGTTTGTCCTTCCTAGTGAACTGCAGGGACCATGTGTGTATTGTGCACCAATCTAGCCCCAGTGCATTCAGAGTATGCATTCATTCGTTCATTCATTCATTTAACAATACTTGTCGAGTGCCTGTTATATGTCAGGCAGTGTCTTAAATGCTTGGGATACATCTGTGAACAAAGACTGTGACCATTTGTGGAATGAGTGAATGAATGAATGTAGGACTGTAATGAGCCTCAAACAGAATTACAGCTGTGAAAGTGATAAATGAGAAGGTATTCGCCTTACATTTGTATAGCACTTTACAGTTTACAAAGTGAATTTACATACTTCTTTGCTTATTCTTTCATTCACTCAATAAGTGTATATTGAACACCTGCTGTATGCCAGGCACAGTGCATATGGTTTCTGCCTCTGAAGGCTTTAGGGGCTAGTGAGGGGACACGGACAGGTCACCCAACGGTTGGAAATGCCTGTAGGACTTCCAGATGGGGAAATAGAGATCCGAGGCCATTTTAGGGCCCCAGATTAGGGCGGGACAGGGTGTGCACTGCACAACCAAGGGGGAGGGTAGCTGTTATTGTCCCATTCAGCAGTTGAAGAAATTGAGGCTGGGGAAGGTTAACTCTTCACTCATACAGGTGTCTGGGGTGGAGCCAGGACTGTGTCCAGCCTGTGGGTGTCAATAGCCACAGCTCACAGCCGCCCTCTCTGCCTTCTCAAACACAGCTGTGGTTCGGGTCAGGCAAGGCAAACAGACACGTGTCCACTGGATCTAGACGGAAGCAAGTCATTGGTAACTGTAACAGAGCAATTGCAATGGCATAGAATTGCAATGGGGTAGAAGCCGGGTGGCTGTAGACCCCAAAGTAAGGAACCGGAAATGAAGAGCGTGCCCAGCTAATTCCAGAAGGGTGCCTGTGAAAGGAGAGGAGGAAAAGTGTCAGGGAGAGTGGGACCTGGGGCTTGACAGGCTGGTTTTCAGATGAGAGCAATTGGAATGTGTTATATGTCAAGTCCCAGAGAGAAAAGCAGGGGGGGAGACGGTGAAACGGAGCCACAAGGAAGTGAGAGTAGGGTTGCAGGAGCGAGGCAGGGGAGCAGGCCAGCCCTGGAGCGGGGGCTGCTCCTCAGAGGGGGCTTCCCGGCACTGGCCACAGAGGGCTTGGGGCTGGGAAGGAGGCTGAAGAGCACATGGCTGAAGTCACTGTGGGCTGGCGCAGAGGCACAGCGAGGAAAAAGCCGGCACCATCCGAGGGTGACACCAGTCAGGTGGGAGGAGGGCAGGTGTGTGAGTCCCCACCTTACCCGGAAACATCTAAGGCCTCTGAGTGGTTTATGATTTGTTTACACTCAGCTGGCTGAACTCAGCCTCAAACCTGCATCTCCTGCCTCAAGTTCAGTGATTATGATCAACTCCTCCAGTAATAATTAATAGTAGGTGACTTTTATAGAGCGCTTATCAAGGCACGTGTACGTAGTCATCTCATTTAACCCTCAGAACAACCTGATGTGGTAGGTTCACTTGTCAGCACCATCCCCATTATACAGATGAGAAAACTGAGGCTTAAGGAGGTGAAGTAACTTGCCAGGGTCATAGAACCCATTTAAGAAGTGACAGAGCCAGAATTCAAACCCAGGTTGTCTGACTCCAAAGCCCAAGCCCTCAACCCCTTTCCTGGGACTGTTAAGTTCCGTATTTAATTCCGTGCCCTGTATGTTGTGTACAAGTTTCAATTTCCTGAAGCATCTCTAAGGGCCACTCTAAACTTTGCCTTCTTTGGAGAGGGTGCCAAAGGTGTGAGGAAGCTTCTCAAACATAATGGAAAAATCCTTCTGGGGTAAGTGCCTGGCACACTGAGGATTATCAGTATGACTTTTGGGCTCCCAGCACCAAACCCAGTCTCTTCCATCAGCAGGATAAGTGTTTGGCTGGCAGGCCTTGGGCAAAGCTGGCTTCATGTGCCTCAGCAGAAGAGCATTCTCACTGTCCCTGTCATTCCCCCAAACAGACCAACCTGAACAGGGAAGGGACAGTGCAGGGGCATGAAAGGAGCGTGTTCTGCTGTGGATTCCAAAAGAGCCTCTACAGCCTAAGCTGGGGTGGCTAGGGGCTAGATCCAGGCCTCGCCCAAGAAGAGCTTCTGCTTGGCAGGGAGGGGGGGGGGGGGATGCGTGCAGGGGGCTGGGCACTATGGGGTGGAGCTCTTACGAACCAAGGGGTCCAGGCCGAGGGAAGCCCAGATTTATGCCCTGACTTCCTCTGTGGTTTTGGGGTGGGGCTCTTCAGAATCAGAAGCATACTCAGAGAGGGCTGCAGAAGGGCCAGCACTGTTCAAGGTTGGCTTCCAGCAGGCGACCGGTGGGACAGCCCTTGAAGGCTTGTTAGTAATCCATCAGGGGCAGGGCAGGAGGGAAAGACTATATGGTTTACACTGGTGAGTTCAAATCCCAGTGCCATCTACAGCTTACGAGCCGTGTATCTTGGGACATGTGGCTTTATCTCTTAGCCTGTTTCCCCACCTGTGAAATGGGGTCGGTGTCCATCTGTGTTCCCGAGAGGGCTGCCTGAGATAAAGTACCACACACAGTATTGACACACAGCAGGCTCACGGTATGTGGACCCCCAAGTATCATGGCCTATGGACGAATCCAGAAGGCTAGATACCTTCCCCTGCCCTCAAGAAGCGTGTGAGTGTTAGGAAGACAGACTGGTACCCAGCACCACCACATGGCACACAACTAGCTGCTAAATTGCAGAGTGCACGTACTCTGGGATTCGGGATCAAAAGGATGGGTGAGGGCCGGACTGTGAAGGAGGGCTTCGTGGAGTTGGTGGCAGTGGGTCTTGAGATACAGTAAGATGTGGAAAAGGAGAGAAGAGGGTGGGAGAGGGAGGAATTCCATGCAGGAACAGAGGAGAGGGACCGACATAGTGGGCAGGGCAGCTCCAGTGCATGGACCGTCTCAAGGCCCCCAGAGGAGGCTGGACTTGGCGCTGCCCTGGCCCTAGGAAGTAGCGTGATGAAGTGGGCTCTAGGCAATGTGGAGCGTTGGGGTCCAGTGGAGCAGTCGGGTCCCATGGCAGTCTAACTGTAACTGCATAGCTTTCCCTAGAGGGGAGGGGAAGGGGCGGAGGGGGTCCGATGCACCTTCTGGGAACCGAGGTGTCCTGACTACAGAAGCACATGTCAGGTGGGTTGACAGCACTTTGTGGGTCTCGTTTCCAGGAGATCTGCGATGATCCCCAATTTATTACTGGAGGAGCCACTCGCACAGACATCTGCCAAGGAGCCCTGGGTAAGTGATGGCATCTCAAACAGGCTACGGGGGCTTGTCTGAAAGGTTGTGGATAGAAGGGGTGAGGGATGACCTATGGCTCTGCTCCCTTGCCAAAGAGTTTGGCAATTTCCAGTTCTAGAAGCTTCCTGGAATGTCTTGTCCCCTGAGGACCCTGTGCTGCAGCAGACAAATGCACAGATGTGCAGTGAGGCCTCCTGTGTCCCCTGCACTGGGCTAGTTGTTGAAGTTACAAAGACACTTCCACTAGAAGACAGAGGAGCTTCTGGATCTCAGGCACCCTTGGTGTCTGTATGTCCCGGGGCCAGTGTTGCTAATGGCCCACGGAACAGTCAGGCTCTGGGCTGAGGGCCAGCTGGGAGGACTAGCCCAGGCCCGGTTGCAGCACTGAGACGTCAGCTCTCTGGGGTTCAGGGATGGGATGGTGACTCAGTGTGTGGAGGAGGAGGAAACCCTAACTAACACTCACTGCTGGGAGGAAGTTAACGCACCAGGGCATTCTCAGTGTTTGCAGGCCGAGCTCACCATGGTATCACAACAGTGAACGTGGTGCGTATTGTCACAGAGGCAATTGAAATGTTCATTTAAGTAAGTTTAACTGGAGTAGCTGAATCGTGAGGGTCTGAAACTTTGCTCTGTGTCGCTGAGCTCTGATTTTCTGGACATAGTGCCTGCTGAGATTGAAACCTGCTCCAGCTTTGGCATGAAAGCCCCCAAGTTTTCTTTAATTTATTTTATTGAAGTAAAGTTGATTTACAATGTTGTGTTAATTTCTGCTGTACAGCACAGTGATTCAGTTATACATATATCCTTTTTCATATTCTTTTCCATTATGGTTTATCATAAGATATTGAATATAGTTCCCTGTGCTATACAGTAGGAGCCTGTTGTTTATTGCTATACAGGACCCGAGGTTTCTGCAAAGAAGTCTTAACGATGGGGCCTGGGACCACTATTTAAGATTCTCAAAGAATCCACGCTCATTTTTTTTACTCATAATAGATATGGGCCTACGATCGCTGGAGCAGATTATTTGCTGCGAATAACCAAAAACTTGTTTTGAGCCATCAGCTTCAACTTGCTTTCCAGACTAGTCTATCAGTAACAAAATTAATCATCTTGAATTGGACCTTCTTTCCTGGCCCACCCAGCAGAGGTTCTGTCCTGGGAGTGACTTGTTTGAGGTCATCCAACAGCTGAAGTGAGGGCCTGGAATGCAAATGCAGACAGTCTGTGTGTTTAACCCCTGAGCTAGGCTCCCCAGAAGGGGCATGGAAAGTTTTCAGTCTCTGAGGGATGTCGGGGCATTTGTGTGAATCGTTAGGACAGGCACACTGGGAACCCCTTGTGAAATGGGTCTCAGAGAGCATGTCCCAGGGCTGGGCGTGCGAACACCGCTCTCTGAGCTCAGCCTCTGTGTGCAAATTCCTGAGATGCCAGAGCACATTCTTGCCCACAGAAAACATACCTCCCATTTCCCACCTTCTCTCCCCCACAAAAGAGAGATGCCCAGGGGGCCTAGGGCACCTAGGTGGGTGCTCCAGGAAAATCCATTGGTTAGAGAAAATGGAAGTTAACAGGACTAGAAGTTGATGGAGACTTTGACCAACCATGGGGGCTTTAGGAAACCTGGAAACAAAAATGACAACTGTCATACCTGGGCTAAATTCCACACCTAGACTAAACATCTCCTTTAAAGTTTAATGACATCTTAAGGGCCAAGTTGCAAGATTTAAGTCCTGGTTAAATACTGTCAGGCCATTTGGAGAGGAGACCCGCAAAGCTTACATTCCTGGGGTAAAAATCCCCATGATATGCACCAAATCAAATAGAAACAAGATTAAGTGTAAGTCCTTTAAAACATTTCTCAGTAATCAGGTCTGTAATTTCTAAGGTTTTTTTTTTACACCACATTGGCCATTTTGTTCTCTTGGCCTTTTATTTTGGAGGATCTGGGTTTGACTGCGATCTGTGAAATGTGGTGGACTGAATTCTCACTCTGATTCTGGCGTCCGGACACAGGGTGGGCATGGGGTGGTGACTGTCACCAGGTCCCAGCAGGTTCAGAAACATCAGGAACAGGGGGGCCACGGCAGTGACACCTGGCCACACGACCAGAGATACGAGTCAAGGCTCAGCTCTTACTTGGCAGACCGTGGGCACGTCATCACTTGGAACCTCAGTCTCTTCTAAAAATGGGAGTGGCGGGGAGAGTCAACGGGGTGACCTCAGAGATCCCCTACGATGGGGCAGTCAGCTATTCTAGAGTAGTTCCTCATGCCTGACATTGAGTGTAAATCTTGTGCTAGAGAATCAAAGCACCGGGTCCAGATCTCTTATCTCAGAGGAGGAATGATAACAGCCCCTATCACTGTATAACACACTGTATAACAGTATGCAACTCGTGGAGCATTTTCATTGCATTGTCTCATGTAATCATCCAAGTAAATATTTTCAGCCTCACTCTGCAGATAAGAAAACTGAGGCAGGTGGTGGGGAGCCCATGCAAGGCCACAAAGCTAAAAATTGCCAAAGGAAAGAACCCTGATCTGATTTTAAAGCTTTCCACGCTCTTCTCATTCCCATCACAAGTGGCCATGAGGCTATGTTGAGGGATTATGGAGGTAAAATTCTCAAAGCGAAATTTATTTTCCTCCCTGTACTTTCTACCCTGAGACTCACTCAGTTCACCAATGAACCTGGGCGGGGCCCATCCTGGGACTTGTACATTTCTCAGCCTCCTGCCTCACTTCACAGGGCGGCCCAGCAATGGTTAATCCACCAGCTCCCACCCACTTTCCCAGAGGGTCAGCTGGAAGCCTCACCAAAGTAATTCCAGCCATGTTTGCAGAACTGCTCTGACGTGAGCCATCTGCTTTGCAGACCTTGGTTGTGCTCAGCATTGAGTCAGTGAAGAAAAATCTGCCCATCTGGAGGGAGGGCTGGAGACCAAGGCTGAGCCTCGGCCAGCCTGGCCCTACAGCTAAATATGGCTCTGGAGTTGCTGCTCTCAGCCTCTTCTTACAGGTGATGGCCATGGAGTGGCCCCAGGAGCCCAGGAGATCCCAGAGCTGAGCTCCTCCTACCTTTGGTTTTCACTGGGCCACTGCTGGGCTTTAACCACTGCCCCCTCATAGCCCCCTATGGGCCCCACAGCCTTCAAAGCTCTCAGAGGAAGGTAGCTGCCCTGGCCAGGTGCCCCCATAGGCCCTCGGCTTCCTGGGGGAAGTCTCGAGGCTGCCAACGCTGTCAGAGCTGTTGAAACCGCACAGCCCCGTGTCTTTGTAACCTGGCCTCTCAGAGGTGGATCACCCTGCCTCTACCCCTAAGAGTCACGTGGGCCCCCAAACACTGGGAGATGTTTGGCTAGAGGGTGCCCCTCCCCACAGCCCTGCTCAGCAGAGAGTGGGGAAGGGCAGGGCCAGTGGGAAAAGCGTGCAGGAAGGAGGTTTCCAGTTCCTGCTTCCTCCCCTGCTTACTAGCCTGGGTGACTTTGGGCAGGTTACCCAAGCTCTCTGAGCCTCAGTTTCCTCTTCTATAAAATGGGAATAATGATAATACTCCTTCCCCAGGGCTGTGATGAAAAATGCGATTAATATAGGCAAACACATTGGCAAATTGTAGAATCCTGAACAAATTCAACCTCTCCCTATTTTCCCATTTTTAAATACTGTAAATAACTTTTTAAATGATTCTTAAATTATAATTTTTTTTCAGTGTCTACAATCAATTTTATTTTAATATAATCTAAACACATACCATTTAGAAAATACCAAGAAAAATTTATGTACAAGAGTTGATGCTACTGCATTTGGATAAAGCTGGCAAGTTCTTGCTACTAGCACAGCCCAGGAAACACCA
This sequence comes from Eschrichtius robustus, assembly GCF_028021215.1. Taxonomy (NCBI): domain Eukaryota; kingdom Metazoa; phylum Chordata; class Mammalia; order Artiodactyla; family Eschrichtiidae; genus Eschrichtius; species Eschrichtius robustus. The sequence continues at coordinate 167,520,221 of NC_090826.1, read as the reverse complement.
CCGAGGAAACCTAATATATTGGAATAGGTGTTGTGGTGTTTGGCCCACAGTTTGATAGCTCTCAGGGTTAACCTGAGAAGTTGTCAATGTTTGGTACTAGATGTACAATTTCATCGGTTACCCTGCAACCATTAAGACTTCTTACGCACCTTATATCTAAATTTTTAAGCAGACTGTCATCTCTTAAGCCCAAATCTCCTGGAATAGTCTGCAGTGCTAATCCTGCAAACAAAGTATCAATCTCTATTCCATCAAAACACAGTTTGATAACTGGTACAAATGCTTCTTCAACAGCTCTTAAATCTTTTACTTCTTCCTGTAATTTCAACTTATGATAGAATGAGGTGAAAAAAATCACTTCGATCAACATGTCTTGATGTGCAGCACACAACGCATCAATATCGGCACCTTTTGTATGTACTCCTAATCTCTAAGATCCAAATGTAAAAATTTTTCCACCACCATTTTCAATTACAGATTGTGGAAGATTCTCGCTTTCACTGATTTCTCGTATCCACTCTTTTACCAGGTTATTTAATTTTCCCCAAATTAAAATCCTGCGCTGCAGTTCCTCTTCCTCTTCAAAAACGCCAAAGGGCTTCAGAGTCTCAATTAGTTTCTGTGTACGTAGGCAGTCAGTCTCCTTGGGGGCTGCTAAGCTGATGGGAGAGGTAATGCCATAGTGCTTCTGTGGCGGCTGTGTTTGCTGTGATCCCTGTGTTGTAACTGGAAACCGCATGGTCTCCTGCACGGGCACTGCCCAGTCACCCTGCCGCCCTGGGCATGACCCACTGAGAAGGGGGTGAGGGGTGCCTACCTCAGCCCTGGGTCCAACCCCCTTAAATTATACTTTTTAGAAGCCATTTTAATAGGTGCCTTTTAAACATTTTAATAGACTTTGTTAGCACAGTTTTAGGTTTACAGAAAAATTGAGATGATAGTACAGAGAATTCCATACACACCAGCCCAGTTTCCCCTACTGGTAACTTCTTACATTATTAAGTGTGGGACATTTGCTACAGTTAATGAACCAGTATTGATACATTATCATTAACTAAAGTCCATACTTCAGCTTTCTTTAGTTTTTACTTAAGGTCCTTTTTCTGTCCCAGGATCCCATCCAGGACACCACATTACATTTAGTCGTCATGTCTCCTAAGGCTCTTCTTGGCTGTGACAGTTTCTCAGCCTGTTTTGGATGACCTTGTCACTTTTCAGGAGTACTGGTCCGGGATTTTGTAGGATGCCCCTCTATTGGAATTTGTAGGTGCCTTTTTAAAAAAGAGTGCTTGTAGTTAAAAAAAAAAAAAAAAAAAAGAACTAGAAAATAGGTGTTGGCTAGTTTGGTGGGGAAAATAAATATATTTTTTCCTTTTTCTTAAAACAATGGCTTCACCGCCAGCCCCAGCACCACCCTCACTGCCCCCGACCCCAGGGGCTTCTCCCAGCTCCTGGGGCAGATGTGTGCGGTCCGTGAGTCCTCCTGTCCTCTCCCCGGCGGCTCTTCTGGTTATAAATGCTTTTTCTTTTTTTTTCTTTTTTTTTAAATAGATGATTCCTTTTTTTTTAAAATTTATTTTATTTATTTATGGCTGTGTTGGGTCTTCGTTTCTGTACGAGGGCTTTCTCTAGTCACGGCGAGCGGGGGCCACTCACTGTCGCGGCCTCTCTTGTTGCGGAGCACAGGCTCCAGACGCGCAGGCTCAGTAGTTGTGGCTCACAGGCCCAGTTGCTCTGCGGCATGTGGGATCTTCCCAGACCAGGGCTCGAACCCGTGTCCCCTGCATTGGCAGGCAGATTCTCAACCGCTGCGCCACTAGGGAAGCCCTATAAATGCTTTTTCACAGCTTTTCTCCCCTGTGGCTGCTGCCTGTGCTCCCAGCTTCCTTTCCTGCTGCACCTGAGACAGGCCCATAAACGGGCCAGGGCTGAATCTCCCAGAGGCCCCGTCCTGCCCGGGCTGCCCCAGCCTTGGCAATCACACAGCGGGGTTCCTGCCTCATCCGAGGCCTAAAGTTGGGCACATCTCTCCTTGGCTGTCCCTGACCTCCTCTCCCCAGGGAGGAGAGGCAGCAGGAATCCTCCCCAAAGAATCTCCCCCGCCCCATTGTCATGTACATGTTCCTCTGAAGCCAGAGGAAACTTCCAAAGAGTTTACACGGTTCCTTTGCTTCCTGTGGGCCTGTGGATCAGAGTGTGACTTTTCGCTTGTTCGGGTGCTCCCTGAGCCAGGAGCCAGGCCACATCCCTGTGTGGACTCTGGTCTGTTTCTGAGTTGAGGGGATTGGATCCTAGTTCCGTAAGGTCTCACTACTTCTGACGTTCTGTGACTTCCACTGGCAGTCCCCACCCTCCACCGCACCCCGCCGGCACCAGGCTGCAGATCATGTTTGTTGAGCAATAACGTCTCCACCCCAGGGTCTGAGACCCTTGCTCAGATCGTCCCCCACAGGATCAGCCACAGAGAGGCCCCCATCCAGGGGATTTCAGAAATGAAGGGCCACGTGTTCTGCGAGGTCTAGTGGGGTCCTGGGCAGCAACAGTGGGGCGAGGAAGCCCCAGGAGGAGGGTAGTCTGCTCTGGCTGGGCCAGCGTTGGGTGGCCTGTGTGCAGTGGGGCAGACTCTAGACCAGCACTGTCCACCAGCACGTTTAGCAGTGATGCGAAAGTTCTACGCTGTCAATATGGTAGCTGCAAGCCACAAGTGGAGCATTTGAAGTGTGACTAATGCAGCCAAGGAACTGAATTTTTAATTTTCTTCCGTTTGAACGTGAAAAGCCACATGTGCGTTATGGCCACTGCAGCGTTGGGATCCGGCCTCCCATCCTTGACTTTCCGGGATGGGATGGTCTCCACACAGAGCCAAGCAAGGCACATACATCAGTAAACATCTGTAAATGGCAGGGTCCAGAGTGAGGACTTGGGTGTCCATCAGTTAGAGGTTGGCCTCTTGGTTCTGCCACTTCCTGGCTCTATCACATGGGGTAAATCACCGTCCTCGTTAAGCCTCAGTTTCCTCATCCATAAAGTGGGGATGATAGTAGTATCTACCTCAGAGGGCTGTGAGGATGAAATTAAATAATGCGTGGAAAGCTCAGAGTGCCAGAGGCTGACACTTAGTAAGGGTTTAATAACTGCAAATTGCAAGTTACCTTTGGGGAGAGTGTGGCTTGAGGGAAGTATGGAAATGAGGCTGGGGAGGGGAGGTGGAGCATGCCCTGCTGTGTCTTGAACAACCAATGGGGTCTGTCTCTAGCACTTGGCATTAGGAGGTGACCAAGGAGCTGGTATTTGGAGGAAAGTTCAAGAAACTCGGTGAAGTCTCCTGCTCCAACTTTCAGGGCTCGTGCAATGGCCGTTGCTCCCTGACGTTTCCCAAAAGGCCAGGAGACTCCTCACTGCCACCGCGCTTGGGCCCTCTCCTCTCCCAGCACTCACTTTGCCTGCAGCACGCCTGCTATTTTCAGTCTCAAGCCTCTACTTACCCACCTGTGAAATGGGAACAAGGTGACCTGTCTGTCCTTTCCTTTTCCCATGAGGCGGAGAACCTTAAGGCTGTATGACTGATGGTTTCTCTCTCTCTGGGGATCAGGACCAGAGTGAGAAAACCTCTAACGTTCATTCTTATTGCAATCCCCGATGTGATCTCTCCCCTGTGTTTTGCCGCCCCAGCTGCAGTGAGACTTTACCTTTAGTTCAACACTGTGAAGGCCCCCAGGAAACCAGGAAGTAGATCCTCACCCTCTGGTTCCCCCGGGAGGTGAGGAAGGAATTCTGAGGGGTAGGAATCTAAGATGGGGTTGGCTCCACCTCCTCGCCTGCTGGGGCCTCTGGCCACGGAGGGGCTGGGGAGGAAGGCGAGGACGTGGATGTGGATGGCAGGAAGACACAGGGCTACGGAGAGCTGGCTGGTAACTCTGCTATCTGGTAGTGACCGCAGCGTCCACGGCCGCAGGGAGCTGGGGAGCAGAGTCGACACCTACAACCGGGAGGCCGCGTCCTCCCGGTCCAGGGCGGCCAAGGGTGGCACGGGGCGGGGCCTCCCTTCCGAGAGTCTGGTTTGTCCATGCAAGTTCGGCCTGCGACAGTGTGACCCTGAGGCCTCGGCATCCTCGTCCCCCTCCATCCTCCCTCCTCCTTCTCCCTTTCAGGGCCCCTCTCCTCAGGAGCAGCAGGGGGAAGGGAGGGAGAGGGCACACATGTGGTTTGGATCATTTGTTCTTGCTGCAGTTCTGCTTGCAGCTCACGGAAGGAGGCTGAAGACCCGTGTTTACCAGGGTTGGGATGTGAGCAGAACGGAGCACCTCCACCTCCCCCCGACAGTGCTGATGTAGTGAGACGTGATTGTGTGCAGGGTGTCATTCCGCTTCGGGGGTACCCTTCTCTGGGCTGCTCCAGAAAATGAAGCAGTCACGGAAGGGTTGGCCCCGTGGGACTCATCGGCCACCATCGCGCAGGGCCGGGCGCTGGCAGGGTGTGCACTTCCTCTGGGGAACACCAGCAGCCCAGGGGTTGGGGGAGCGCCTACTGGCTCCCAGGGACTTCCTTCCGAAGCTGAGACGCCCCAGGCTGCCTCGGCCAGGAGAGAGTCATTCTGTCAGCAGGGTCTCAGGCCTCCTGGACACTGTTAAATACCAGTGTCTCGGGAAGGGTCAAATTTAGCCAGAAGCAGCCTCAATATCTTGGTCCCTTTATCATTTATCTAGCTGTCACCATGGAAAGCAAAGGCACAGAGCCCTGCAGGGATGAAACACAGGACAAGCAGGACTTGAGAGGGAGCAGGCTTTCCCGACCTCGGCCCTGCTGGTGGTTGCGGCCGGCTCATTCTCCATCATGGGGGTGTCCTGAGTGCTGCGGGATGCGTGGCAGCGTTCCCAGCCTCTGCCCATTAGATGCACTGGCAGCCCTCCCCAAGCATGACAACCAAAGATGTCTCCACACAGAGCCAAAAATCCCTTGGGGGTAAGGGGAGCAAAAACGTTCCTGGCGGGGAACCAGTGGTAGATCCGGGGAGAGAAGGGGGCTATGGACACAGTAAGTACCACGGGGCAGGCGGAGGGTAGTCATTGGGCATCCAGGGTGCGATGCCTGGGCTGGCAGCTGGTGAAGACCAACCCCACACACGTCCAGAATCACCTCCCCTAAGCCAGCCACAGTTAGCAGTAAGCGTTGTCCTGGGGAAGGAGGAAACATCGAGCTGCGGTCAGGGCGGCATTGCTGGCATGTTTGACCCCATGGAGAGGAGCTCCAACCTTCCCTTCCCGGGGAGCTGCTGCAGCAAAGGAGGAGATCGGCCCTTTCTACGTCTCGGGACGCTCCCCTTGGCGGGCCGTCTGTCTCATCAGCTTCCCGGAGCAGGCATGTGCGGTACATCTCAGGTCCTGGGGTGCCCCGGGGACCACAGAGTGACTGGGTGTCTGGGCACGGCATCCTGGCACTGGCATCTCTCCGTGTTGACTCCTCTCTTGCTGGCATGTCCCCCCGCCCCAGGGGCAGACTCTGTCAGCTGGCAGGTGCCTCTTACTGCCCCTGGCCAGGCACAGATTTCAGGAAGGTCCCGGTCTCCTTGCACCTGTATCTACTGTGTAGCAATCTGCCCCACCATCAAAGGCTTGAAGCAACAGCAATCATTTTCTCGTTCTCTCCTGTGGTCCTGAAGGATAGATAACTGGGCTTAGCGGGGGGACTCTCTCAGGGTCCCTCGTGGGGTTGCAGTCAGATGGGGATGGGCTCAGGTCACCCGAGGGCCCCCCACCCATGTGTCTGGTGCCTGGGCTGGAGGCTAGTCAGCTGAGTCTCCAGGGTCTTCCTGCATCCTGTGTGGTCTCTTCCATGGAGGCGTTAAGGGAGCTCCACTTCTTACACGGAAGTTATAGAGAGAGCGCCTCAGAAGTCACAGAACATCACTTCTGCCGTATCTGTTCACTGAGACAGACAGAGGCCCACCAGCTTCAAGGGGAGGGGTGCAGATGCCACCCCCTGGTGGGGAAGGGCACGGTTCTAGAAGAACATGTGAAACCAGAAATATCGTGGCTGCCATTTTGGGAAGTTGCCACGGTTCCTCCCCTTTGAATAATGGTCTTGTCCTTCACCGCTGGTGACCCAAGGCTGCTCGGATGCTAGCCCATCGTGGTTGGGGCAGGTGTGTTCTCTGGGACTTCCCAGTATGCAGGGCGGACGGGCACTCAGCGGGCTGGGCTGGTGCTGCCAGCTTCAGGACTCCCTTCACCTGCTGAGGTTTCCTGAGACACCCTGCCGGGCCCCGAGGCCCTTTCTGCTTCCATTCGGCCAGCGTTATTGGGTGCCTGTGACCGCAAGAGCAGTGGGCTGGGACTTTAGGCAGAAGAAGACAAACAACAACAACCAAAAGCCCCGCGGTCCTTTCTCCACACCAGACTCTTCTCGTCTCCAGCTCCTCCTCCCACATCCATCTGGTCCTCTCTGTTCTGGGTCCTTAATCCCTCCTCACGCCTCTCCAAGCCTCTCCACCTACCAACCCCCCATTACTCCACGGTGCGCCTTAGTTCTCACCTGGATTCCTGCTCTGGGTGCCTGCCTGTCACCGGTCCATTCTGACGTTACTGCCAGAGGCCCTGTCGTCAGGGAAGTGACGGCCAGTGGGGGAAACAGTTAAATGGACACATTAAATATAAGTTCTGATCATGCTGTAGTAGGGGTCAGCTGGGTTGCAGTGTGAGGACACAGGAGGGGACGGCAAGGGATGGGACAGTCCCCAAGGAAGACTAAGGAAGGAGGTGGAGGGAAGGTGTGGGGCAGAGGAAGCAGAGCAAAGTGTGTGCTTCCCCAGCAGGAAGGAGCCCATTCTGGAAAGCACAAGTGCTATTTTCTTGTGCCTGGAGGGTCTGTGCAGAAGAAGAAAGGGTGAAAGGGAACCTTCGTTTAAATTCCCTCGGGGTCAGTTCAGACTCTGCAGAAGTGTAACCCATCTCCAGACTCTGTCCCCCCTAGCCCCCCGGTGTCCTCGCACCCCCTCTGCCCTGCCCCCCACCCTCCTGGACAGTGCCACACCACCCCCCATACCTTCCGGTGCCTGCACTTGACTTTCTCTCTCCCTGCAAGCGCTTCCCACCCCACCTCCACCTCGCTCTCGGGACCAGTCCGAGCTCCCCTCTGCGAACCCCATGCCCCTACAGCCCGTGTGCCCTGTTTGGACTTGAGTCCTGGCGCTCTCCCCCGTCCTCTCTGATGGTGTTTCCACGTTGTTCCCCACGCCGGCTGGTGAGCCCCTGAGAGTGCGAAGCACCCTTCTCTAGACCTGGCTCAGGAGGGACGTCTGAGACCAGACGGGAGGCAGAAGAGGCACGTGCGCCAGAGTCGGTGCTCAGAGGCTCTCGGGGCGGCTGGTGTGCCCGAGGAGCCACGGGAAGCAGCAGTGAGGGGTGCTGAGGCCGGGCTGGGGGTGTAGAGCTCTGCGAGGCTGGCCCTGGGCTTCATGTCCTGTCCGCTCTTTCTCCTCCGAGATGAAGAGCTTCCTCAGCCTGTGTTGCTTCCCGGAGCACGTGCTCCACGTTGACAGGGTCCCTGCCCTCACAGAGCTTCCGTCCTCCTGGGACTGTCAGCAGGCATCACGCCCTAGAGTGATGGAGCTGCAGTGGGAAGGTGGGCCGGGAGCCAGCACCTCCTGGGTTCTCTGCTGCACTTCCCTGTGGGTGGAGGAAAGACAGTGATGGTGGGAGGGAAAGGAGGAGAACGCACACAACAAACATCACGTTCCCCTCTTGAGAGAACTTCCAGCAGCCACAGATGTAATCCGCGTCACCATGCCGGCCCCATCCACCCCCCCCCCCACTACAGCGGGCCCCAGGCGTCCTCGGCCTGCGCTCAGCGCTGACCCTCAGGACTGGACACAGAGGCCCGTGGAGCACAGCTCTGGAAATTTACCGACGTGGCTCGGCATGAATTTATCTTTTTAGAAGAGGGCTCTGGAGCTTAAAGGAGCTATTCATGAGGTCCGCCCATGGGTGCTGTGTGCTCAGAGGGTGGGGATCTGGGCTTGCCAAGTGTGTGCAGTGGAGGGAAGCCTGTGTGTACATGGTCACGGTCACAGCGAGGCCGCAGAGGAGCCGGACAAGGGCAGCCCAGCTGGGGACAGTTGAACCTTTATCCAGATAGCCTGGGTGCCCGAGTCCAGGAGGGTGAGGCAGCTGTGCTTAACGAATGAGCCAAGATCCTACTCAAGCCTTCTTTTCCCAAGCAAATTAGAAGGGGAGCGGGAGGTCTGAACTAGGAGGGGATTCCTGAGGTCCCTTGAGAAAAGTGGCTTAAGCGATCTCAGCAGGTGCCCAAGGGTGGGCCAGAGAGAGCCACACTAAATAGTCATTGAACAAGTGAATAAATTCAAAATTAATGCATGAATACTCTTCTGCCGTAGGCACAAAAACAGTAAAATTTTGTGCGAAAACCCATGGGAAAGGCATGCAGGGAGAGAAAGTGAGTAGCAAACTGCAGACACGGGGGAGGCAGTTTGGTTGTTAAAGGAACCTCTTGCCTTGTCTTCTGTGAGGGGACAGAGCAGAGAAGAGTCCGCGAAGCCATACTCAGCCCAGGGGGCGGGTATCGGGCCCCTGGTCCTGCGCTGGGGTGGGGCTGGGCGTAGGGGGCAATGGCCACAGTCCCAGGTGAGGCACGGGCAGGGGTGAAGGTGAGGGGCTCCATCACTGCAGGGGCCATTCTTGGGTTTTGAGTAAATGCGTTCGTGTCTACATCCTCGTCAGTGCGCATCCTTTACCTTTATTTACCGTCCCCCCTTCCCCCTGCTTGCTTCTGAAGATTTGGCAGGGGCTCAGGATGATGAGACAGGCCCCAAATGCACTCAGCAGGTCACATTCCTCCCCCATCTCACCCCCTCCTCCTTGCCACCTACCCGCCCCCACATCCTGAGCTGTCACCCTTTCCGAAACAGGGCGTAACTCATCCTCAGTCGAGACTTCACCTCTTCTGGGCCTCAGTTTTCTCCCTTATAAACTTAGAAGATAAAAAGAGCAAACCCTCAGAGACAGTGTTCTAAATGCTTGACTTTTTTTCTCCCATTTAATTCTCAACTCTGTGAGGCCATTTCCTATCAAACCCATTGTATATATGAGGAAATGAGCACAAAGTAGTTTGCCCTGAGTCAGAGCCGGAATTTGAACTCCATGTTCTGGCTCTGTTGTTTGTTAATTTTGGGGGTGTGAGTGGGAGGGAAACCTGACTCCTCCCTAGAAAATGCATATATTTGCAGACATGCAAAATGTGCACACAGTGTTTTCGGGTTCCAGATCTCTGAAGCCCATCCAGGACCCCCAGTTTCCCTTTTTCATCTGATCCTAACAACCCTTTGAGGATATGTGTATATTATCCCCCTTCCACAGCTGAGAAAACATGGGCTCAGAGAAATTAAGAAATGTGTCCAAGATCACACAATCTTAAGTGGCAGGATCAGGATTCAAATCCAGGTCAGTCCTCCTAGCTCTATCCAGGGGGTCTTTCCCTTCTGGTTCGGGGATCACCTGGAGGCCCCGCGGGGCTATGGGTGCCTGTGGAGCCCCTGCCCTGTGCCTGGGATCTGGGAAGGCCAGCCAAGGCACTCCTCCCCCTCTAACCTCCGTGGTGGGTCAGCACATCAGCCCAGCCGCAGCCTTACTTGGGACCCATCAGCACCCAGGCTGACAGCACCCAGTTCTCACCCAGCGGGCCAGCGCTCCCAGTGGGCAGGCACCCTGCAGCGGGCTTGTGCACCTCCTCCTAGCTCAGTGCTGGCAGAGAGAGCCCCAGGACAACGTGGAGTGGACTTGTAGAGGGGGTTGTGCAGGAAGGGTGATCCCTAGGGCCTGGGCTGGAGGAACGAACCCGGCCAAAGGGGACTGACAGGGCAGCCGAGAGCCAGCATCTGAGGAACCCCGAGAGGGTGGAGTTGGTGCAGGGGCCTCCTGGTGCCAGGAGGCAGAAAGGTGCACGGGAAGGTGAGAGAACGCGGTGTGAAGCAAGATGAGGAACCAGTGAGGGCAGTTCTTTAAGGGAACGGGCAGGAACACAGCCTCCAGAGAGACACGCCTTTTATAGGGATCCAGAGGTCCCCACTGGGGAGGGCAGGGAACCTCTGCTCCCACCTAAGTCCAAGTTCTAGGGGCAGGTCTGGCGTGAGGTCTGGACTGCCCCCGCCCCAGCCTCGGCTGGTTTCCTTTCTCTCGTGCTTTTTTTTTTTTTTTTTTAAACAACAGCTCCTGTTTATTTATTTATTTTTATTTATTTATTTAATTTATGGCTGTGTTGGGTCTTTGTTTCTGTGCGAGGGCTTTCTCTAGTTGCGGCGAGCGGGGGCCACTCTTCATCGCGGTGCGCGGGCCTCTCACTGCCGCGGCCTCTCTTGCTGCGGAGCACAGGCTCCAGACGCGCAGGCTCAGTAGTTGTGGCTCACGGGCCCAGTTGCTCCGCGGCATGTGGTATCTTCCCAGACCAGGGCTCGAACCCGTGTCCCCTGCATTGGCAGGCAGATTCTCAACCACTGCGCCACCAGGGAAGCCCCTCTCGTGCTTTTTATTTGCTCCACCCCTAGCCCCGCTCCAGACTCCCAGAACCCTGCCTCTCCCTTTTCCCCACTAACCTGCTCTCAGTCATTTTCACGTTAGGGCATGTAAATGCACGGGTCCCTTTCCCTCAGTACTTGCGTTCGAGGTCCCACCTCAGTGCAGGGTGAGGACTGTTCTGTCCCGGGAGTTTCGTCTGCACGTGGTGCAGATGTGCAGAGGAAGGGGGCAGTGGGCTCCTGTAGGGAGGGGCACCCAGGTGGGCTTCTAGGATAGGCAGCAGGGCAGAAGATCCCCCAGCCTCCCTCCCCAGCCTCACAGGCCTGTACTGGCTGAGTGTCTCCCAGGACAGAAAGGAGGGGCAGAAGCTTAGCTGGGTGTGGGGGGAGCCCGGATGTGGGAGTGGTCAGCCTGTCGAGCCTGCGGGCAGGCCTTCGGGGTGGTTCAGGAACCTCTGGGCAGGGCCCTGTCTGCCTCAGTGATGGACGGGGCCAGCAGCCACCTGCTGAAAGGAAATGTAGCAGGGAGCCAGGGTGGTCAAGGACCTCTAGTGACCTAGCTCTGATACCTGTCCCTGCTTGTGTGCAGGGCTCTGGACAGACCGAGGCAGGTATCAGGCTTCCAGAATGAGAAAGGCAGATGAGAGGTGGTGAGTCAGAAGGTGTTAAGTGTTTAGATAGGCCTCGCCTCATTCCTCAGAAATTTTTTTGGCCTAAACCCCCCCCAAGAAAAGGCATACAATGAAACCATATATTATAAAGAAAAATAATCAATTCTATAGACAGGACTTCCCTGGTGGCACAGTGGCTAAGAATCCGCCTGCCAGGGACACGGGTTCGAGCCCGGTCTGGGAGGATCCCACATGCCGCGGAGCAACTGGGCCCGTGAGCCACAGTTACTGAGCCTGCGCGTCTGGAGCCTGTGCTCCGCAACAAGAGAGGCCGCGATAGTGAGAGGCCCGCGCACCGCGATGAAGAGTGGCCCCCGCTTGCCGCAGCTGGAGAAAGCCCTCGCGCAGAAACGAAGACCCAACACAGCCATAAATAAATAAATAAATAAATAAATAAAATTTTTAAAAAAAAAAAAAGAATGTCTTGATTTAAACTGATGTCCAAGATGTCCCTAAAGTTAAAAAAAAAGGAGGTGATGAAATAATATGCAGAGTGTTATCCCATTTAAAAAAAAAAAAAAAAAAGAATCCTCCTGCCAATGCAGGGGACACGGGTTCGATCCCCGGTCCGGGAAGATCCCACATGCCGCAAAGCAAGTAAGCCTGTGCGCCATAACTACTGAGCCTCCGCTCTAGAGCCCATGAGGCACAACTACTGAAGCCTGTGTGCCACAACTACTGAAACCCGCGCGCCTAGAGCCCGCGCTTCGCAACGAGAGAAGCCACCGCAATGAGAAGCCCACGCACCGCAACGAAGAGTAGCCGCCGCTCGCCGCAACTAGAGAAAGCCCGCGCACAGCAACGAAGACCCAAAGCAGCCAAAAATAAATTAAATTAAATTAATAAATAAAGTATAGACAATCCAGAAAGAAGAGGATGTCAAAACCTGGAGAGAGGAGAAAGAACATGGGTGCTGTCAGAAGGACCTCAGCCACTAGAGGTGGGCCCTGCAGCTAGTGTTGATGCCTGACAGCTGCTCACTGGGCCCCCGGGGGAGATCTGGTTCTGAGCAGCCCAGCTCCTGGAGAACCTCCCAGGGTGAGCCAGCGGCTCCAGTGAGCTCCATGGTCCCTGCCTGTGTGAGATGTCAACAGCAAGGGTTCCAGGGTCAAATAAATTTGGGTAACATTCATATTATACCCAACTCCCCTTACCCTTGGGAAGGTCACAGTGTGTAATTATTGAAAGGTTCTGAGATGTCTCCACACTTGACCTGGTTAGCTTTGCATTTCCCCAACTTACTTGACCACAGAACCCATTTCTCAAGGAACATCTGTTAACCCCAAGGAACTAGTTTCTACAGAACACACTTTAGGGGACACAGGAATAAGTGACTTGATTGGTTGTTTGTTCTTACTGACTAGAGACCAGTTATTATGGAAGACTTTACCAAAAAATAATCATTTTCATTTAGAAGACTTGATATGGAGCTACTTTTTTTTTTACTGCAAATACTGACATAACCAATTATCTATTGGTTAGATAATAAACTAGGCAATAAAGGCAATAAACTAGAGTTTCTGGTAATAAAACTACAATTTAAGCACATAGAAGGCACATGTTCTATATAATAAATCATCCAAAAATAACTTCAGATTGTGAAGATATGAATTACAAAAGGGGAGCCAATACTATGTTCGCCCATTTTTTCTTTATTTCTATTTCCCCCTTGTTGTTGTTGCTGTTCTGTACCTTGCTTTGTTTCACTTAACACATCTTGGAGATTATTCCGTATCAACAGAAAGCATCTTCGTTTTTTTTTAGGGCTGCGCAGAATATTGTCGTAGAGGGAACATAGTTTGTTTCACCTGTTCTCTATGGATGAACATTTACCTTTAGTCTTTTCTGTTGCAACCAATGCTGCAATAAATAACCTTACACGTACATTATTTTCACACATGAGTATGTCTGTAGGAAGATTACTACATGTGGAATTGCTGGAGCATATTGACGATATCCTCAAATTGCCTTTGTCGGGATTGAGCGTGTACATTCCCCCACGCCTCTCCAAATGATCATGCTTTGACCTTTGCAATCCGAAAGGTGAAAAATGGTGTCTTAGTATAGTTTTATTTTATGTTTCTTTTATGATGAGTGAGGATAAATGCCTTTTAATATGTGTAAGAGACATTAATTTTTCCTTTTTCCATTAACTGTTTATATCTTTGCCCATTTTTCTATTGAGCTTTCATTTTCTTCCTTTTAAATACTAGGAAGATTTATATATCACTTGTGGTCTGGGATCTGAATAACATATTTTTCCCTATTAATTTTTAGTTTGACCTTGCTTATTGTGATTTTTTTTTACCATGCAAATTTTTTTTACTTTAATGTAAAGTTTATCATTTAAAATTTTTATGGCTTCTAGGTTACAATTTGATAGCCTATCACCACTCTAAGATTATAATAGAATTCTCCCATTGTCTCTTCTAGGATATATAGATTTATAAATATATTTATAATGTGAACATATTAAAATATAATATATCATATAAATACATAAACAATAAATATGTAAATAATACAAATGGCTAGATTTATCATATTTATATATAACATATAAATAATATAAAGTACATTGTTAAGATATATAATGTTATGTTTATGTAAATATTATTCCATTTAGAATTTATCCCCATGACAAGATGAGCTATAACTTGATTTTTTTCTAGATGGCTACTCAGTTCCAATTCCAGTTGTGAATAATTTATCTTTACTAAATTCCTATGTTTGGAACTATTTCTGGACTTTCTATTTTGTGCCATTTATGAATCTCTGTATGCTCTTGCACAAGTTCTGTACTATTTTAAATATTGTAGCTCTATATGTGTTTTAACAGCTAATAGAGCTAGACTCCACTCCCTTTAGATTTTTTTCTGGCTAGGCTTTATGTTTACTTTTTCCTTGTAAATTTTAGGATCAGCTAAGTTCCAATTTTTAAAAAATCCTCTTGCTATTTTTATTGGGACTGCGTTAAATTTATAGACTGACTTAAGAGGAAGTGCCAATTTTATGATGATGAATCTTTTTAGCCAAGAATGCGGGCCACCTTTTAAATGGAGTAAATGATTGTCTACGCCTCTCCAGGCAGGGTGGTGTCCTTGGAGTTAGCTATAAGGGTGAACCACACTAGTCAGAGAAGTCTTGAACACTGTTGGACATAAACAGCGTGGCTGGAAGCCTCTGTAATCAAATGAGGAAGCATAACCATCCCTCCCAGAAGAGAGCCCTGATGTGAGTCGGAGGCAGTTGTCAGGATTCTAGAACTGGGTCGTGTACAGATGCCACCTTGAAGGAACAGTGCCTGCAGCCAAGGGACATAGCTCAAGCCAAGCTCACAAAGAAGGAGCCAGGGAAGAAATACACTAATCTCACTTTCCTCCCTCCCTCTGGTCTTTAGGGCTCCCCGCTGGCCAAACCCTCCCAGCAGCCAGAGGCCCCGGGAGCCCACAATTTCATCCACTGAGGTCAGCTCTGGGGCAGAGGGCAGGATGGAAAAGGGTGTAGGCTGGATGTGGGGAGGCAACCAGAAGGTACCCATCCTCACCTCCAGCTCACGCAGTCTGGCACTCAGGCCCCCAAGACAGTTGTGTCTGCTCTGAGATAAATGGAGTAAATAAAGATCAGAAGGTTATCGCCTCCTTCTGCCCCTTCTAAAAGGACTTTGTATCTGGGCAGGAAGGCTAAAATCATGTAACAACTGGAAAACCCACCAGGAAGGGAAGGCAGGAGTTTTGTGGTGCACTGTTCAGTGACACATCCCCTGAGCGGTCTGGGCGGCCACCCTCACCTCTGCCAAAATATCTTCTTGTGTGACTGGAGAGCAGAGCCAAACAGACAAACAAATGAGCACGAGGAAGAAATATTTGCTCAAGTCCAGAGTCCCTTATAGATACATAATTTAAACACCCGTAGAAAACTACACACCGGATCTTTCTTTTTCAAGCCCCATCCATGTGGCAACATTCCAGGAGAGGCCTTGGTGACTGGCAGGCACCCTCTCAAACCAGTTTGCACCACAAGTGGTCTGGAGCCCCAGAGGTCAACGGGTTGTCTTGCCTGGCCCGTACCAGCTGGCCTGGTTTTGTTGTTGTTGTTGTTGTTGTTGTTTTAATAAATTTATTTATTTATATATATTTTTGGCTGCATTGGATCTTCGTTGCTGCGTGCAGGGTTTCTCTAGTTGCGGCGAGCGGGGGCTACCCTTCATTGTGGTGCGCAGGCTTCTCATTGTGGTGGCTTCTCTTGATGCGGAGCACAGGCTCTAGGCACGCGGGCTTCAGTAGTTGTGGTGCACGGGCTCAGTAGCTGTGGCGCATGGGCTTAGTTGCTCCGCGGCATGTGGGATCTTCCCGGACCAGGGCTTGAACCCATGTTCCCTGCATTGGCAGGTGGATTCTTAACCACTGCGCCACCAGGGAAGTCCCTGGCCTGGTTTTATCCAGACCAGGATGTGACTGACCCAGACAGGCTGTGCCAGGAGGAGACTCCAGTGACTTCTCCAACCAGGTCACCTCTACAGAAGCAGATCACCATGGGATTACCCAGAGGAGACGGGTTTTCATAAATCATTTTAGGGAGAGTAGATTGTGACCTTGATAGGGAGAACCCTCAGCCCGAAGGAGTGGCACTGTGTGAGGCTACAGCTAATGAGGGTGTAGAACGGGTTTCCACGTGGGGAGAAAACCCTCAGGCGGACGTGGCCATCCAGGCAGAGCGAGCAGGAAGCTAGAGAGAAAACACTGTGCAGCCCAAACACTGAAACATAATGGAGTCACCTCTCAAGGACAGAAGCCCCCAAGACCATGTTTTGTGAACTGGGTGAATTAGACATTGACACCTACTTGTAAAGGAGACTGTTCAGATTATACATTAAAAGCATGTGCTTTGCTCAGACAGATCTGACAGCCACTCATCAGCTGAGACCTTGGGGTGAGCCACCCGATCTCCTTACAGAGGGTGGTAATAGTACCCACCTACCCCAGATTGTTTTGTGGCGAGGAAATGAGATAACGTCATGATACTTTCGACTGAAAAAAACGCACAACCTAAAAGTCGCGAGTTATGTTTTATTCGGGGACCTAACTGAGGACTATAGCCTGGGAGACAGCCTCTCAGGTAGCTCTGAGGGACTGTTCCAAAGAGGTAAGGGAGGAGCAGGATATGTAGGAGTTTTTACTGAAAAAAATAATGTAGTGGACATCAAAAGATCACCGCTAATCACAAAAAAACAGACATCTCAAGTTAATGATTTTAGTGTTTTTCTATGTATGGGAAGATCCAAGAGTCTGGGCTCATTGAAATTATTCCCTAGATATGCATCTTAACTATCTAGGACCAGTTTTTCTCCATCCTGAATCCCCTCAGGGTGCCCTGTTTGGGTGGCTACCGTGGCTGATGGCTTGATGGCCGCAACATTGTTGTTTCCTGGAATGACAGGCAACATTTTGTTGTTGTTGTTTGCAATGCATGTAAAGCATTTTAGCACAGGGCCTGGCACACAGTAAGTCTCCGTGAATGTAAACTACGATAACCGTTGTCTTCAGATCTTGTTACTGAGAAAGCTTATATGAACAGATATTAAATAAACTTTAAAAATGGGCTCTACATAAGGGAGCTTCCCAACTTAGTTAAAAATATTTTGCTGCATGGGGTGAGGGAGAAAGTTAAGAAATCAGAATAATAAAATAGGATTTCAAGTGCTTCCACCTTATTAGAAATCAAGATGTTCTTCTAAGTGGCTCTAAGTCTCCCTCAACTCCAGAATTTGGAGACCCGATAAAAAAACTTTGAACCTTTGACTGTAAAATGCATCTAACTCTTGTTGCTTCTTGCTTGTGCTGTGATCTTAGTGCCAGGGTCTTGGCTGTGCAATGACAGGCCATCGTCCTGTTGCTGTAAGGAATTGCATTGCAGTGAATGGGTGATATGTTTTAATATTTCTGAGCCAAGGATATTGGGGTATTAAGATACAATGTAGGATTTCAGGAAGCTGCCAGCTCGTTACCCCTTAGTTTTAAATTTGAATTGCAGTTGGATTTTCCTAGTTAGAAGTGGAGTCTTTCCCTAGTTAGAAGAATCAGATACTCTTAACCAAAGGAAATCTTCAGCAGGGTATGGTTTTTAAACAAAACCCAGGATTTGGATTCAGAGGATTTACATGTAAGACCTGCTAACTGTGTAGAACATAGACTTCCTGAGCTTCATCCAAAAAAGGTGATAATAATTAGGATAATCATCTCATAAGATTTCTGTAAGTATCAAATAAAATGTGGACCATGTTCTTTGTAAATTGCAGAGTATTATATACAATGTTAACTACTTGTTATTTCTGTTTATTTATTTATTTATTTTTTGGCTGTGTTGGGTCTTCGTTTCTGTGCGAGGGCTTTCTCTAGTTGCGGCGAGCGGGGGCCACTCTTCATCACGGTGCGCGGGCCTCTCACTGTCGTGGCCTCTCTTGTTGCGGAGCACAGGCTCCAGACGCACAGCCTCAGTAGCTGTGGCTCACGGGCACCGTTGCTCCGCGGCATGTGGGATCCTCCCAGACCAGGGCTCGAACCCGTGTCCCCTGCATTGGCAGGCAGACTCTCAACCACTGTGCCACCAGGGAAGCCCCTACTTGTTATTTCTTTCATTCCTTCTGGTGGAAGGAGCACAGACCAGAAGTGAAGAGTCTAGATTCCTGTCCCTGTCTGCCCTTTCCAGGACCTGTGACCTCAAGAAACTTAATCTCTCTCTGTTTTTTTTTTTTTTTTTTTTTGGCCACACTGTGCGGCTCGCGGGATCATAATTCTCTGACCAGGGATTGAACCTGGGCCCCAGCAGTGAAAGCGCAGAGTCCTAACCACTGGACCACCAGGGAATTCCCTTTTTTTTTGTAACTTAATCTCTAAAAGGTACAGTTCTGTCGTCTAGGAGACATTCTAGGATTATGAATCCTTTCAGAGGAAACATGTTAGATTGGAATAGGAAGGGATGAAGAAAGCAATCCTCTCTGAAGGGCAGGGGGAGATGAGGCCTTGCTCCTCCCGGGGTGACCAGGAAAAATACTTCTGGGACATGAAGGAAAAAAACAGGGAGCCATGAAACGTGGCCACTGATTTCTGGGATGTCGCAAGAACGTCCAGGTCTGGTGGTGAGCGGTAATCTGAGACACGTGTACAGTCAGCACTGACCTAGATGTATGACCCACAAAAAGAAAAAGGAAAAGGCATCACTATGAATTCAGTCACTGTCCCACGAATAGCAGCACAGTCAGCTGTGACCTCCAACACTAAAAAACAATCGACAGGTCCTGCAGACACACACTCGTGTGATGCCTACACACACGCACAAGGGAAAGGCATCGACTCCTGGTACCACGGGAAACAGAACCAGGAGGGCGTTAAGATGGCCCCCCCCCCCAGAGTCAGACAGACTGGGCAGCTCTTCTGAGGATTTGACAGAAGAGCTAGAGGAACCATGGGAATAACTGGTTTCAGGACAAATGTCGCTGAAGTTCCTACACTTGGGCCCACTTTATCCACAAGCCTGTCTGCCTCCATGTATTGACAGACCCAAGTCATTTTCCAAGATTCCTAGAAAATCTCAAATAACCTCAAGAAAAATAAGAATCACAGGCATCTCCAGGTTCTCAAAGAAGGACTAAAGTCAGGAGAAGATCTGAAGTTGGAGGAAGGGGAATAGATTGAAAAGGAGGAGCTCATGACTCGAAGAGCAGCTGTCACTTGGTGTAGCCATCCTCCAGGACAGACAGTATGACAAGGTCTAAGTGAGAGAGGGGCGGGTGCTCAGAAAAGGCCTGAATGTCATCTGTTTCAATGACGGTCTGGTTCCTACAAGGCAGCGTATGGAATCAAGCCGGGAAAAGCTCCTCTACCTAGATTTCCATCCTCACCAACCAGGGGCTCCTTCCCCAGGGCCAGTGCTTAAAACCCTCACTGCCAAGTTTCTCTGCAAGCTCCTATTCTCAGTGTGTCAAAGAGTCTCTAGTTTGGTTTATATAAAGATCTAGTTGACCCAAAAGGTTGTCTCTGACATCTGACAAACACCACACCTTTTAAACTCTTCCTTGTCGTGTTTTACTGTTGGCAGTGCACTTAACCTCCCAAGCCTTGCCATCCTCAGCTCTAACATGGAGATGGTCATAGCACCATCCTCATAGAGCTGTTGTGAGAAATAAATGAAATGATGAAACTGCAGTTCCTAGAACAGTGGCTGGCACATAGGAAGGCCTCATCAGTAATGGCTACTGCCCAAGCTCCCCTAGCAGTCAAGAGGCAGGAACTGGTAGCCCTGGCTAATGGGTCAGGAAATAGGGACATGATCTGTTCTTGTAACTGAGAAGTCCAAGGCAGGTGTGGCTTCAGGTACAGCTTGATACAGGGACTCAAGTGATGACACCAGGACATGGTTTCTCTCTCTCCAGCTCTCAGCCCCTCTTCCTCTGAGTTGGCTGCAAGATGGCTTCAGCAGTAGACTGTACCTCATTGTAGAGCCAATGCAGTAGAAGAGGGCACCTGTCCACTCTCTCTGAAGCCCCAGGAGTGGTCTCCTCATACCTCCCTGGCTCTGGCTGGATAACGGAACCTTCCCCAAGCGAACCATTGAAGCCAGAGAATGTGCAGCCTAGCTTGCTGCAGATCCACCTCTGGAACTGGGGGCAGGGCCAGCGCTACCCAAACCTCTCAGGCAGGGAGGAGGCAAGGAGACTTGCTTCCCAGAGGGTCACTGGTGGCGCCAGGAGGGAAGAGATGGCCGCCGAGTGGAAAACTGTGGTGAACCCACAGCGGCCGCCCAACCTAAGGAGCAAAGGGATTTAACTTCCTTTGGCTACCGACTGGCTGGTTAGGGAGGGGTGTGCCTCCACTTCCCACAGGGCCAGCGTGAGCACCTAGAGGCCTCAGAGCTGTTCCCCCATCATTGCTAAGTGTTAGCAGTTCAGCCGGTTCAGCAACTCTCAGGACACCAACTAGTCCACAGAATTCAAAGATTGCGGTGAATTTCAGTAACACTTTTTAAAAAGAGTTGACATTTTTTAAAAATTTTATTTATTTATTTTTATTTATTTATTTTTGACTGCATTGGGTCTTCGTTGCTGCGCACAGGCTTTCTCTAGTTGCAGCGAGCGGGGGCTACTCTTTGTTGCGGTGTGCAGGCTTCTCATTGCAGTGGCTTCTCTTGTTGCAGAGCACGGGCTCCAGTAGTTGTGGCACACAGGCTCAGTAGTTGTGGTTCACGGGCTCTAGAGCACAGGCTCAGTAGTTGTGGCGCATGGGCTTAGTTGCTCCGCAGCATGTGGGATCTTCCTAGACCGGGGCCCGAACCCGTGTCCCCTGCATTGGCAGGCAGATTCTTAACCACTGCACCACCAGGGAAGTCCTTCAGTAACACTTTTAATAGACCTGCCAATTAATAAAAATAAACCCAGCCACAGAAATCAAACTCATCTGAGGCTATTTCCTATTCTTGTCATGGGAAATTGTAGGAAAGTGCACATTCCTTAAGAATGGAGTAAACTTCCTCATCCTCGTCCCAGAACACCCCCATCAGTCGGGCCTTTTATCTCGTGGCAAACATGACCCCTCCCTGCTACCAGCTTGCTTCTGACCACCTGAAACGGGTGTGTGCTTTACACACATGCTCTCGTCACGCCTCCCAGTTACTCACGTGTCACAGAGGAGGGCACCGAGGCTAAGGGGAAGCCAGACTGCCAGACAGCCAACCATCTGACTGTCCCCATCCTTGACTCCCACGTGTGGTACCCACACACCCGCCCAGAGATGTTCCTCGCCCGTCCTCAGGGAGATAGCCCAGGGTGCCTTCTCAGACTCGGGCTCTTGCATTTGTGTCCGTGGGGCTGCCTGCCGGTGTCTTCTTCCTCTTCCTCAGACTCGCCCACCTTTACGCCCTGTGTTGTCAGAAGCCTCTGCTGCTGAATTGGAGTCCTCACTCCACACAGGCTCGCTGCCATGCACCTTCGGTGGACCAGGCACAGAGCCGGCTGTGAGGACACAGTCCAGCCATCACAGGGTTCTGCGTCCTTCAGGGAATGAATTCTCCCATCTCAACTATCACAGCGAAAACATTTCTCCCTCAGCATTCCCTCAACGCATCCCCCCAGCCCTCCTCCATACCCCTCATGTGAGGACCGGGGGGAACACCTGTGCCGGGCTTGCCTTAGGCCTCAAGTGCCAGAGGTGGGAACAAGAGGTTTAACGTCCTCCCGGCACCGCGACCTCTCTGATGAGAGCTCCTTACACCGTGTTCACAGGTGACTGCTGGCTGCTGGCAGCCATTGCCTCCCTCACCTTGAATGAAGAAATCCTGGCTCGAGTCGTCCCCTTGGACCAGAGCTTCCAGGAGAACTACGCGGGGATCTTCCACTTCCAGGTAACTTAAGGGTTGGCTCGAGCTTCTCCTGAACGGGTCCTGAGGGCTAGGAGCAGGTGCTGGGGGCCAGGCACAGTACTCTTCTATGAAGGACACTGAGAGACAGCAGGAAGCTGCCTGGCCGGTCGCCGCCCTGGGGCCCTGTAAGGGCAGCGATGGGGAGGAGGGCGGTAGGGCAGGGTACTCAGGAAGTAATTCCCACATTTTGTTAAGAAAGTTGATTATTTGGGGTCTGATGTGAAGGCACTGCTCACTGTCCTCCTTTTATGCCGGTAAAGGAGAAATAGTATTTTTAAAGGCATAAGGCACAGGGCAGAGTGCCGGAGGGGCAGGTGTGGCCTGGGAGGGAAGGGCAGGTGCCTCTGCGCTCGCTTCTCGGCGAGGCTGTACCTGCAGGAGGAGGACCAGAGGGAGCGTCTCCTCCGGGATGCGACGGGCTTGGGGAAGCGGCGCCGAGGGGCCGGGCAGGGAGGAGGCAGCCGTGGCTGAGGCTCGCGACCCGCACGCTGCCACCACCTCCTCGTCCTGCAGTTCTGGCAGTACGGCGAGTGGGTGGAGGTGGTGGTGGACGACAGGCTGCCCACCAAGGACGGGGAGCTGCTCTTCGTGC
Organism: Eschrichtius robustus; assembly: GCF_028021215.1. Classification (NCBI taxonomy): domain Eukaryota; kingdom Metazoa; phylum Chordata; class Mammalia; order Artiodactyla; family Eschrichtiidae; genus Eschrichtius; species Eschrichtius robustus. The sequence goes on along the minus strand of NC_090826.1, from coordinate 167,498,020 downwards.
ACTCGGCAGAGGGCAGCGAGTTCTGGAGCGCGCTGCTGGAGAAGGCCTACGCCAAGTAAGTGCCCGCTGTGCCCGTCCCCCGGCAGCCTGCCCCCAGCTGCCCTGCCTTCTGGGAAGCAACACGGGAGTTAGTCAAGGGCTGTCCTGAAGAGAAGTCCTATTGTACAGAAGGACTACTCTGGACAAAATTGGGCTCTCAATTCTAGGAGATAACGCACCCAGCTATTGCCGTTTTTAACCAAATGCACAGGAACAAGTCATGGTACTGATCGTGCTGGCCTTGAGAAGGACCTCTGCGTCCTTGGCAGGTCATGTTACATTTTTGTCAGCTAAATACAGCAAAGAGTTGCTGCCCGTGGGCAAAACTATCCATCGCAGAGGTCGGAAAATGATGCAGACTTGCCCACGATACATAATACGCTGAGTGAAACTGGTTTCCCCTAGCCCTCCCAGCCGGGCCCCCGCCCCCCCCCAGGCTGCCCGGAGCCGAGCTTGTCCAGCGCTCAGCACTGCCCATTCTCAGCGGGACGCCCACGTCGGCCCCCCGCTCCAGAGTGGCCTGGTCCTGGCCCTGCTGCCTGGGCTCCCCTCGGGAAAATGACCGGCTCTCAGGCATCAGGAGGATTTCTGTTCCTTCCAGCCCCTGCCAGGGAGGAGGGCCAGGAGTCACACACCCAGCTGTGAGAATCTGGGGCCTGAGGTGCTACTAAGTCTTATGCTCTAAGAGTAGAGGTAGGGAAGCCACAGGGCGCCAACATCGCCATGGGGAGAGACCAGCCCCTCCTAACACAGCCCAGGGAAGCTGCTTTCATTACTGAATTGTTTTCTCTTAAGCTATAAATGCCAAACAGCCAATTTAGCAGACCTCCGCTTTCCTGCCAGGATGTAGAAAGAATTGATATGGGAGGTTGGGCCAGATAAACACCGAGGTCCTTCCAACTCTAAGGTTCTGTGAGATTTTTCCAAAAACTTCACAAAGTACCAGGCAGTGGTAGCTGTGGGGACAGTCACTTGCCCTCGTGGGCACCCCGAGGTGGAGACAAACCAAGGAAAGACTGAGCAGAGGGTCCCTGGAGCATCCAACAAAAGAGGCATGGGGGGAGGGGCACTTGGAAAAGCAGAAGTGTCAGCACCAGGTGGCAGCGGCGTCTGTCCCCTTCCTGCAGGATCAATGGGTGTTACGAAGCACTCTCGGGGGGTGCCACCACTGAGGGCTTCGAGGACTTCACCGGAGGCATCGCCGAGTGGTATGAGTTAAGGAAGGCCCCTCCCAACCTGTTCAAGATCATCCAGAAGGCTCTGCAGAAAGGCTCTCTCCTTGGCTGCTCCATCGATGTAAGTCCAGGCCTCCCTCCCTGGCCGCACCCCCATCTCCTCTAGCTGAAATGAGCCTCCTCCAACAGTGACCAAAGAAACCCACTGCCCTCATTCCCCACGTGGTTAGCGCATCCTTTGTCCACCATATTGCACATCACCTGGAGCCCAGGGGTGGCTAGGCGACAACCAGGCTGGCTGGGGTACAACTGCTGGGGCGATGGTGACTCCAGCCTTTCCTTCTCCAGCCTACTTACAACCCTCAGCCTCCTTTGACTCACCACCCCGGACCACAGCTTCCCTGAGAGTCCCCTGCCCTCTGCTGGGCCCAAGGCAGGACCATTCCAGACACCTTCTGCCCCACCTGCAGGGCCTGTGACCGGAGGGAGCCCAGCAGCCTTCCCTCCACTGCTGCAGGGTTAAGGGGCCCGTGGGAAGACTTCAGAAGGCACAGGAAGGAACCATTCCCACGTGCCAGCCTTGCTGGCAAACGTCGCCAGAGGAAGGGAGGTGGGCACAACCCCTGTCCCCAAGGAGCCTCCAGGCTTTGCCTGTGCCCGGCACCGGAGCCCTGTCCTAGCTCTGGTCCCTGTGGGGACAGGGGTAAGAAGTCTGGCGCTGGGGGCCCAAGTCTGTGTCTGACTCCAGGCAGGGATTCTCAAACTTTCTCTGCAAAGCATTTCGAGGCAGAGACCCTTTCTACTCCCACGCAGCCCTTCTCATTGACCCAGACAAAAATAACAACCTCCATCAGAACAGATGGGGGAAGGAATGACTGGGGAAGTTCTCATAGAACAGGAGCCAATTCTGAAGTCAGGCAGAAACGAAGGACTGTCCTAGTGTAAACCCTGCAGCGGGCAGGGCAGCCCTCGCAGTTTCAGGGGACTCAGCACACCTGGGCCACCGATGCCGTCCAGGTGTGTGTCCTGAGTCCCCTCCACGGTGTGCCCTTTCCTGCGGGAATTTGTGACTGCGCCGGGCACACACATGAGTGCAAATGCCGCTCTCCCAGAGGGCTGCCCTCAGCCTCTTCTCTGGTTGTGAATAGCCCGTCAACACCTCAAAGAAGTAGTAGGAGGGCCTCCAGGCGGGAGCGGGGGCCCTCCACCCGGGCCAAGGCCCTGCTGAGCCCTGAGCGACGGAGGGAGGGAGGGAGGGAGGGAGGGAGGAAGGGAGGGAGGAGGCGGGATGCGGCGGCCGGGCTGGGACTGATTCTCCCGCGTTTCCAGATCACCAGTGCTGCAGACTCGGAGGCCATCACCTTCCAGAAGCTGGTGAAGGGGCACGCGTACTCGGTCACTGGCGCCGAGGAGGTAACGCCTGGCAGGCATTCTCAGGGGTCTTTCTCTTGCTCACATGATGGCGAAAGCCATTTTTGCTGCTTGCTGAGGGTGGGGCCCGCGTTCCCCAGTCCTCGCTGAAATTCAGGGCCAAGGGGATGGGCCGGCCCTCCCCAGCCCCTGCCGGCCGTGCGCTGCCCTCTGCTGGCCGCGGGTCGGTCCAGGCGCTCTGTGCCACTGAGTTCCAGAATTGTCCCGTTCTTCTGGACCAGCTAAGATAATACAACAACACTGCATCTGTGTAGTGTTCCATCCTCTTCAAAGTGCTTTCACATTTGATCTCACAGAAGCATTGGTGCCCCAATTACTGTAGTGGTCAAATCTGACTCTGCCTCTTGCCAGCTGTGTGGCCTTAGGCAGTTATTTAAACTCCCTTCTGCCCCCTAGTTTCCTCAAATTTAAATTAGAAACAGTAATAACAATATCCATGGTAGGGACTTCCCTGGTGGCGCGGTGGCTGGGAATCCACCTGCCAATGCAGGGGACACGGGTTCGAGCCCTGGTCCGGGAAGATGCCGCGGAGCAACTAAGCCCATGTGCCACGACTACTGAGCCTGCGCTCTAGAGCCTGTGAGCCACAACTACTGAGCCCACGTGCCACAACTACTGAAGCCCGCGCACCTAGAGCCCGTGCTCCACAACAAGAGAAGCCACCGCAGTGAGAAGCCCATGCACAGCAACGAAGACCCAATGCAGCCAAAAATTAATTAATTAATTAATTATTTTAAAAATCCATTGCAGATTGTTGAGGTGATTCAAACAAGTTAAGATATGTAAAGCGCTCAGACTGTACCTGACACATTGTGTCTAAGCAGGTCGCTGTCCTGGACTTTGCTGTGTTTTTGGTTTGTTTGTTTTTATACTATAAATACTGTAAGGTAGCCACCATCCACTGTTAACTACAAAACCCAGACTAGATCCCAGGTCTTCTGACACGTGCAGCGCTCTCTCTCTCTCTCTTTTTTTTAAACCATGAATCTTTGTTTTATTTAACACCCCCGCATATATCTTTTTATTTTGAAAAATTTCAATTCTACAGAAAAGTTGACAGAATAGTATAATAAACATCCATATGCTATTTTTCCAGATTCAAGGATGGTTGAAATTTTCCACACCTGTTTTGTCTCTATGTATGTGTACTTTCTTTCTGAGCCATTTGGAAGTAAATTGCAGATGTCACAACGGACACTTCGCTCCTAAATACATCAGCATTTATCTCCTACCCATAAGGACGCTATCTTACGTAATCCCAGTAATATTTTCATGCTGAAGAAATAAACATTAATTCAATAGCATGATCTAATATATATAGTCCATGTAAACATTTTCCCTGTTGCTCCAAAATGTCCTTTATAGTACCCTCAATGCCCCAGTCCAGGGTTTAATCAAGATTCATGCACTGCATTTGCTTGTCATCACCAGTGTTCATTTGATGGAGCTCCTGTGACAAAAGTACATCCTATTACAGTTAGTTAAACTGAGGTTCAGAGGTGACGTGCCAACGCAGAGTCTAGAACAAGCACATTTGTGCCTCAGACTCAGGATAGAGGTTAAAGAGCCCTGGTCCTCCAAGGGCCAGACCTTGGGAGCTGCCAAAGCTGAGCAGCAGCGAGGTTCTGGGAGTCAAGGCCCTCTCTCTCCCTTTTGTGATCCCCCTTATTACATGGACTTGACGCCTCCCGCCCCTGGCTCATGGAAAAAAAGGGGCTTTGGGCCGGAGAACCTCCAGGCCTGGCTTGAACTCAACATCTCTCCCCTCTCCTTCACCCACCCCTCCTGCAGGTGGAAAGCAGAGGAAGCCTGCAGAAGCTGATCCGCATCCGGAATCCCTGGGGAGAGGTGGAGTGGACCGGGCAGTGGAACGACAAGTGAGGAGGGCAGGGTCGGGAGCCGGGGTAGGGGCACTCTTTCCAGGGGGTTCTGAGGAGCTGAGGAGAGGGGGGGCATGGTAGCCATGCTGAGAATAAAGCCCCAAGAGCACAGGCCACCCCGAGTGGGACCCCTGGGGCTGGTGGCCCTCTAGGCTCTTAACCAGTGCACTCCAGCCATCTGGGTGCCTTTACAAGGCCCAGGGCTCCTGGGATGCTCATCCTTTCATCACCTCATGGTTCCTCCCTTCCCTAGCTTGGCGTCACCTTGCTATTGGATCTTCAGGGAAAAAATACACCCTTCCTCCCCCAAGCACTCGTTCTATCCCAAGGATGCAAACTTTGTGCCTATGACCGGAGAGAAGTCCTTCCGTTGATGTCCAGGGTTCCTGGTAGGCCCGTTAGACCTTCGACTCTCTGGGGTGAACTCTGTGAGCCCCTCTCATGGTCTTCCTCTGCTCCCGTCTCCCCGTCCTCCTCCACAGCCCAGCACCCACAGTTCTTCACCTTTTCCCTGGCAGCCTCTGCCATGGCATAGAGACGCCTGCCAGGGCCTGCAGGTCAGCTGCAGAGGCCAAGATGAGCGCCCTCTCCCCTACATCGAATTTCCAGTCACCCCTTAAAAGAGCTGACAGGCCCGTCTCAGTTTGGGCCACTGATGCTACTTCATGTCTCTCTGATGGGCTGTGTTTATTTTCTGGAATCTTCCTTGCCACCATCTTCCAGGATAATGTATCCTCTCACCTTGCTGCCCTGCACCTCTCAGCCACCTGTGTGTTTACTCCCCTCCCGTACTGGGGTCTGGGCCCTCAGGTGGGAGAGCACGTCCCCGGTCCTCAACTTTGGGGCTTCTTGGGGAGAAGTCATCGTCCCGCACTAGTTTCTAATGCCTCTCCCATTGCTTGGTTTTCCAGCTGCCCAAACTGGACCACTATTGACCCAGAGGTGAGGGAAAGGCTGACCAGACAGCATGAAGATGGGGAATTCTGGTAAGATCCTTAGGCTTTAGGAAAAGAGGTGTCTGATCTTTACTAGAAAATGAGTGAGATTATCGTGTTGAGGGAGCAGGGGCGTGGGATCCTGGTCTTGTTGTTGTTTTAAATTCACTATAAGACCCTGAACAAAAAAATTCTTGAACCTCTTCAACTTGTCCATCTCAGCAGTAGGGTTTCAAAGCTGAGCAACTCAGCAGACAAGGCTAAGAATTCCTGCAGGCGTGTTCAGGTCCCAAAAGAAAAGAGGGGAAAGATGGGCCTTTCTCCCAACCAGTTCCTAGAGATTCATCCCCAGGCCTTAAGAAATGGGTCCCTTGGAGAGTAGCAGTGGGCCCACGCGGCTGTGTCTGTGCTACTCTGGGACCACCTATCTCTGTACAGTACTGGCATTTTACCAAATGAGCAGCCGTATTTTATCTCATTTGATATACATGGCCCCCATTTTTACAGATGAGAGTTCTGAGTTTCATTGAAGCTTAAGTAACTTGCTCAAGGTCACCTGGCTAGAAGGTGGTAGCACCAGGACTAGAATTGGCACCTTCCATTGGCGGACCTGGTGGCCATGTGGCCCCGAGGTGCTGTCTCCTAGCAGCTCTGCCTGGCCCTGACTGGGTCCTAGTCTGGCCTTGGGTGGAAGGTCCAGGCTTATCCGTGTGTCCTCCGGTAACCTGGGTGCTGCGTCCTTTTGCAGGATGTCTTTCAACGACTTCCTGAGGCACTATTCCCGCCTGGAGATCTGCAACCTGACCCCTGACACGCTGACCAGTGACGCCTACAAGAAGTGGAAACTCACCAAGATGGATGGGAACTGGAGGCGGGGCTCCACCGCGGGCGGCTGCAGGAACTACCCGAGTGAGCACCCTGCCACCGCCCCACCCTGGAGTGCTGCACCCCATCCTGGCCGCTCCTACCCACCAGGACCCTCTGCCTCTTCTCCCTGCGTCTCCACCTCAACACCCTTCTTGGCTCCTCAGCCCCTTGCCTTCTGCACTCACTTGCCTCCCTGCCCACGCAGAACCCAAGACGTGCTGTTTCTGTGATTCCTCTCCAGGCCCTAGATTCCCCGATGCCACGGCCTCGCCCACTGAGGCAGCGTTAATCCCGCTTCATACCCATGGGCTACTTTATCCACACAAAGCCCACGCAGCCTAGCCCAGCAGGGGGACCTCACCCACTGGGCCTCGGCACATCCAGGCCCTGCTTGTTGCCCGGCGATCCTCTTGTGCCCAATTCACTCAGCAGATGTTGATGGGGTCCTGCTCAGATGGGGGCAAGGATTCCTCCTCTGGTTTATCCTTTGTTTATTCCCCTGACTCTTCTGCCTTGATGGCCCAGTCCTCCCCTGCCCTCTCCCACTCAGAAATTGTCCCATCATGATGACATTTGCCAATTATGGAACATACATTGGGTGCTAGGAACTGTGCTAAGTGATTTATTAATATATTACTCCATTTAATCCTCAAACAGCCTTCTGAGGCAGGCACTTTATTATCATCTCCATCTTTAAGATGAGGGGACTGAGGCTTGGAGAGGTTAAGTGACTTGCCCAAGGCCACACAGCCTTGACTGTGCCTGGGATTTGAACCCAGGCAGTCTGACTGTGGAGTCAGTCTTTAAGTACTGCAGTGGCAAGTCATGGTCATATATTGATTCTCTTGTTACAGATGAGGAAACCGAGGCTCTCAGTGGCATACCTGGGCCACAGAGCAAGTAGTCAGCCTGGGACTAGCAGATTGGTGCCTCTAGCTCTGGTGCTTTTTTTTTTTTTTTTTTTTAAATTTATTTATTTTTGGCTGCATTGGGTCTTCGTTGCTGTGTGCAGGCTTTCTCTAGTTGTGGTGAGCGGGGGCTACTCTTCATTGCGGTGCACAGGCTTCTCATTGCAGTGGCTTCTCTTGTTGCCGAGCATGGGCTCTAGGCACGCGGGCTTCAGTAGTTGTGGCTCATGGGCTCTAGAGCACAGGCTCAGTAGTTGTGGCGCACGGGCTTAGTTGCTCTGTGGCATGTGGGATCTTCCTGGACCAGGGATCGAACCTGTGTCCCCTGCATTGGCAGGCGGATTCTTAACCACTGCGCCACCAGGGAAGCCCAGCTCTGGTGCTGTTAGTCCTTCACCTCATGGCTGAGGCCATGTATGCAGCCCTGTATTCAGCCACCAAGCAAGTTCCAGAGGTGCTGGGATGGTCCTCTGCCTCAGATAAGACTATGTCTCCTACCCACTAGGTCAGGGGTTGGCAAACTCTCTCTTAAGGGCCAGATAGTTGACACTTTTGGCTCTGTGGGCCATCTAGTCTCTATGGCAACTATTCAACTGTTGCTGTAGCCCGAAGGCAGCCATACTTAAATGAATAGATATGCCTGTGTTCTAATAAAACTTTATTGGTAAAAACAGGCAGCCAGCAGCCCATAGAGCCGTAGTTTGCCAAACCCTACACTAGATACCTTTATTTCCACAAGTAGAATGTTATTAGGTAAAGGAAGGAGATCACATTAATTATCCTTAACATGAATGAATCTCAGTTCCTTCCTGCAAATAGGTTTTGAAAGTGGGGAGGGCAGAGACACCATGGGAGTGGGCAAGGGGACAGGCCCAGGAGGACGGGGACACAGAACAAGAGGCTGAGACTGGGCACAGGATGTTCCTGGCCCCTGGGTTCATTGAGGGGGATGCAGACCTAGTCCCCAAGTCTCCCCAGCCAGGCCAGCTGGGCCATCTCTGACCCCCGAGTTAGAGCCTGGTGAGGGGAAGATACCACGGGGAGATATCACAGCTGAGCCAAAGGAGATCTGGGCCTCAGCTCTGACCACCCTGTTCCAGGATGAGGAATGCCTCCCAAGCCCGGCCAGCCTGAGGGCGAGCGAGAGAGAACTGCAAAGGGGAGTTTCTAATTTAGGTTCCCGTGAGGTTCAGACAAACCCCCAGCCCTCTGCTGCTCATGGCCTGTTCCCACCCGGACGGGCTGCCAACCAGCCCTGGTCTGTGGTTCCTCTGCCCTGCCATCCCCCCCTGCCCAGCCTCATCCCCCTCCCGGCAGCCTCCAACCCCTGAGACCAGCGCGGCCTCGGCGCCTCGTCCCCCCATGCACACCTGTTCACGCTGGGCTCCTGTGTTCTGAGTGACTGACCCCGCCCCTTCTGGCTACAGATACCTTCTGGATGAACCCTCAGTACCTGATCAAGTTGGAGGAGGAGGACGAGGACCAGGAGGACGGGGAGAACGGCTGCACCTTCCTGGTGGGTCTCATCCAGAAGCACCGGCGGCGACAGAGGAAGATGGGCGAGGACATGCACACCATTGGCTTCGGCATCTATGAGGTATGGGAGGGGTGTCCACAGGGCTGGGGCTCCTCCTTCCCTTCCTCCTTGGCTCGTGTCAGCCCCTGCGACGAAGGCCAACCCCAGAGGCAGACCTGGAGATGGGACCCCAGGCCGGGAGCTTGGCCAAGGAAAAGCAAAGCCACGGGCCGGGCCAGTCTTAAGAGACTCATGCAGGGAGGTCCCTGCAATTGGTCTGGGTCACCAGGAGCCCCCCCTTCCCCTGCAGCCAGCTTCTGGCGAGTCCCGCTCTTTCAAATGGCCTCCGTGTCCCTTCTCACTTCCCCCAGGCCTGGCACTCTGGTTGGCCACCAATCTCCGAAGAACAGAACAGACGTAAGATGAGGGCGGAGTATACTGGACCATGTCAGGAGCCACTGTGAGGGCAGGAACTGAGCCAGCAGGTCCCGTCCCGCTGGGCAGAGCCCGTGCTCGGGGCAGGGGAGCAGTTGGTCCTCTGCTCCCACCAGGGCTCGGCCGGCTAGAGCCCCGCGCCCAACACAGGCGCTCTCACTGCCCCCATGTCCTTTCATTCCGAACCAACTGGCCCAACACGCTGGGCCCGGTCCCCTCCCCTCTCCCTTCTCCCGCACAGAGAAGAGCTGCTCCTGGCCTGGGGTGAGCAGTGGGAGAAGAGGGGTGCAAGGAAGACTTCAGAGCCGCTGAAGTGGGGTGCACTTTGGTGTGATGGGTGGGCCGCAGTGATGTGCTGGAGCTGGCCCACTCTTCCCAGCCCAACATTCAGTGAGGTCACGTGGGCAGCCTGAAAACAACCATGGCAGGGAGGGGGCGGTATGTACAGCATGGAAATTAGCAAATACTACACATCAGGTCTCCCACCGAACCCTGAGAGCCGGGCTCCCAGCACGGCACATAGGAGTCAGACACAGTGTCGGGGAGAAGGCTGTCTGCTCACTTCACTCAACAGGGAAACGCAGCTGCCGCCCGTGGGGCAACGATCTGCCTGCTCACTCACCAGCAGGTGGAGCTGGGCAAGCACCATCATTTCTAAAAATGCACATAATTCCAAGCTTCTCAGTCTCTGAAGTAGGAGCTGAGGACTTCAGATCTGGGACAGAATAGCTGCAGGAAAAATGCAGACTGAATTGTGACACACAGCCCAGACTTGGAAATCCAGCCATGGGCTTTCAGAGCCGAGAAGGACCTGCGTGATCGTTTGGTCCTGTTTTAGAGATAAGGAAACTGAGGCCAGAGAAGGGAAATGACTTGCTTGAGGAAATATGGATGGATGTGGCCGGCAGAAGCTTAGAACCAGCACCTGCTGGCTCCCAGCCCCTGTGCTGCTTCCTCCAGCCCTGCTTTCCCTGCCGGCGAGGGTGGGGTGTGGGCTTTGCTACAGGCAGCTGGGTGACCTCAGACAGGTCAGCCAGGTCACTTCATAGCTCCAGGCCTCGGTTTCTTGCTCTATAAGTTAAGAACGGTGCTAAGGGCTCATGCACATTATTGCCGGCTCATAAGATTTTTTTTTAAATGTGGGAGTACGTTGAGTTCCTTGGGAAATAATTACCGGGTTGACTTAGTTCCTATTGCTAAAGCTACAGAGAAAGGGGGGTAGCAAAGGAGACCATCTCAGTGGTGACATTTCTTTCTGGAGCTTTTCCAGAGTCTGAATTCAGCGTGTTCTCCTTTATTTGCAGATTCCAGAGGAGGTACGTCTGGCTTGCGTCAGCCGCCGTCCCTGGGGGCTCAGGTTCACCAACAAGGAAGAGGCTTAGATTGCTGGTTCCGGGGTCTTGTGAAGCCTGGGCAGGGGCTGGTGGCTGTGAAGGATGAGTCCCCAGCCCCTCTGGGCCCCGGTGAGGTTGCTCAGGTCCTAGATCCCAGGGTCTAAGCACAGGGTAAGGCAGCAGGGGCAGTCGCCACGGGGCATGCTGTCTCCCCAGACCTGGCAAAGCCCCTGCACATATTTAGTCCCGGGTGGAGGGTCCGTGGTCCTGGGGCTGCAGGAGACTCTTCCCGGAGTCCTGTAGTGCTCTTAAAACAGGCCTAAAGGGAAATGATGAGCCCTGCGGTGGTATTAGGAGAAGATGGGGGAGCACAGAAAGAGGCCTGGACCCCATTCCCAGCTCTGCCATTTGCAGGCTGTGTGACCTTGGACAGGTAACCTGTCCTCTCTGGACTGCAGTTTCTTCGTCAGTAAAACTGGTCAACCATCCACCTCGCCAGACTATTGGGATGCACTGTGATATGTGAGAGCACTTAGTAGGCCCACAGTTCGGCTTAAGTGAGCTGGTGAGACACACAGTCGCAGTGTGTGTTTTTAAAGGCCACAGTTATTCAAGTCAACACACAGGACGGGGCAGTTGGTGGCGTGCTGCGCCTTTGTGGATGCCGTGGTCAGACTGACACCCCACGTTTGAGAGCTGGGCCCCCTCCTCGCCGCGGTCCTGGCTGCTTGTGTCAGTGTGTCTATACCACACAGAACTGAGTGGATCCCGGCCGAGGGCACTTTAACGTCCCTGAGTCGTAAGGGGAAGGCTGAGGTCCTCTGTCCGAGTGGAGAGATGGGGCATCTGAAGACGGGGGGTGAATGTGGGTCCCCTGCCATGTGTGCCTCTGAGTTCCTGTTTGGGGTAGAAAGTTAACTTTTCATCTCAGATGATGCAGAGTTTTCGCTGTGAGCCTCTTGTCTGGATGAGTGGAGGGACGGTGCTTGGAGCCCTTTCCACCCTCCACTCCCACTTGCTCCCGTTTCTTCACCAGTTCACAGGACAGACCAGCATCCACCTGAGCAAGAACTTCTTCCTGACGCACCGAGCAAGGGAGCGGTCGGACACCTTCATCAACCTGCGGGAGGTGCTCAACCGCTTCAAGCTGCCCCCGGGGGAGTACATCCTGGTGCCGTCCACCTTCGAGCCCAACAAGGACGGGGACTTCTGCATCCGGGTCTTTTCCGAGAAGAAAGCCGACTACCAGTAAGTCGTTCAGCCCTCCTCGTCCCCACCCCTTGTTCCTGACCCGCCTGGGCCCCCTTGCTCCTCTGCTCGTCAGCTTTTTTTTCTGTAGTTCCCGCCCGCTTCGAAGGCTTAGTGTGAGGGCTTGAGGTGTCGAAGAACGTTAGTGCTGTCCTCGGGTCAGCAAAGAAAATAGACACTCGGGATCTTTCTGATGAGAAAGGGATGGCTGTAGAGCAGATTGCAAATGCCTGTCATTTGGGGCAGTGCTGGTAGAATCCCTGCATTCCCAGCCCACCAGCCTGGCAGAGCCGAGGGTCTAAGTGCCAATCCCAGCGGTCCCTCAGATGTCTCCAGAGCCTCTCCCCGCTACAGTCACGAGGTCTGCAGGGGCTCCCCCTTCCTCACTGGAGCCCCGATGTTCAGGGACCATTTTTGGCTGACACCGCTGTCAGCGTGGCCTCAATTCACAATGGCTGCTGCCTCAACCGTGTCTGTTCAGCTGGGCCCTTGACTGCGTGAGATGTAATCAGCCTTGGGCAACTTAAGCACAAGATTTACTGGAAGGCCCTGGAACCCTCTAGAACTGATAGGAGGCTGGGCACCAGAGGGCCAGGGTGTGGGAAGCAGGGGGCGTGGCAGCTGCCGTGTCCCCCTCTGACCTTGTGCCACATGCTCAGATCCATGTGGGATGGAGGGGGGGGCAGTGGGAGGGAGGAGCAGGGATCGCCCGGGCTCCAAGACAGTGCACAGCAGAGAAGGAATTTCCCTCACTGTGGAGAAGGACCCAGCCCTGCACACAGGACTGTGTGTGGGATAAACTAACCAGGGCCCGAGCTTCAGCCGAAATCTCACCCAGGCCTCCCTGCCTTCTCCCACCCTCGGCAGAGCAGGTAGGCAGCAGGGTACACTGCATGATTCTCCATGTGAAGATTTATGATGGCACAGAGCGTTTCAGAGGGAACCTACGAGCTGTGCCTCCAGGCCAGAGTGCCAGCACCGTAGTACTGGGGAAGCCTGTCCTCTCTGATGAAGATTGAAAATTAGCAAACAAAACAGTTCTGACTCTCCAAGTTGTTTTAGCCAGGACACTTCCTTGGATCATTTCTAACTAATTTCTGCTGTAGGGGATGTGTTGTCACAGAAACTTGGGATGCAGAAAACCCCCCTGTGCCCACCCCATGCTGGGTTTAACGGCGCAGTTCCATTTTAGCCGGGATTTCTGCAACACTCCCTTTTCAGTAACACACAGTTTCCTTCTGTTTCCAGAGTCGTCGACGATGAAATCGAGGCCAACCTTGAAGAGGTACCGTACTGCTTGAACTCCACCCGCTCTGTCCTGAACAACCCAGGAGCAGCGGAGCAGAAAGTAACCCCAAGGGTTTAGGAGGCCCCCAGGATTTCACGAGCACAGCTTGAAACTAGGGTGCGGCCCTGGCCTGGGGGTGCGAGAGCACCTCCTGCCCCGGCTGTGGCCGCTGCGTGGGGCTGGACGGTCCCCTGGATGTAGCCCACACGCACAGGGTGCCTGGAGGATGGGACACCAGGCTGCTCTGAGCAGTGGGCGGTCTTGTCGCTCCCTTTTCTGGACCTCAGTTTTCTCATCAACAAAATGGAAACGTTGCACGACAAGATCTTTCAGGTTCCCTAGAGTTCTGGGAGTTGTGATTCAGTGGTAAATCCTGAGGGCTTTGAGGACTACGGCTCAGGAATTTCAGACCCAACCTAAGAGTCCAGAGTTGAGGAAGGAAAGCACGCAAATGGGAAGGAGCGCTCTTCCCTCCGTCCTGGTGCCCGCAGTGGCTTGATGATCGTTATTCCTCAGCTGCTGGAGCTCCGTGTACTCAGTGAGACGTGGAACAATTTCCAAGGGCCTCACGGCTGTGCTCTCACCACGTTCAGAGTCGTTCCAGACCACGCCAGCTAGTCTCTACACTTCTGAGTCCCCACTAGTGAGATCATAAAAGGCCATTTTGGTGGAATGTTGGAGAAGATGCCTATGTGAGAAATTAGAGTGTAACTCCTTCCCACATAGTTTATAGTCCCTCTTATGTGTTTTAACTGGAAAATAACTCCTTAATTCCTCACACTGTCCTTTGTCTCAATCCCGGTAACCTTAGAATTCAGGCCTGAGAGAGGGAGAGAGGGTAATTGAGCGGGGAGGGGAGCCCGCCCCAGAAGGGAGACGAGGCGCCTGCTGGTCACTGCGTCACTGCGTCTCACTTCTGTGCCTCGCCTTCCAGATTGATGTCAGCGAGGACGACATCGATGATGGATTCAGGAGGCTGTTTGCCCAGTTGGCAGGGGAGGTAAGTGTTCCCCAAACCCCTGTGCTGTGCGCCCTGCTTGACGCAAAGGAAGAGACCATCTTTGTCCTCAAGGAGACTTCAGTCTAAGGGGGGAGAGGAAACAAACAGAACAAAAAGCAAAGAGGAACGACAAACGTAACTGGGATTTCCGCTCAGATTCCTTGCCCGAGGCCTCCCCAGGGCCTCTGCACGTCAGTCGCCAGGGGCTTCTGCTGTCTGGGGGGTGGTGGTGGGGGGGTCGGCTCTGGCTGTGATCCTCCTGCCTGAGGACTCTGGGCCTCTCCTTGTGGCTGTTTTGTTTGCTCTGTGCCACTGCAACTGAGACGTGGAACTCGGCCCCCTCTCTTTGATTGCCACAAAAATATTTGGGGACGTGGAGGGTTTTCAATCTCAAGGATGCAAGCAACAGAGTGTCAGCCTTCCCTGTTCTTAAAAAAGAAATCCCTGAGGCATCTAGGCTTCCGTCCACTACAAAGTTAGCAGGCCTCTTCTTCCAACGACTCCAAAGTCATTCTCCTCCACATGTGGCGGACACTAGCTCCCTCAGGTGTCCACTGTCGGCTTACCTGGGCCTCCTCATCAGAGCTAAAGCAGGCGCCACCCGCTCCATGCCTCCGCCTGCCTGTCTGCCTCCCTCCCTCCTGGTTTCTAAGGGAAGGGGCATCATAGAGACATATTTCCCCACTGATTGAAACACACACACACACACACACCCCAAGAACGCACAATGTCAGTCTTGGTCTTAAATAATGGGGCTTGTCCCCCAGTTACACGATATGTGTACGTGAACAGAGGTACCTGCACCACATCTGAGGAGCCCTGGCATCAAGGGCCACAGAAAAAGCGCTGGGCCAGTTCTTAGAGACAGCTGGTCCCAACAAGCTTTGCAGGAAGCCAGATCTGGGTTTTAAAGGGAGAGGAAGGCAAGCTGGGTGCGAGGAAGGGTATAGAGAACTGAGTCAAAAGACCACAGACATGGGTAGAATGGAGAATGTATTCTTTATATTCTCTACAGCAGAGCAATGGCGAATGAACTCTGCCTGGAGCACACTGTGCATGAAAACACTATCGAAAACTTGGGCTGTGGCTGTGCTCCTTGTAGTGCGGTCTGGGGGCGGCAGCAGCGTTTCCTGGGGGCTTGTTAGACATGCACATCCACAGACCCCTCCCCGCCCCAGCTCTAACGCGCCTCGCGGGCCCAGCCAGAGCAGACACCCGTTACACGGCTGCTGCTCCCTGCTTCACCAGCCCCAAGGGAGCCAATAACGACGCTCTGGTTGCATGTCCACAGGATGCAGAGATCTCTGCCTTTGAGTTGCAGACAATCCTGAGGAGAGTTCTGGCAAAGCGTAAGTACCCACTCCTCGCACACCCCTCACCCCGCTCCTTCTGCTGCAACGTGAGGGGACACGGGGATCCTTCCCCTTCCCCGGCTCAGCGGCGGTGGCTGAACCGTCACTCCCACTCCTGCTTAAATACCACCATCACCACCAAAGAACCGGATGAAGGAGGTTCTCCCCGATGTGATCAAAAAGGGCGAAGGTTTCTGGAGTCTAGAGGTCAAAGATCACATCCAGGATTCCACGACTTACTAGCTCTGTGATCTAAACCGAGTTAGATAATCTCCCTGACTCTTGTTTCCTTATCTGCAAAATAGGCATATTATTACTTAACCTCTTCAGAGTGGTTGAATGTCTTAAATGAGATGACGTGTAGGAATTGCCTAGCACAAAGCCTGGGCTCCGTAAACGGTGACTCTTATGATGATTAATTGCTAAGAAAAAGCATGATGGGAGCCAGAAAGCATCCCCATCCCTGGATTCCAGGCTGTATTTAGTGGGGAACCACTGACAGAGTGACGACAGCTCACTGATGAGCCAGAATGGAAAAATAAGTGGTCCATCTTCCACTCCAGCTAAGGGGATGGCATTAAAAAGGCTCATCTCCCAAATGTGTGTTTAAGGGAGGCTGGTCGAGCCAGTTCTTGATGGGAGAAATGTCACTTCAGTTGAGCCAGTAGGCCAGGCAAGTGGCTTCAAGGCTTCAGAAATGACTGCTCTCAGCCCAGGCTGATGGGCATCTATAAAGAACGGACAGAACTGGGTGGAGACTTGAGAAGCAGCTGGAGAGCCATGGTCCTCACGCACCTTTTCAGGTTAAACTGTTTCTTAAGCAAGAGATATCAAAGGATGGATTGTCCACCTCCCCAGTGCTGATCACCGCTGCAGGGGGTGGGGAGAACACACCCACGCACACACCCACACACACTGCTATTCTCCCCCTCAAGTTATCACCAGAACTGTGCTGCTTTGATAAGACAGCAGTCCGCTGAGCAGGGGTCTGCACGGTATCAGGAGTTCTCAGCCCGGACCCGAAACGAGAGCATATGTCCTCAGGTCTGAACGTCAGCCTGGGGATGGTCTCCAGAAGTCCCGTGGACTTCACTCTGGCCCAACCCCAAGAGATAAAAATCCTCCTCTTGAAGCCAAAGAAGGATCCAGGCCAGCGGGGTCTTCCATCACAGTGCACGTGAACGACACGCATGTGGTCCCTCACAGGAACCACGTGTGACCGATCCATGCCCTGTGGCCTCCAAACGAACGGCTGCATTTGAGCTTCTTGGCAGAGCTGCAGCCAGGGGGTCCAGCGGCCAGGGTAGGGCTTCCCCAAGGCGGACCCTGGTCCTCGGCCCCCCTCCTCCGATCTGGGGGTGACGAGAAGTGGTGTTTACCCTCGAGGCCACCAGGCACGAGTGAGGTCACAGGCTGTTAAGCTGTGTGGTTGTCATGAACCCAGGGACACTGAGCCCCATTGTTTCTGCACAGATGCGGGGAGGGGGAGGGGAGGGATCGGGCCACGCTCGGATTCAGCTGCTGCTTGTTCAGGGTGCAGCAGTAGCCTCACCCGTGCCCCGGAGCTCCCACACCCGGTGACGACTCCTTCTGCCCAAGGGCCCCAGGCACAGCCCACACCCACACCCGAGAAGGGGTCAGAGCCCAGAACAGCAGCTTTGAGACAGGTTGCGTCCTAACCTTCCACAAGGACATGATGAAGAGGGTGGGCTCCCCTGAAGGCTGTGGGAACAGACTCACATCTGTGACAGGGCTCTCACGCCGCCTGTCGACCACCAGCTAGACGGGACTCAACCAGTGAGTGACTCACCTAGGAGAGCACGGGCTGCGGACAGGCTGTGGCCCTCAGGCTAACCCAGCTGGGGACACAGAGGCCCCCTAAATGCCTGCAGGCGGGCAGTTAAGTAAACCTCTTCCTCTCTCAGGGCCCTGCCTAGAATGAACACGCAGGGCCCCCGCTGTCTCCACAGGTGACTTTGCATCTTATGAACACTTCAAGGCCCAGACTCTTAACATTCTCTTATTTATTTAAAAAGCACTTATTATAACCCCGTATGCCCATGGCCAATATCCAGAGAAGTCAGGCAAATGTAACACAGCCTCTGCGCTGTCCCAGTATGGTGGCCACCTGCCTCATGTGGCTATTTAAAACAATTTAAGTGGTTCCCGTATCGGAGGGTGCAGATACGGAATATTCCGCGATCGTAGAAGGCTGTATTGGACAGTACTGCTCTAGAAGATGTTCCTGTCACACTTATTTTGTCTCCTAGGCCAAGATATCAAGTCAGACGGCTTCAGCATAGAGACCTGCAAAATCATGGTTGACATGCTCGACGTATCCTTTAATGGGCCCCGCAGGACAGAGGCTGGGGGAGTTTGAAACCTCACTCCAGGAAGATTCAAACACAGGCCTTCCTCGCCTTCACAGCGGCCAGCTGTCCCCGCTGGCTGAGGCGTAGGACTGTTTTCAGCGCTGACCTCCCTTGGTAGGGAAATTCGAGGGACTTCAGCTGAGGGAATGTGAGATGCCACAGGCTGAGGGGTTCCTGCAGGAAATTCCCGACAGCATGCCCACTGTTCTCTGCCCAGGGCAGCTTGGATGTGTTACCTCTAGGGAAATAGTCCCTAAACCATGATACTCCTTTCTTTTTTTTTTTTTTTAATTATTTATTTTCGGCTGCTTTGGGTCTTCGTTGCTGCGCACGGGCTGTCTCTAGTTGCGGCGAGTGGGGGCCACTCTTCGTTGTGGTGCGCGGGCTTCTCATTGCGGTGGTTCCTCTGGGCTGTAGGCGCGCGGGCTCAGTAGTTGTGGCTCACAGGCTCTAGGCGCACGGGCTCAGTAGTTGTGGCGCATGGGCTTAGTTGCTCTGCGGCATGTGGGATCTTCCCAGACCGGGGTTCGAACCCGTGTCCCCTGCATTGGCAGGCAGATTCTCAACCACTGCGCCACCAGAGAAGTCCCTACCATGATACTTCTGATGTGAATGCTTTTCCCAGTCATGATTTTCTTCCTGATTCATAAGATAGGGGCCCACCCTCCAAGAGCACTGTCCTTCCTCTTTGCTCTGGCTCCTTCCCAGGCCACCACCCGGCCCTGAGGCCGACTCGTCATCCATCTGCTGTCCCTGCTGCTTACTGAGAGGTGCTGGGCAAGGATGGCCTGGATGGCTTAAGCTTCTATGAAGTTTCATCTGGTGGGCTCATGGCACCTGCTGTGTAGCTCCCCTCACAAAAGGCCTCTTAGAAATAATGATACTCCCTAAATGGGCAAGGGCGCAGCCATTAGAAGCCATCTGAAGCCTCTGCGTATCCTCCAAGAGCTCCTTCTTAGCAGGAATTGGGGCCAGCCGCATAGCACCCCCAGACCCATCAGCACACACATTCGGGGGGACCGGCAGGTCTCTATTGGGCCCCTCCACCAACCCTTAGATGGAGGTGTAGCCAGTGTGAAGAGCAGGAAAAGGGTCCTTCTGCAAGAGCTCCTCGTGATCGAGCTGTGGTTACCAGACTCCCCAGGGGAGAGGACCAACCAGGTGCCACGGCCCACTTGAACCCAGACTCTGGGAGCTTTCCTTAACTGCAGGCAGTCGGATGGGAGTGGCAAGCTGGGCCTGAAGGAGTTCTACGTTCTTTGGACCAAGATTCAGAAATACCAAGTAAGAGCCCAGGAGGGCCGGGCGGCAGGGGCGGTGGATCTGTGTGGGCAACACGCCAGGCACGTACTTCTGGATGCAGCAGCTCTTCAGGACGGTGGAAGGGCATCTCCAAGCAGAGGGGATTGTACTCATAACGAGCTCAGAATGGGTGAAGACAGGGCTGGGCAAACGCAAACAGAAAAAAACAAAGACTTCGCAAGTTAAGTGGTTTACTCCCTGCCTTATTGACCGGAAACGGGGTCATCTAAAAGCCACCATCAAGTGTCCTGAAAAGGCCATGCAGCCCCTTGTAGTTTGGGTTTTTGACAGCTGAAGTACAAAAATTAGAGAAGATAATAACAGGGGCTCATGTAGTTGGCTAGGTGATTTGACAGGCATATTGATAAACTAGCTCATGGAGAGAGGCAAAATACTCTTTAAGGCAGAAACATGGGTGATGCTTCCAAGGCCAAACTAGAGGCATGGAGCTGGAAGAACTTCAGTCCCACTTAGCACACGGCACAGAGAGGTAACTTGCCACCTTTTGGGTCATGGTTTTCTAACCGTTTTGCATGTTCCAGAAAATTTACCGGGAAATCGACGTGGACAGGTCCGGAACCATGAACTCCTATGAGATGCGGAAAGCATTAGAAGAAGCAGGTAACACTTCCTAACTGTATTTTCTTTCTTTTATCTGTAGAATATGTGAAAACTTAGTCTACACGATACAAAGTTTGGTAAGCTATGAAATAGAGTAGGTGCTGGTTCAGTACAAACACATCCTTTTCATTCGCCTTTTAAAGACTAATTGGTAAAATGAAATGGAGTCCAGGACGCTCTGCCCTCTAAGCCTTCTGGAATCTCAGTTTCCCTCCAAGGGCCCCAGCGGGTCGCAGGCAAAGCCAGTTTTCAGCAGACCCACACACCCCGCCCTCATCCGTTCGGGTGCAGGGCTGGTCAGGCAGAAGTGGGATGTCCAGCTCCACCCCTGCGTGAGTCCTTAGCAGCACGTGATGTCAGTAAAAGGGACACCAGCTGTGGGAGACCAGCAGAGTGGGAGACTGGTGTGCTTAGGGGACAAATATGACAATATGAGGTTGTCCATTCGTTGGGATGTAACGCTGCAGCAGAGACCCCAAATAAGTGGTTTAAACAAGATACACCTTCCTCTCACATAACGATTCAAGCTCAAGCCGTCCAAGGCCAGATGGTGTCTCCTGCTGTCAGGGACCCAGGCTCCTTCTATCATACTGTGTCACCAGCCCTTAGATCGTCACCCGTATCTGCAGGATGGGGACAGCTTGTCACCACAACCATGTTCTAGCAATGGGCTGACAGAAGGAGGGAAAGAGGGGCTCCTTGCCTTTAAGGGCACATGTCACTCTGTACACAAATCCCAGTGCCAGGACTTAAGTCACAAGGCCTCAGAGGGCTGCCAGGGAAGCTGCGAAATGCAGTCTTGATTCTAGGTAGCCATGGCCTGTTAAAAATTCTACATCTATGGAAAAAGGGAGAATTAATATTAGTTTAGCATGAACAGTTCCTGACACATACATCCAGGAAGAGTCTGGTCTCCAAGGTGATTCAGAGTGAGACAAACAGAAAAGGAGATAGGATCGATAGCATGAAATAGCCTGACCATGAAAGTAGGAACAGGCAAGGCAAGTCTTACATGTTAGTAAGGAGATGGGACTTCCTGATGGTCCAGTAGGTAAGGCTCCGTGCTCCCAATGCAGGGGGTCCGGGCTCGATCCCTGGTCGGGGAACCAGATCCCACACGCATGCCACAACTAAGACCCAGCACAGCCTAAATAAATAATAAATAAATATTAAAATGCAACAAAAAAGAAAAGAAAAGGAGAGAGGCAGGGTGGAGGTGAACAGTGTGGAAACAGAAGCAATGGCAGAAGGCACTGGCTTTGCAAAATAACAAGTCTCACAGCAGAGCAGCCTGGGGACCAAAGCAATTGTAACTGTCATCTGCCGGGTCCAGAGCCCATGAACAGAGCCCCAGGGTGCAATCGAACACTTGGCAATCGGTCTGCATGTTCATTTAACTGCAGGTTTCAAGATGCCCTGTCAGCTCCACCAAGTCATCGTTGCTCGGTTCGCAGACGACCAGCTCGTCATCGATTTTGACAATTTTGTTAGGTGTTTGGTTCGCCTGGAAACACTATTCAGTAAGTGCCCATTTGGGTAAAGGCCCATCTCAGTTCTCTCAGTACGAAAGTAGCCTGCCTTTCCCCACGGGTGAAACCACCCGAGCCAGAGACGTGTCTGTCCAGTTAAGAATGAAAATCCTTCTTTAATTTGGGGACAGAGGGAAGAAATCATAACTTGTGACGTTCAGTGAAATCAGCTGCCAGACTGGGGAAAAGGATAATGGGACCTCTACTGCAGCTCACTTATATGACATCCTGTTTCTGCCTCCACAGGGATATTTAAGCAGCTGGACCCCGAGGATACTGGTATGATCCAGCTCGACCTTATCTCTGTAAGTCAGCAGCTTCCCAGCCCCTACTCCTAGGGGACGGAGGGGAGAAGGGCTGTTACTTGGGCGACAGAGATCTGTGGCTTTTGGTCTGTCAGGGTCAGGCCGTAAATTGTTGTAAGATCCCACGGTGCACCTCTATTTGCAGTCATTTCCCGACTACCCATTGATTCTCGAGTCCAAGAAAACACACCTGGTCCCTCCTCCCAGAAGCTTTGCCTTGAGAATAGCACAAGGTTAAAATAAGAAGAGGGTGGCTGCAGAATCCCTCTTAGAAAAATGACCTAATTAGCATGCATGGGAGAAGATGCTTATTATGCAAAGAAACCCTTTGGATGAAATGTAAGTGGGTCTTGGGAAGATCTGTCATTCTTAGGTCTACTTAAAATACTTTCTGCACAAATTACTTTTCTCTACTTCCTCCAACTTTAAAATAACAATAGTAGATAAGCTTACCATATATAATGATTGTGCTCATGAGTCTGGAACCCCAGCAATGGCCACCTCTGAAACGATCATCAATCGAAATTCAGTTGGTATGCCAATTCCACAGAAAGCAAAGCGCAAAATGTTCTCATGTCATCCGAAGACAGAAAGTTCTCTCACTTCAAAGAAGGAAGCCAGCTGGGGTTACTTTTCATCCTCGCCTGGCTCCAGCTTGCATTTCCTCTGTCCAAGGGGGAACTGAGCTTGCAGCAACACAGGCTACAGAGACTGGGGTTGGGTGGCCAGTGCTGGGTAGGAATGACCAAGTCCCAGGGACCAGAGAGGAGCAGAGTTGTAAGAAGGACAAGGGTGAGGGACTGGCACCTCCTTCCATTGAATTTCGAACTCTGGAGGAAGCCAGCAACTAAATAGCTCTTTCACTCTGGTATCATGCATTTTAAAGTAACGTAAGCCAACTGCAGAATACATTTTAGCTGGTTCCAAAGAACACTAACTTGCATAAAACTCTATGTAGCTCAGGAAATAACCCTCCCCTGAGACTGCAGTCTAAGGTAGAGGCAATACAATTGGGACCTGAACATGCCACGTGTGAAGTTTGGGAAACTGTAGCCCCCTTTATCCTTCTCGCTGGAAATCTTATTCCTCCCCGGCTCCCACTATTTTATGCGGCCAGCCTACTCAGACCATCCTCCCATTTCCTCTGAGAAACATCTTACCCACTGGCTTTCCCTCCTTTTCTAAGCCTTGCCTTTCACAAGTCCCTGGAGTTCCCCACACTCAACTCTCTTTTTGCTGAGGCTGCAACAGAAGAAGACCTCTCCTTCAGTTTGCAGTGATTGTTAGCCTTGCCCGCAGGCTGCAGTTCTGGGGAGCTTCGCAGATGTCCTGATGTCCAGGCCCATCCCACACTAATTTCATTAGAGTCTGATTTAAAGTTCCCAGATTACTCCAGTAGAGAACCAAGGTTGAAAACCACTAGTTTAAGGGCTATCCAAGCTAACCTCTGATGTGACACTGAGGCAGAGATACAGAAATGCTAATTCATGTTTTCCAAGTTTCACGTTTCATGTGTTTCAGTCAACCCTGTAATACGATTCATGACCACCTGATTCAGGTAACAGCTTTTTACGACCCTGTAAAAAGCTAGATTCTAGAAATCAGGTAGAAAAAATGTGAGTTAATACTCTGATATCGTAACCCTTGATCAGCTTTTCTCGTACAACAGTCAATCTTTCAGAATAATCTATAGGTACTTAGATAGCCTTTTAATTTTAAGAATGCTCACTGAACTGATTTGTTTTTTTTCCTTCCCCACAGTGGCTGTGTTTTTCAGTACTTTGAAGTTATAACTAATCTGCCTGAAGACTTCTCATGAAAGAAAATCAGCCAAGGACTAAGCCTCCACAGAGAAACTTTTTATCTGGATCTTGAAATTATGGGAACATTTACTTAAACTGATGATTAGAGCTGAAAATGATGATACTATGTACTTGAGAAAGCAGAACTTTCAGATATCAAAGTAAAAGATTTACATATAATCCTACTAAATGCAAGTGAGTCACTTAACCCTTGAAAAATTTAGAGAAAACCTTCAATCTGTAGATAGTATACACTTTACTTTTACACACTTTCCTGTTTCTAACAATATTAAATCAGGAAAAAATGCAGGGAGGTATTTAACAGCTGAGCTTAATTGAACATTCAGTCAACCTTAAAGGACACAAGGTCCTTGCCGGCAATATTTAAAGCAACTTTGAGTTTAAAAATACGGTTGTGACATGTACCGCAACAGCTGTCCAGGGATTACCATTTCCCTTGAGTAAAATGGAAAAATATGATGCATCACGAAGGCATCTGAAGAGGCCAGGTGAGAAGCACATCTCTATCATTTGGGTTAACTAAGAGACAGATTTTATATAAAATTGATTGGTTAACAGTATGTCTTAACTCAAGTCCTTGAGCATGTCTGGCCTTATAAACTGAGCGTTACGATACTGAAGGGACGCTCCTCTTGCTCAGCTGAAGTTATGACCCAAACCGGGGGTCCCGTCTGCAAGCCCATGGTGATGGAAGACAGCACAGCTGTTCGCCGCCTGCCTCAAACCTTCCCAGACTTCACCGCTAGCGTTCGTGCATGGATTTGGGGGGTACGTCCGTGGAAACCACATCATCAACCTGTTTCCTGGCTTCACCTTGGGTAAATGCTAGCGACACTGTACAAATACTGCCTTGTTGCCTTAACTTCTTCCAAATGTACTGTTCAATAAAGAGTCGCCCAGGCAATCCCACGTGGGTGCTGCTTTTCCTGGAGGGCCCAGCGGTGAGCGCACCCAATTACATCCCGTCCCACTCTAGCCAGGCGCGCGCGCGCGCGCTCCCTCCCTCCGTAAATGCCGGTATCGAGAGGAAAGGGCAGCTGACCTCCATTTCAATGTGGAACTATAAAGCTTTTTAAAAATCCAATTCAGAAGCTTTGCTAATTGACCATAAAGTCAGCTCCAATTTCTACTGCTTCTTGGTCTCTTAAGGAGGTACCAGCAAGTTCGTGCTTTGCCCGCCACCTGCCTGTCACTTTGGTGGAGGGAACAAGAGAGAGCCAGGAAGACATGCAGCTAAACCACTGGTCGGCTGCTGGGGATCCTTGAGGAATCATAGAAGGGAAAGATGTCAGATGACTAGAGAGAGGCAAATGGAAGCCTACTATCTCATGAAAAGATAGGAAGATGGATTTCCCGAATTCAACTCGCAGGAGGTTAAGTTTTCCTGCTTGCGGAGCATCTCAGGTCCCAGAGGAAGCGGGGAACCAAGAACAGGCAGCACTTCCCTGGGGGCGGTGGGTGATTTTCTCCATTCAGTAGAACCGGGTTTGGGAGGGCTGGATGCTCCCAGTGGCACGGGATCGCTATGGGAGGGGCGGGGTGGGGAGAGGGCAGGCTGACCACTGGACGCGGAGAGGAGGGTGCCAAGGCGGTTGAAATACAGGAGTGGCAGAAATTGGGAGGGAAGGGCGGACAGGCCCCTCCCGATCCACCCAGGCTGCTCCGAACCTTTCCCACTGTTCCAGGTGCTCCGCCCCTCCTGGTGCACTTTGACCTGCCGCGCTGCCTGAAGTTGGAGTTCACAACTTCACTTTTAGTCACAGGATAAGAAATAATGCTTTAAAAAAAAAGATAACAGTATATGCTTGTCGTAGCAAATTTAGAAAAGATCTAGAAGGGGAGAGATTTCACAGGGGAAAAGAACCAGATGATAAAGTAAATCCCCCCCAGACTTCTGCCCCGAGGAAGTCACCCTAATCTAAACCCCCATTGTTCCTTCCCTCCAGTCCAAAAGAAAAGCCCTCCCCATCTCTGCTCTGAACTGCAGTCTCAGCCTATCATCTGGCCCCTCTCTATCTTCACACTCTCTTTCAGGTGCCTTAGGCCTGCCACCTGGTAACACACAGACCACCCGCCTCCTCCCTGCCTCCCCTCCTTCCTCCAGAGCCAGGCCTCCCCAGCAGCTATGCCCCTGCATCTTTCTGTGACTCCTTTACCTTCTACGATCTGGCTAATGGCCTGACCACTCTCCTAAAACTGCTTTTGATGATCACCACTCACCTCCCAAAGCCGAAAGCTAGGAACACGTATCTGCCATCACCCTCCCAGACTTTGTGCTGCCGTCCCTGCCGTTCCCTCTCCCTCTCGGCACCCGCTCTGGCTGGCGTCCTGCTCGCCGGCCTCCCTGGCTGACTCCCGTACTCCCCTGGTTAAAACCCCTCGGTGGCTCCACTGCTTTTAGACTCCAAGCACAGCTAGCGTTTATACCCTACCCTCCTTAGCAGGGCCCGTTCTCCGGCTGCTTTATCCCCACTTATTTTTTTTAACAATCTAAAAATTCTGCTCCCATAAAGATGTGAGCGCAGCATCGATGATAACACAAGCGAAAGGCAGCCACACATTCAGCACAAACGACTGGATGAATGACGTGGTGGAATACTACGCAGCCATTAAAAATCATGCTTGTGATGCAACATGAAGCATAAAACAGGACCATGCAGAATTGCTTAAACAGTATGCTCTCAACTATGTGAAGAGAAAATCATAGGCAAGACCAGAAAGAAACAGGCCCGAATGTTAGTTATGGTTGCCTCCATAGTGGTCTTTTCCCCCCTTGCTTCATGACCTTTTTCTATACTTTTAAGGAGCTTTTTTTTTTTCCGGCTGTGCCGCACAGAGTCCTTATCACTGGACTGCCAGGGAATTCCCTATAGGGAGCTTTAATATACGGATACTCTGATAATAAAACAAGCAAGTAAAAAAACCCCAAAGGGAGAATAAAAACAAATGATGCTCTAAGTTTCGGACTAAGGAAATAAAAGTGAGATGATCACGTTTTCCCATCTTCCGTTTTCATACATTGGCACAATTTGTTGCAGGTTCCCAGGTACCCTCACGTATAGTCCTCAGTATGGTTTCCCTCGACCCCATCTCAGATTATACACACAAGGCTGAGTGTCCCGGGCAAGGTCACAGGATGGATGAGTAAGTGCACCAGCCCAGGACGAGAATCCATTGTTTTTTTGGCTCCTATGCTGCTGTAACATGTTAGCACAAACTTGGTGGCTCGAAGACCACCCACCATCTCCCAGTTCTGTAGGTGAAAGTCCAACACCTCTCTTATCGGGTGACGCATTCTTGCTGGAGACTGGAGGAGGATCTGTTTCCAGGCCCACTCGGGTTGGCAGAATTCAGGTCCGTGTCGTTGTAAAACCGCGGTCCCCGTTTCCTTGCTGGCTGTCAGCCAGGGGTTTCCTCAGCTTCCACATTCCCTGGCTCATGACCCCTTCACCTTCAAAGCCAGCAATGGCAGGTCGAATCCCTTCACTTCAAGTCTCGCTGACCTCCCTTTCGGCCTCATCTCTCCTGCTTTGAAGGGCTCAAGTTGGGCCCACCTGGGATGGGCCCAGGATAATCCCCCTATTGTCAGGTCAGTTGATTAGTAAATTTAATTTAAATCTGAAAAATCCTTCACGGCAGTACCTAGATTAGTGCTTGATTAAGTAACCAGGTGTCTCAGTCTGCTCAAGCTGCTGTTAACAAAATACCACAGGCTGTGTGGCTTAAATAACATTGAATTCTCATGATTCTGGAGGCTGGGAAGTCCAGGATCAAGGTGCCAGCAGATTCAGTGTCTGGTGAGAATGGCAGCCTTCTTGGGGTATCCTCACATAGTGCACTAGACTGACTCTTCCTCTTACGAGGACACTAATCTCATCATGCAGACCCACCCTCAGGACCTCATGTAAACCTAATCACCTCCCAAAGGCCCCACCTCCAAATACTATCACATTGGGGGTTAGGGCTTCAACATGAATTTTAGGGGGACACAAACATTCAGTCCATAGCACCACAGGACAGGAATATGAGGGGCTGGAGGGGCATCTTTAGAATTCTGTCTACCATACAGGTCTTCTGATGTTTCATCCATGTTGTCACTACTTCTGCATTACTCTGAAAGGCATCATATGTTCTGTCATTCATCTATCTTCCTTTTTTGCTAGAAGTTAGCTACTCATAAAAATGTATAAGGAAAAGTGACCATTGGTTTTTTTCACCTGTATCTAATATTAAATGAAAGTTTCACTAAGCAAAATGAGTTCCCCCCAAATTCACAAACTTGGTAACATATTAATAAAACGACGTGCAGACTGTGTCTACGTAAGTTTTCATCCCATAAATGTATATAACTCTATGAAGAATCTGAAACAAAATGAGGACACTGAAACAGCCTATCAGAAGCTCTAGGTAAAGGTACAAGTTTCTATCACCATGGCCTCTAGGATCTTTAAAAAACGTCTTAATTCTATAACAAAGACCACCACAAAACTCACAAATTGCAAAACTGAGCAAAGAAATACTTATGTTTAATCACATGGCTGGTAAAAAAAAAAAAAAATTCTTATTATTTTTCAGCAGGGTACGATATTCCAATGGCTTAGGAATGTTAAACAAGGCTGTTAACATGACATAAGACACTAAAGCCAGTAAAAAGCTTAGAGTCAAAAAGTTTATTACAATTGTTTTTAAAGTCAGCTATGATCTTGACAAATATCATGGGTAAGTCTATATAGCAAGTCTCTAATTTCCGAGATACAAAAGACAATAAATATAGATTCAAACTTCAGCCTAAAAACAAGAGTCTAAATCTAATTACCTGTAGTGTAGTGTGGTTTCAATATTTTGAATACATGATGCTACGAGAACTCATACCATAAAGTTATTGCTCACTGACAACCTACAAACAGTTCTTCACGGACGACACACAGGTGTGCGGCACCTTCGAGCCTCCGTGTGAGTGCCCCACGGGCCTGCTGGTGCTGGGGGACAATCCGAGATGGCACCATGATGGCACTGCTCCTTCTGGTGGGAGGACAGGGACAGGGGCAGGCACTGAAAAACGCCCACTTAAACAGGCCATGAAGCGGATCTCCCAGTAGCCCAGTAAGTGGTCCCATTTCTTGCAGAGAACAGGACCGTCACCGTGTATCTTTCGGAGCGCGACACGGAGGGCCTGTATCCAGTGCGGAGCGGTCAGCTTCCTGACCAGCTCCGTTCATTCCGTCGTGCTGAGCATTCTCCTCCAACAGTGACTGCTCCAAGCCTTCATGAGCTTCCAGAGCCCGTTCTTCATTGCTTTCAAGTTACTTTGTCATTACAATAAGTCTTACAAAATTTTTGCCACAAACGATCGTATTATTTCTTCTTATTGGTAACAGATTAATTCTTCATTAACTAAAAGTGTGCGAAGTTTCAAGCCAAGCTCCTTTGTCTTGGTTTAATTCTTGGGTATAGCTGTAAAAAGGAATTTTAAAAATATTTACATGCTGCACAGACGTGGGAGTATAACACATTTTCAAGAAATATGGGGGGTAGGAGCGGGTGTTGATGTCACAGGAAAGAAATTAAACCAAAGAAAGAACTCTCTGCCATGTGAAACACCCAGAGCTGCCCAAAGATTCATATACACCAACTCTTGTGCAAAGGACATTCAAAGGTCACAGGGGTTCCCTCAACAGGGACAACGCCATGGTGCAGTGATATAAAATCCAGGATGCTCTCAGCATTAACTCCATCTACACAGCCTACTGAACTGTAAATCAAGTCCAACAAGGACCACAAAGGACTAGAGGTGATGTGCAATACGCTATAAGCTCCAATGCTGGGAGCTTCCATTCCAAGGGAAAAGATAAAGAGGTTAAGAAGTCTCTATTTTAACTTTATTCACAATGGACTGTCACACGGTGTCATGGGACTTGAGACTATCAGGAACCAAATGCCACAGACCAGAAGTCTACAGATTTGAGGAAGGATAAGTGGAGTTTTTTGTTTTAGGATTTGATGGTTTTGTGTTTTCCATAACAAGAGCTGGCAAGGAGAGTGTTCACGAAGCCAAGAGCAAGTCAAACCAGTAATTCAACTGGCAAACAAAACAAAAACCCTCCTCCTCCTCCCCTAGACAAAG
Source organism: Eschrichtius robustus (assembly GCF_028021215.1). Classification (NCBI taxonomy): domain Eukaryota; kingdom Metazoa; phylum Chordata; class Mammalia; order Artiodactyla; family Eschrichtiidae; genus Eschrichtius; species Eschrichtius robustus. Next base: position 167,468,536 of record NC_090826.1, on the reverse strand, counting down.
GGAAAGAAAGGTTTACTGAAAGAAAGTCAAGTCAGACTTCCAGCCAAAACTGAAAAGTTAACTGAGGGATCAATGTTATATCAAGGATTGTTTTTCTCTGTGAGGAAAGATATTTTAGCCAATATAATTTTCTACACTTGTATGTGAGCCTCTGACTAAAACGTTTATGCAATTTCCTGTTTTAAAAAAAACCTCAAAAGGAACCCAAAGAAGTTGTGTAGAGGCCATTTCTACCCAGGAAAGACTTCCAAAGAACCGAGAATATTTAAATGTCCGATTAAAATGAAAATCTTCAATCCAGTCCACTGATTACAGAACCTCTGAAAGCCACACAGGAGGCAGAGCTTGGTCTCTGACCAGCTGCTTTCCACACTTGGGAACAAATCATTCTCCCCATGTTTCATTCACCACTGGACCTCTTTGTCAGAAAATTAAAGATAAGACTCAAATAAGCAACTACTTCTAAGAGGTAGAGCTTTTCCCAGATAAGAAACTATAAAAAGTAAAAGTACCTGTTTACTCTTGATGTTCATTAAAGAATGAAAGAGGCTGCATGCAAGAGATTATGCTTCTCCGGCGCCAAAGACTTTGTAGAAGCAAACAGGAGGGCTCGAAAGAGAACTACCTTTACATTTCTACTTTCGTCTGGTAATTGGAAAGATTTTTTTAACGGGCTCCATGGATTAATTGTTTTTTTCAGTTTCACTACTCTTTATAATTTATAGTATGATCACACAAATGAATATTTTCCAAACCCCAAATGCTTATTTAATAGCAAATTTTGCTACCAGGAAGACAGCAGTCAGGATATATGATGTCATTTATACTGCACATCAAACCACAAAGGAGAAGAGTCAGGAGGAGGAGATACAGGCCAGAATCCAAGCTCCAGGTCCCAACACCGGGGTCATTTTAACGAGCTCCACAGAGAGTAATGTCCAGACAGCAGGATGATCCCAGACAGAGCCCTGGTTCAGGGCCTCGAGTGGGACAGAAGCTCTCTGCGGGCACAGACCATGTCTGTCTGACAGCTGATGAAAATACAGTGAAAATATCTCCCATTTGTTGTACATTAGACTCCGTCCAACTATACTAACCTTTCCCTGGAAATACTCCCCCCGCCAAGAACGTCTGCCCACTGACAGCAGTCCCTTCAGACTAATACAGATGTTATTGGATTACATGTGCTGATATGATTTGATCATTTTCTTGGTTTTTATGAAACTTAAAATCCAACGGTAGAGAAAGAACAAAGAATCTTGTCTCTGGTGCCCTGTTCAAGCTCCCTAGCAGATTCGAAAATCCTGACTTAAACAAATCCAGGGACTTCCCTGGTGGCGCAGTGGTTAAGAATCCGCCTGCCAATGCAGGGGACACGGGTTCGAGCCCTGGTCCAGGAAGATCCCACATGCCGCAGAGCAACTAGGCCCGTGCGCCGCAACTACTGAGCCTGCGCTCTAGAGCCCGCGAGGCACAACTACTGAGCCCACGCGCCTAGAGCCCGTGCTCCACAACAAGAGAAGCCACTGCAATGAGAAGCCCATGTACCGCAACAAAGAGTAGCCCCCGCTTGCCACAACTAGAGAAAAGCCCACGCACAGCAACGAAGACCCAATGCAGCCAAAAATAAACAAATAAATAAAATAGAGACAACAAAGAAATAAAAATTGTTTAAAAAAAACATCCTTCCTTACTCCCAGCAAATTGCGTGGGACGTATCCCTCCTTGTCATTCAGGCGGGCCCACCACCATTCAATCTCATCTTCGTCTTCCCTGTGGATGATTGTCATGCAGTCTCCTTCTTTCATGGGTAGCTCGTCGTCATTCTGAGGTTCATAGTCCCAGAGGGCATAAATGACCCCTTTATTCATTATGCCCATCTTCTCCTGAACTCCTGAAATCACGTTAAGATACAGAACAGAATATATGTAACTCAGAGGATACCACGCTCAGAACTTGTCACTCTATAAAACCAAATGAGAAGAAATGGGGACCTGCTGGAATGGTAGAGCTACTACATTAAACATTCAATAAATAAACTTCCCGGGGCCAGGGGGAGCAGAGGAAGGCCAGCCGTGTAGAGGGAACATATAAAAGACAAGTTAACATATGCTATCATCTCTAAACCAGCTCTAAAAACTAACCAACACCTTAAAGCAGCTCTCAAAACTTCTCTTACTCAGAATACAAAATGATTACAAACCCAGGAATAAAGAAAGAACTGTTCCAGTCTAGGATATTAAAAAAGTTAGTGAAACATCTGTCCTATTTTAGCCTATTCACTAAGTGTAATGACCAAGGAACTCTGGAATCATTTTTGTTCTTTACCTAAAACTTAAAGCAGACAGAGAAAAATGACCAGAGTGTTGTGCCTATTAAAGTGGTCTCTATCAATTTCCAAATAGGGAAAGATAAAGAAAAAAAATTATAAAATGTTAGAATATAGAAATATGGCCAGGTATATTAGACAGGATATAGAAGTCCACATATAGTCAACTCTAAAATGATGAGAATCAGAATTCTAAAAGATATTGAAGTCCACAAACTGGGGAAGGAAAAAAAATCCCCAAATGTCCACTTCTTACCAGAGTTAATAACAGATTTGCAAATGAACTACGACTTTAGGTTTTACCTTTCTCCATTTATACCTTCCTATCCTATAAGGTGACACTAATAAGGAGTCACAATCATCAACGGGCAGGCAACATGGGGAAAAGGGAGGAGGAATTAGACAATGTCCTGAGCAAGTCAGAGGTCATTATCATTGTTACCTTTTTAGAAAAGCCAGGAAAATACCTGCTTGCCTGTGAACAGTCAGGTTTCTCAACTTATGTGAAACTAAATTATTATGAACTTATTTTTCCTGTGTCAATTAATATGACGTACCACACGCTACCTGTCTCTCACTCTGGGCAAAACAAGAAATTAAATTGTTCTTTTCCAAAAGAAGCCTCTACCTATCTAAATGGTCAGGTTCCTACTCATGGGGACAAGTAAATTTCCAACTTTCAAGTTATACTTGATATAACTGTAATTCCACCAAGTTTTAAAGCACGCCAGACCCGCTATCTGTTTGGGATCAGGATGGTGCACTCAAAATAACAACTTGAGTCTCATTTCCAGGAAACCATTAGGCATGGAAGACAATTTCTCATTACTTTGCTATTTACCAAACTAAGAGTTATGAATCAACAGTTTTCAAAAGTTTCTGAGGGTCCTAAAAACATGCTCCATCTCACTGGCACTTTGGGAAATGCAAACTAAAGGCACAATGAGACAGGATTCCAAATCCACCAAAGGTCAAAGAGAACACAGAGCAAAAGGTACTCTCTGCTTGACGTGCATTCCTGTGACCTGGCAACTCTACTTCTAGAGAGACACCAGAAGATGAGGACAAAAATGGTGGCCGGAGCCATGTTTATAATTGAATGCATAAATGAATAAATAAATAAAGGAAATAACCCATCGTCTGCCAAAAGTAGAATGGAAAGATAAATTGTAGTAGAGTCCCAAAATGGAACAGTAGCACAGTGAAAAGAAACAACAGCTCCATGCAACAACACAGATGCATCTCAAAAACTATGGTGAGTGAAAAAAGCAAGCCACAGGATCACCAGTATGGTTTATTTTATATGAAGGTCAAAAACGGGCAGAACTAAACAATATCAGTTGTAGGATACACACAGAGGTGATATACCTATTTTTATAAATTCAAGGGAGCAGTCACCACAGATGTGAGAGGAGTTAGATCAGGGCAGGGCCCCTGCTGACGGCAGACAGAGCTCACGTTCTGTTTCCCAAGCTGGATACCTGGATGTTAATCTAGTACCATCATTACTTAAATGCACATTTATGTCACAAATGCTCTCGGTATCCACGATATATTTCATAAATTTAAAGAATCTCTGATCAAATGTCCCTAAGCGTTTTTAAAAAAATCATATCCCATACTTACATATAGCTTGATCGCCAATACGTTTAATGTAACAAAATACATATTAATATAACATACTGATTTTAAAATGTGTTCATATGTCAAAATTATTCTTTGATGTAGAGTTCAGAACACAAACAGAGAGTGATCATAAATATCAATGATAAAAACTAAGAGCTGAGAGATGAAGAAGAGAACCTACGGTCTGTGGTTCTCCCTCTAACCCCTCTCCCTTCTCTCCGAGAGCCTGAAAACTAGTGAGACTAGGCCTAGTGAGACTAGGAAAACAGTCAAACGGGGAAGATGTTTCACCTCAGGCATCTTTCCATGCCTGATGCTTGAGTGGTCTGGGGTCCTGGGACCTACCTCCTCCTTTGTCTCTGTCTTTTCCCCTTCTCCATTTCTCTCAAGCCAGACTAAAAAGAAACATTAACCTCAACTTCTAAGACTTGTAAATAAAAAAAATTTTCCTTGTAAGTAACAGTGCCAATCAACATATATTCGTCTAAAACTTCAAGTCCTTTTTTCTCTAGGGACAGAGCTGATGGGATGCATCAGAATCATAAACTCAAAAACAAGAGAACAAAAGAGTCAAAACAATCAGTTCTAAAATATGGCGTTGCCTTTCTTTTCCTCTGCGACAAGTTTGATTTAGCAGGAAAACTTGGATCTGTGGATTCTTATTCCAACCCTGCATTTCTCTTGATCATCTTGCGGGGGCGGGGGGGGGGGGGGTCTGTTTACTTATTTGCACAGATACAGCATCACTCGCTAAGTACTGAAGTCTTACTAGAGGATCTTTCGATGGTCAAAAGCTATTAACCCCACTAGATCCAAGGCTGCATCACTGTCTTTTGTCTTTGAAGATGTCCCTGATAACAGCCGCTTCTAGGCACACACAAAAGCTGCATTCATGTTTGTGATCGAGGCTGCCCTATCTTCAATGCCCAGGACTATGTGCAACACAAAATGCTTTCCCAAATAATAAAAACCCTTTGGAACGATCCCCTAGAGATAAAGGATAAATGAACGCAGTAATCAGTGCACGTAAATCGAATTATTCCATACCGTAAAGAAACTGCGAGCACTGGGTGTAGCCTTCCTCCGTTTCCTCGCATTTATCAGCCGCCGTCTGCATGTCACTGTAGGTCATGGCAAACACAGCAGCTCCGGACTCCACCAAGAACTTACACACCTGGACGCTGTTACAGGACGCAGCGCAATGCAGCGGGGTCCTGCGGGTGAGGGCACAGCAAGGGCTGGGGATGCCTTCCTACACGGGGCAACACCTGCTGCAACACGGCACCCGCAGGGAGAGCTCTCCAGCCTGTCACCCACCAGGCCCTTTCTCCTGAAAACCGCTCTCACAGATTTTAAGAAATGAGTTAAACATAGATGTTTGAGCCCATCCGAGAATTACAGCCACAAAGAAAAATGTCGGGACGGCACTGGGGCCAGGGCAGCTCCGCGGGTGAGAGGGATCAAGGACATGAGTGAAAGGACATGCAATCTGTATACTGATCTAAAGCAGGATAGAATATATTTAGTTCCATGTTCTGGAGCATCCAGCCTGATTATTTCTGCCAGGATGAAGGACATAACATCTTTAAATAATAGGCCTCCCCTCAAAACACGTGCCTGTAAATGTCCCTTTATCACCACCAATTTTGAAGGAATTAAGTTGCACATAAACAACTACCTTTACCCAACATTTTTTTTAATCCTAATTCAATTTTAATTGGAAAAAAAATTGCCAATTCAATTCAGACCAGAAAAATGACTGGAAAATACACATTTCAATCTATATTAGCAACTGGTTAGCAGGAACTTAGGAAGACCATGACGAAGGATCTTCTCCACCATCTCAAATGTTTTATAATGTATTATAAATGACTCCAGATTCATGGTAAAGGTGGAAGAGCCGGGACCACTGCCCAAACTCAGAAGATGGGCTTGAGGATGTTAATCAAGCCCTGAAGTACATGAGAGTTCTTTACCCTTTTCTTCCCTCCCCTTTTCATGTTATTCCACTTGGGTCTTTCACAAAAGAAATTTATTTCCCACCCCCCCCATCCCAAACACTATCACTAATAATTTGGTGAATATTACTACAGACTTTTTAACTGCGTGGCTTTTTAATTTTTAATTTTTTTAATAGTAAAAAATTATACACAATCTAAACTCCCAATATTAGGAAACAAAGCCATTGTGACACATTAAGAATTTGTTCTGCTTATGTTGTAAAGGTAAACTAAAAAAGTAGGCATAAAAAAGGCAAATACTGTTTGTTATCACTTATATGTAGAATCTGAAAAATAAAACAAATGAATGAAGAGAACAAACCATGCAGACTCACAGATGCAGAGAACAAATCAGAGGTTACCAGTGGGGAAAGCCAAGCGAGGAAGAGATCAAGACAGGGATCAGGGACTAAGAGGTACAAACTACTATGTATAAAATAAATAAGCTACAAGGATATTTTGTACAGCACAGGGAATGTAGCTAATATTTTAATAACTTTAAATTGAGTATAATCTATAAAAAATTTGACCCTGTGTTATACACCTGAAACTAGTATAATATTGTAACTCACCTATACCTCAATTAAAAAAAAAAACCTATTGAGAGCTAAACTAAAAAAAACATATAGGCATAAAAAATTATATATATACCCATACATAAATGAGCCTGCAGGAACTATATTAAAATATTGATGGTGTTGGGCTTCCCTGGTGGCGCAGTGGTTGAGAATCTGCCTGCCAATGCAGGGGACGCGGGTTCGAGCCCTGGTCTGGGAAGATCCCACATGCCACGGAGCAACTGGGCCCAAGAGCCACAATTACTGAGCCTGCGCGTCTGGAGCCTGTGCTCCGCAACAAGAGAGGCCGCGATAGTGAGAGGCCCGCGCACCGCGATGAAGAGTGGCCCCCGCTCGCCGCAAGTGGAGAAAGCCCTCGCACAGAAACACGGCCATAAATAAATAAATAAATAAATAAAATTAAAAAAAAAAAAAAAAAAAAAAAAAGCCCGGAATTGTATAAAAAAAAAATATTGATGGTGTTTACTTCTAGATTGTAGGATACAAATGGCTTGTTTTCCTCTGATTTCTCTATTTTGTACGTTTTCCACAATGGGCTCACATTACTTTTATAAATACAATTTTTTTAAAGTGCAACCAAAAATGCTTCTCCAAGAATTATTTATAACAAACAAAGAACTGGAAAGCAATCTAAACGTCTAGCGAGAAGGAGACAGCGACAATGAATGAGTCACAGCCATGTGGTAAGAGATGAGGCTTTTTCAAATGTATGCATATGGGTGTCTGCAACTTATATGTGTATACCTGTAAATTTGATATTACAGTTATTTCCATATTGAGAGAAATACAAGCTATAGAACTAAAATACTTGAGTAGATATAGTGTGATTATAACTTTAAAAAATTTTTTCATATAGAAAGAAGTAAATCTTTCCTAGGAATCATTATTAATCATTAAATCATAATTTAATTAATAATCATAATCATTAAATCATTACCCTAGGAATAATAATATTCATCATTTACAATAATATCTCCTGGGTTTTAGCCACACACCAGTTCCACAAGACGCTCCATGAAAAATGGATTCCACGGTCAAAAATATTGGGAGAAGTTTACAAATTATAATCCCCTCTTAGACACACAGTAGTTTCAGGGAGGTGGGGGGAACCCTGCTTAGATCAGCATGTCTCATATTCACTGAAGCATGCCAATGAACTGTGTACCACTTTGGGACATTTCTTATTTTTATTATTTAACTACTAAACTTCTGAAACTCCATCTGGGGAATTCCCTGGCGGTCCAGTGGTTAGGACTCTAAACTCTCACTGCCAAGGGCCCGAGTTCAATCCCTGGTCGGGGAACTATGATCCCATAAGCCATGCAGTGCGGCCGAGAAAAAATTTTTTATATAAAAAGATAAAACAAAACTCCATCTGCTTCCAGAACGGGAGTGAGATGACTATTACATGAAGACATATTAATACCTTAGAAATGTCTCCCCCGTCTCTCCTTCTAGATTACAAGCAGCGTGAGGACACACACTGACATACTTCTTCCCTTCTAACAGCGTCTACAACACTGCTCATTCGTTGCCTACGCAGCAGATACACTTGAAGTCCGAGTGGAGTTTAAAAGAAAATCTTACCATCCGTCACTGTCAGCAGCATTGACATTTACACCAAACTGTACCAGGAATTTAACAATTTCTGTGTGTCCTGCACACACGGCGTTGTGAAGAGCTGTGATACCTTCATCATTAGGCAGGCTTGGGTCATCGACCTGTAACATCAATAAGAACAAGGGTGATCATCACTCAAATTTTTTGTCACCTTAACTGTCAACTATTAACTGGCTCTAGGATCAAGAGAATTGAAAGAGACTCTTGTAGTCTTTTTTTTTTTTTTTTTTGAACATAATTAAAACCTTCAGGAGCCAAGAAAACTATACCAAGAACAGTTCTAGAAATACGACATTAAGTAGGCACTCCCTATAAAAAGGTTTTTAAAAACTGAAGAAGTCCCAGAAACTATATATCCTTACAGTCATTTTTGTTTACTTATCCTCCAACTTCCCACCACAGATTAGCATCTAAGGAGAAGTCACATTTGCCATGGAAGGGAAGAAAGGTCAACTGAAAATATTTTAAATAGCAGGTTTCTGAAAAGTAGGGACCACATCTGTAATTTAACCCTGCAGAGTACAAATCCATACTTGAGCAACTTTTAAAGGAGGGTCATGATGTCCCTAAGAAAAGTACCCCCAGTGAATAACTGAACTTCCGCACTATTTATTGAAAGTGTTACAGCCACACCTTTAAAACAGAGAAGCTGGTTTTGGAGCATGATTAAGAGTTCCTCTCAACAACCCCACCTCCCAAAAGAGAAAACAATGCAAAAGTACAGTTTCCCTACAGTAGCCTTTTGATTAGAGCTTTAAAACAAAATACAAGGTGGTATATAAGAAATGTACTAATTCAATCATACCTCATATATAATTCTCTGTACAAGGTCAAATTCTCCCTCCAAAGAGGAATCTAGAAGTAAAGCAAGGGGGTTGAATTTCACCCTCATTCCATGAGCAATCCGCTCTGAACCAGTTTTACGCAAGTTTGTCCTTTTGCCCTGCAAAAGAAATGCACGGAAGGTTAAGGATCCCGGTCTAAGCAAGAGACCAAAAAACAACAAAAAGGGAGGAATAATATCTCGGCTGAGATAGTAAAAGGAACTTTGAAAATACATATATATATATTTATATATATATATATATATATATATATATATTTAGCGCTTAATGAATAAACCCACGTAACTAAGTGGGAAGAAGCTAACTCTTTAAAGCCTAGTGAAAACTACATTTGGGTAACACGCGCTAAGAGTATAATCTGCAGTAGGAAGTAGGCTGGTTCTCCGTCAAGGATCAAAATTAGCCAAGATTGGTCTTTAAATTACCTAATACGGTAGCGCTAACCCCACATTATTAAACTGGGCAAGAGCACAAACTGAGAATTGTGAGAGCTGACATTTATTGAATGATTATTCATTTATTCCTCTCGAAAACCCTATTATCCCATTTTACAGATAAGGAAGTTGAGGCACACAGCCAGTAAACATCAGAGCTGGAATTCAAATCCAAGGAATTTGGCTTCTTCCAAGCCCCTCCTTTTAACCATATCCAACATAATGCCTCCTAGGGGGAAGGGGAGTGGAGCATATTACGAAGGAAAAAAATAAAGATTATTAGTCTGTCTTAGACATACCAGGGAGGAATCCTACAAGTCTTAAAATGCTATCACTATTTTATATTTAAAAATTTAACTGTACTCCAAGACACATGGGTAAATTAACCGTCTTTTCTACACTTTAATACGTCAGGCTTAAAAAAATAAGGCAAATGTTAAAACTAGATCTAACATCCTGTAAGATGGGTTTCTTAAACACAACCAACAGAGTGGAAACATTTCCTAGGGTATGATATGCTACATATACTTCTTTTTATCTCAGATGTGGAAAACTATTGAGTTTTGAAAAACGTTAAGTAGCAATGAATATACTTCACAAATGTACAATGGCTAAAATGTTTCTGTCTCTTGAAAAAAAGAAAACAAGAGAAAATATTACATGGCTGAGATAATACAACTCATAAACAATACAATCGTACCCACTTCCAAACAACAGTACGAGATAGTGGCTTCTATTTTACTTCAACCAAGAAGGAAAAAGTTTATAGATCACTTTCCTAGGAAGAGAATAACAGAATCTCGCATGTTTAACTCAAAGAGAATCACGCCTCATGACACAGAAGCACAGAATTGTTAAAAAAGTGTTAACCTCTATTTTAAAACTTTTTTCACTAGAACTCAATGTTTACCATATAGAACTTTTAAACAAATGTCGACTGTAAACTAGTAGTTGAGGCAACTTTGGATAATCATTATCTTTGACTTCTACCACATCTAAGAGATGTAATAAGGGATCAAACATATAACGCACTTAAAAAAAAAATCCTTACAATATGCTATTGTGCTTTTGCCCAGGTTTTAAAAATTCATCTCTTGGCATCCTACTGAAACAAAATGACTTCAAACTAAACTCTGAAAAAACCAACTTTAAAGACATTTTGGGATTCTGATCTTCTCTCACCTATTTCAAAGTGACATAATAAACTTCCAAAGAAAAACTTAACATTTGGAAGGAGTGCAGAAGACACGCCCAAGTCAAAACATACAAAGCTTTAGAATAACTTAGCGTCATCCAAAAGTTATGGGACGTGGCAAAAGCAGCTCTAAGAGTGAAGTTTACAGTGATACAAACTTACCTCAGGAAACAAGAAAAACCTCAAACAAACTAACCTTATATCTAAAGCAACTAGAGAAGGAAAAATAAACAAAACCCAAAGTTAGCAGAAGAAAAGAAATCATAAAGATCAGAGCAGAAATAAATGAAGTAGAGACAAAGAAAACAACAGAAAAGATCAATGAAACTAAAAGCTGGCTCTTTGAAAAGATAAACAAAACTGATAAACCTTTAGCCAGACTCGTCAAGAAAAAAAGGGAGAGGGCCCAAATCAACAAAATTAGAAATGAAAAAGGAGAAGTTACAACCGACACCGCAGATATACAAAGGACCATAAGAGACTACTACAGGCAACTACATGCCAATAAAATGACTGTCCACACTAGAAGAAATGGACCAATTCTTAGAAAGGTACAATCTTCCAAGACTGAACCAGGAAGAAACGGAAAATATGAACAGACCAATCACAAGTACTGAAATAGAATAACTTAATGTCAGAGCACAAGGAAACCTGAGGGATCTCCATGATACCCAGAGACTTCAAACCAGGCTGAAGGAGAGGAAGAAGCTAAAGAGGGTCCACCCCACTCTCTGCTCAGTTACCTCCCCCAGCCCCCATTTCATCCAGAACCCTTCCAATTTTATCAGCATTGGGAGTTTGAGGTTCCACCTAAATATGACATTGAAAATAAATTTCACTGCTAGAAAAAGAAAAGTTTGAAAGAGTGATATCACCAATGAGAGAAGTTAAACCATCTGCCCGATTTCACAGAGCTAAACTAGTGATCGAAAGTTCCAAATCCAGGTCTTTTCATTCCCAGTGTTGCCTTCCATAATATGCGACACCAGCTAGAGAAGAAACGGCAAACATGGTGTTTACAGGTATAAGAGCAAAACTTTGTTGCCTTCATAAAGAAAGGGGTTCTTCCCCCCAAATTAAATTGTTTGTGATGCTGAATATATTGCATTTTGATAACATTTATAAGATCCACTCTGTACCAAGAGAACTGTAAGATAAAGGGCAAGCTGTAGAACACATTTGCTGCAATAGGCAGTTTAAACACAGACCATCTTTTGTGAATGGCCGGCTGTAAGTACTCACTGGTGTTTCACTGAGTAGTGACAACTAGCCACCTAGAAAGCTGTGACAAGACAAAAGGTTTCAGCAGTGACCACAAGACACCACAGTACTTACAGGAGGCAGAGAAACCTGCCCAGTGATCTCAGGCGGACGCAGGCTCACAGGGTCTTCTCCTGGGCCTTCTGGTTCCCCAGACGGGTATGGCGGGGGTGGGTAGGGGGGATACTCCTCGAGGTACACTTCAAGCAGAGGGGGAGCCTCTGGGTTTGGATCTTCCACGTTGTTCTGGAAACTTGGACTGCTGTCTGAGACTCCTTCAGGTTCATACTCAAGGCCCGGAGAAGGAGCGGGCAGGTCACTGCTCTCTGTACTGGCGCTCCCTGCTTCCTCCGGGGACACAGGCTCAGGGGCCAGAGGGAGCGCCTCCTTCTCTGGCTCCACGTGCAAATATGGATTCTGGATCTCCACTGGGCTTTCCGGGCTGGCAGTCCCAGAAGTGGACTTGGATGGGTGCGCCAGGACGGAGATGGTCTCCATGGCGGCGATGGTGGTCCTCTGATACAGAAGTTTCTGAATATTCGGCCCATTAGGACCCTCTGGCTCTGTAATAGAGCTGCGTTTCTTTAGTGGCCGTGGTGCGTTCGACAGTTTCTTCCGCAGGGCTTCTAGGTCAGCATCACTCTGGTTTCGGTAAGGATTAGATAAGAAAGGCAGTAATTTGGTTGGGCTGAGTGGCCTAGGAATTCTTTCGTTTTCATGGGTCTCCTGAACTGAAGAAATGGGCTCTGTTTCAGGTTCCGGGCTGCCAGGTTTGCCCTGGGTATTGGAATAAATGTTCTCTGGGAGCTGCTGTGGGTTCTGGGCAGTAGCAATCACAGGCTTGCCATAAACTAATTGGAAATGGAAAAAAAGCCCTGATTAGTATTAATTAAACAAAACTAGCAAATAACAGACATAGCTAACAATAATTAAGGCCTCTTTTAATTTCATAGTTATTACATAATACCCTTCAATACAACTAATTTTTAAAAATAACAAACGACAAAGCAAGGTTTCCGTCGTTGCGTAATAAACTTATTACAGAATCGAAACCCTCATTGATTGTAAAGAGGTACCATTATTTTATGTACCAATATGAAAGAAAATGCTGTCAATTATAATTATAAGAAATCAGACCGTAGTATCCAAATTTAAAATGTCAAAATGTAAAAAAAAAAATAAAAATAAATAAATAAAATGTCAAAATGTGAAAAGAATTTAGAATCAGTGAAAACTGGTGATCCTTTCACGTGTCCAGATTAAAACTAAACATGCAGTATCCCATCTTTCACAATTTTCAAAAGGAAATCAATGTGAGAAATCATTGGGCTTATAAAATTATTAATAACCACTTCTATTTACCAAAACTGTTCTCCTTAAACATTCTGATTACATCATCATTATCTAATTCCCGAATTATTATATTAGCAGTTTTCACCAGACTCATGAAAAAGAGTAAGATGTAGCATATATACTAATGCTCTGCTGGGTAATTACTTTCATGACATTTTGGGCCACAATTACGTGCTTATTTCACAACTAGAAAGCCATTTTCATTCCATTAAAACATAGTGAATTTTATTCCAGTCCCATAAACTAATGACTCTTAGAAAGAACCCAACAAGTTACCAAATTATGTATGTTGAACACAAAGTAATCTTTTTGTGATTTATATTTAACTAGTAACTGTGTCCTCATTAGAACAACTTAAAATATAGTAGAGAACATTAAAAAAAAAAAAAAAAAAACATATACAGAGGCAGTTGTCTAATCCTCTATGCGCCAAGAACATCTGGTCAGACCTAGAGTGAAGACACCTCCCTCTGCGCAGCGATCCCCTGCAGGCACTTTTCCCCACTCACCGAGGAGCTCGTCCGTGAGCAGGAAACAAACACACACAGGAAATTCAACACAGAAGGCTATGTCATCGCTATAGGTTTTATTCATCAATTTTCATATTTATTTCATTTTATTCACCTACCATCTTCAGCTACTACAGTAGCTGACATTGAGCACAAACTCTTTTAAACTCCCCATGAAGAACAGAAGCCATAATGAAACAAATCTCTTAGGACAAAAGCATCAGTCAAAAGAGGTACAAGTCACTGTGCTGTTTACTGATTGACGGCAGCTCTGGTGTAGGATGGAAACACATCCACGCAGGTGAAGATGAGACCAAGAACCTTACCGCTCGGAAAGTGGGGCCCTCGGGAATGGGACTTGGTCAACGCGCTCTGCACGGCCTGCTGGAAGTTTTTGCCGGGAGCCCGGTGCTGGGTATACATGGAGTATATGGAGCTGGCAGCCACGGTCTGGGGTTTCCTGAAGGGCGGAAGGAGGGTGTCCTTGGAAGGCTGAGGCGTGAAGGGCCGGACAGCAGCAGCAGGGGGACTCTCTTGCTTAGAACCTGGAGGAAGGGTCTGGTCTGCTTGGCCACCTGAAGGGATGCTGGCGGCCAGCAGGACCCTCTGCTGCTGCCCTGCTGGCTTGGGTTTGTTTCCCATGGATGCAACAGCCGCTGACGACTGCTGAGGGTTTCCATCTGGCTTAATGTCTGATGGCGACTGATTAGTTTGTCCAAAATAAGGCAGATTAATCTGTTTTGGTTTTGATGGAACAGGAGGTGGTACCTTAGCCACATTCTTATTTGCAGCCTGTAAACACACACAACAGCCAATCAAAATACTGTGTAACTGGGTATACAGGATGTTCCAGACAACCTAAACTTCACAAATGTTAAGTACAGACTGAAAAGACTAGCTCTACATTTAAAAATCATTAAAAACTTTTAAATCTCTGAACTTAATCACACGTAAAAGGGACTTCAGTAATGCAATACAATTCCTGCCCCATACGACTTCCTCCGCATTGCCCCTTCCTATTTGGGCAACTGTAAGTGGCCACTTGAAAACTTTTAACTGCCATTTTACATATTCACGGATGGCACCAATAACTGAAAACCATTCTCGTTCATCGGAACTTCACCCAATCTGGGCCACGTGGTTAAAAAAAACTCCTAACTTGGAGCATGCAGCCATAGACTGGTTGTCAAACGCTGGGATCCTAACAGTTATGGAAGATTCATCATCAGATTGCTTGACATAACCTAAGCTCCAAATTTTGAAGAAACAAGGTAACTGAGCAGCACAAATACAATGTTCTTCAATGCACCAGTATTTTTTTAGAGAATCATACAAAATATGACCCAGAAGCAAGCATGTTAGTCATGTTCCAGTACGATGTGAGACCACAAATATACTCAAGCAACAGAATTTAAAATAACATAATGCTGTTGTATTTTCTAATCTCCCAGATAGATTTTGTTTTTTTCTCTCCCTTACATAATACTTTCTCTCTTCTAAAAAAAAAAAAAAAATGTATATAGAATTACCATTAAATCTTAAAACTGGGATATTCTCAAGTACCTGAGCATCCCGCAAGATATCTTCACTGCTCTGGTTCTTCCTCAGGGTACCAAAGGCGGGTGGGGCAGCAGACTGGTCCACGGTGTCAAACATTGAAAAGGGACGCACTTTCTTCTCCTTCTCCCTCAGCGGAACCTCCCCATCATCAGCTGAAGAAGACAGGGAAAAAAAAGAATCACACTGATAATCAAACTGCTTGTAATAAAATTTCTTATTCACACATGTTCCTCTCTCCTCACACCTATACCCACTAAATGCTCTTCTATTTTTAAACTAAGTTGATTAAAGGATAACCCAACACTACAATGCTAGTACCTTAATTCCCTGGCTAAATGAAGCTGTTCTGGAAATAAACACAGTCCCTGGTCTTAACACACTAGAAAATAAGCTATCTAAAAAAGAATACACAGAACCTTTAGATGGCCAAAACAGAATATTCAGGAACAGCACAAGTAAACCTCACCTTGGTCTGGAGCGTTCCCAGAGCTTTTGGACACAGAAGCAGACGCTTGTTGGCTCGAGAAAAGATCTGCATTCGGAGGAGTCCAATCAGGGCCAAGCAGATGGATTTTAGAGCCTAGAACACAGAAAAGCAACTGCAATAACCCGGCCTTCTAAGGAGATGTTTAATGGTTCACTTTACTGCTAAGAAGTTAAATCTCTAAAAATGGGTTTAAATCTCAGACTCACAAAAACCTCAGTAAACTTACTTAGAAAACATCAGACTTTATACTTGTAATTTAAGAGTGTTCCTGCTAACTCAAACAAATTAATCACGATCAACAGAAAGTCCGTTTGAAGCAGCAAGGACGCATTACTCCTCCCCAGGTAAGAAAACGTCACCATCCCACCCAGAAATCCAATCTAGCAGACCAAGGGCTCTCCGGTGTGTCTTACATAACTACCACAAGTGATGCACACACAACAAAAGCAAAAACACGGACTTTCAGCCCATGACTCTGACCACAGTCTTGGGTAAATCAGAGTATTCAGGTTTTTTCTACACTGGTATTTAAGTTTCAAAGCCATAGCTTTCATTTTTCCTTAAAAAGACAAAACTAACTCTTTCTACAATAAAACCCAGACTATGCAGCACTACTGCTTCACAGTTGGTAATTACTGCAAAATAATAAATAATTTTAAAGGTAGCTATTATTTACACATGATAGTGGTTAGGGAAAAGAGATGATTCTATTTTTTTTTCTCCAGGGGTCAGTTTAATAAGCTCATTAAAGGATGTTTTTTGCCCTGCTTTTCCTACAACTCTGCCTTCATTTTTTCCTCCTATTATAAAAGTCTGGCTTGCACCTGCCCCCTACCCCCGGCCAAGTATCTGAGGACTACACACAGAATGCAAAGACCACTAACACAAGGAGCCTCTGTTACTTTCACTTTTATCTCCCAATATGTTTACCTTTATTCTAAAAATTATCATCAGGCAAATTCTCACACAAAAACATATACGAATAGCAAACACCAATCATCAACAGAATGGACCCACTGTCTCGCGTTCTGTGGAGACGACACCACTAACATATCTGGAGTTTTTATACCACAAGGAAAGTTCTCAAGTTATTAACATCAGATCAAAATTTCCTTATTAACGAGAAGGAATTCAAAACAATTTCCAGGTTTTCAAAAACCTGATGTTTTATTTCATTTCCTGAACAGAACCCTATTATTACTTAGGGTTAAGAAAATTATCATTTCTTAACCCCAAAGAACACAAGGAGATTCTTAGAATTGCCACATGAACAAGGGATAGGAAGACATCCTTTTAAACTCAAACTTGGAGGAAAAAAAAAAATCTAGATAGAAAAAAAAAAAAGAAACGACTTGCTGTGAAGCACAAATAAAAGAAAGGTATACAAAAACAAACAAATAAATAAATAACTCAAACTTGGGGGAAAATCATAGTGAGCACGGGAGCAGCTAAGCCCTGGAAGGACCTGGAAATGCCTGGTTTTACCTTTCAGTTGTGAAGCGGCCCCAGATCTCATGTTGGGCAGTGTCTGGACTTTCATGGACCCCTCGGAAGCCTGCGTGGCCCCAGGCCCATCGGGCAGGGCTGGCTTCACCAGAAGCTCAGGCCTCGAGGCGATCCGGGGCATAGTCGACGACTGGATATAGGGACCGACCGCAGCCACTCGACTCGGCCCCGACGCCCCCGGCTGGGGCAGGTGTCCATCAGACGAAACCTTAGGAGAAAGCACAGAGCCTTTAGTATTGCAAGTCAGGCTGGATCTGACTCAGAAAAGCCCGTGACGTGTTCATAATTGTGTTAAAAACCGGCATTTTCAGGATCTAGCCATCAAATCTACAAGAGATGTCCCCAGACAAAAACACCCCGTGGTGAACTCTCACCCACACTTTATTACAAGAATTAGAAAAAAGAGCAGAGCTACGTAGGCGATAATATTGAAAGTATAAGAACAGTGGATTCTCTTCCAGGAAGTCACAGGTCCCGTCCCTTTCCGGAGGACCCACCGAGCAATGATTCTGAAGGTGCCGCTCCAAGTACTGACCTCACTGGGATGGTCATCGTCCCCTCCTCCCGACCCCTGCCAACAGCGCACTTACTGGAAGGTTCTCTTTCTGCTGCAGGGCCGCCTTCTTCTTCCACAGCCGGTCCCTGAGCTCATTAACACGCTTGTCCATGACCGCCACTTCTGAATTGCGCTTATTCAAGCACTCCCTCTGTTGTTGCAGCTTGGCATTCTGCTCCTGGTTCAGTTTGTTTCTTAACTGAATAAAATTAAGGGGAAAAAAGGTAGCCAAGGAGTAGGAAGAAAAATTTCTCCAACAGATAATCACACGGTTCGCTATTATACAATTTCTAAAAATGTCAGGTCCCTCCACACTTCCCAACTCATGGTTTAAAATTAAGTGTTGGACCACCAGCTGTGGTCATAAGGAACACCTCAGATCTCCTGTTTGAGGTATATAAAGTTTATTCTGGATTCTGTGGGGTTAAGGTCTTCCTCCCCCTCCCCGCTTTAAGGAAAAGAGGCTGAAATCCAGGACTTCCTGCCCCTTATGTGGACAACGCTGTCATCCTAGAGAGAATGTGCCACTGAATGTCACAGGCGGCCACAGTTTACCTGCAGCTCCTTGTAGAGCCGATCAAGCTCTGCCACCGCGGACTGGTTGTCATGGTGACCATCAATCCTGCCGTTCTTGAGCATCTCTAGCTGTCTTGTAAGTTCCTCTACTTTTGACACAGCCAGAACGAGCTCCCTCTGCTTTTGCTGGAACAAACTATTCATCTGTTCAATTTCCTCCACTAAAGTAAGAATGAGAAAAGCAACAGTAGTTGAAAAGAAAAATGAGAACGGACTGCTTCCCGGGCAACCAGGATGTACCATAAACTTTCTCATAAAAAGTAGAGAAAATTTTCAGAAATGTCCTAGAATCAACCTATTCCTTTATAAGCACCTCTAAATCAAACAGACATCTCTAAATCAAATCACTACAATTTTAATTAAAATGGTATTATAATAGATGGAGCCATTATACGCATAAAAATCCTTACCTTCATCAAATTTTCAGTCAAAAAATAGAGAGAGGAAAGAGGACTTCAATGCAGGGGGCCTGGGTTCGATCCTTGGTCAGGGAACTAGATCCCACATGCATGCCGCAACTAAGAGTTCGCATGCCACAACTAAGGAGCCCTGGAGTCACAACTAAGGAGCCCACCTGCTGCAACTAAGACCTGGTGCAACCAAATAAATAAATCAATCAATGGCGGGGGGTGGTGGTGGAAACTACTACTACTACTACTACTACTACTACGTTTTCCAAAGGGAACTTGGAAACCTCGTCTAAAACATTCAACAGCTGAATTCAATTCAGGGGGAACCAGCAGCATCAAAACTGCAGTGAATCATACTTTTCCCAAAAAATCCTTTTAAGTTGATCTACATACAGAGTCTCATCTTATTCTTCTTCCTTACTGCAAATTTATATAAACTTCCTACACCAACGTGTTTTCTTATACCAATGCATTTTCTTACACCCAAACAGTTCAACACTGTAGCATTTAGCACTGAGGTAAACCAAATAGGAGCAACTCACCAAGTTTCCCGTTGCTTAGCCTCTTCTGTTCCACGTGGCCTTTAAGTGCTCTCACTTTTTTCAGCTTAGCTTCCTGATTCTCAGCTATTTCTTTGAGTCTCTTAAGCTTTTCCTGTTCAGCAGCTTGCTGCTGTTGACGCTGATCTTGCTGTTTCAAAAACTTTAAGCGCTGTTCCTGAAGATATAAGCCATCATCGGGCATGTCATTTTAAACAGCAGACCACTAACCCACAATTAATCTAACCATACCCTGAGGTGCCCAGGCTGAGGTACACCGGTGGCTTGCTCTGGTCTCACCATCTGTCCTACACGCTGCTATGAGAACCACCTGGGGAGTTTGTGAAAAACAGACTCTCCCAGGCCCAAGCCTAGAATCTACCTCTTAGGGGGTAAGATCCAGGAATCAGTGTTTTTATCCAAGTGGTCCTTGTGCAGCAAGCAAGCAGTGATCCTTGAACTAGTTTTCATGAGCTGCGGCTATAATTTTAAGAAGGAGCTCATGTAGAGGGGGGAGGCAGTAAAAGAAAGCTGTTAAATGATACACTTCGAAGTCCAATTTGGATTCAAACCCAAGCTCTGCCACTTATTAGCTATGAGACTTTGGGCAAATTACATAATCTCACCAAATCCACAAGTCTGTGTCTTCACCTATAAAATGAGATCATGGGCTTCCCCGGTGGCGCAGTGGTTGAGAGTCTGCCTGCCGATGCAGGGGACACGGGTTCGAGCCCTGGTCTGGGAGGATCCCACATGCCGCGGAGCGGCTGGGCCCGTGAGCCACAGTTACTGAGCCTGCGCGTCTGGAGCCTGTGCTCCGCAACGGGAGGGGCCGCGATGGTGAGAGGCCCGCGCACCGCGATGAGGAGTGGCCCCCGCCTGCCGCGGCTGGAGAGGGCCCTCGCACAGAAACGAGGACCCAACACAGCCATAAATTAAAAAAAAAAAAAAAAAAAAATGAGATCATCACTAGTGCTCCTAGGGCTACAGTGAGGATTAAATGCAATGTGAAATGGAAATCTCTGTTTACAGTATCGTACATAGTTAGTACACACTCAATACACTTAGAAAAGAGCTAAAGAACTACTTAGTGCCTTTAGAAAACTGCAATAATGCAACTTACAATTTTTTTGTTTGTTTGTTTGTTTTTTTATACTGCAGGTTCTTATTAGGCATCAATTTTATACACATCACTGTATACATGTCAAAACCAATCGCCCAATTCAGCACACCACCATCCCCACCTCACCGCAGTTTTCCCCCCTTGGTGTCCATATGTCCATTCTCTACATCTGTGTCTCAACTTCTGCCCTGCAAACTGGCTCATCTGTACCATTTTCCTAGGTTCCACATACATGCATTAATATACGGTATTTGTTTTTCTCTTTCTGACTTACTTCACTCTGTATGACAGTCTCTAGATCCATCCACGTCTCAACAAATGACTCAATTTCGTTCCTTTTTATGGCTGAGTAATATTCCATTGTATATATGTACCACAACTTCTTTATCCATTCGTCTGTTGATGGGCATTTAGGTTGCTTCCATGACCTGGCTATCGTAAATAGTGCTGCAATGAACATTCGGGTGCATGTGTCTTTTTGAATTACGGTTTTCTCTGGGTATATGCCCAGTAGTGGGATTGCTGGGTCCTATGGTAATTCTATTTTTAGTTTTTTAAGGAACCTCCATATTGTTCTCCATAGTGGCTGTTATCAATTTACATTCCCACCAACAGTGCAAGAGGGTTCCCTTTTCTCCACACCCTCTCCAGCATTTGTTGTTTGTAGATTTTCTGATGATGCCCATTCTAACAGGAGTGAGGTGATACCTCATTGTAGTTTTGATTTGCATTTCTCTAATAATTAGTGATGTTGAGCATCTTTTCATGTGCTTCGTGGCCGTCTTTATGTCTTCTTTGGAGAAATGTCTATTTAGGTCTTCTGCCCATTTTTGGATTGGGGTGTTTGTTTCTTTGATATTGAGCTGAATGAGCTGTTTATATATTTTGGAGATTAATCCTTTGTCCGTTGATTCGTTTGCAAATATTTTCTCCCATTCTGAGGGTTGTCTTTTCGTCTTGTTTATGGTTTCCTTTGCTGTGCAAAAGCTTTGAAGTTTCATTAGGTCCCACTTGTTTATTTTTGTTTTTATTTCCATTACTCTAGGGGGTGGATCAAAAAAGATCTTGCTGTGATTTATGTCAAAGAGTGTTCTTCCTATGTTTTCCTCTAAGAGTTTTATAGTGTCCAGTCTTATATTTAGGTCTCTAATCCATTTTGAGTTTATTTTTGTGTATGGTGTTAGGGAGTATTCTAATTTCATTCTTTTACATGTAGCTGTCCAGTTTTCCCAGCACCACTTATTGAAGAGACTGTCTTTTCTCCATTGTATATCTTTGCCTCCTTTGTCATAGATTAGTTGACCATAGGTGCGTGGGTTAATCTCTGGGCTTTCTATCTTGTTCCATTGATCTACGTTTCTGTTTTTGTGCCAGTACCATATTGTCTTGATTACTGTAGCTTTGTAGTAGAGTCTGAAGTCAGGGAGTCTGATTCCTCCAGCTCCATTTTTTTGCCTCAAGACTGCTTTGGCTATTCGGGGTCTTTTGTGTCTCCATACAAATTTTAAGATGATTTGTTCTAGCTCCGTAAAAAATGCCATTGGTAATTTGATAGGGATTGCATTGAATCTGTAGATTGCTTTGGGTAGTATACTCATTTTCACAATGTTGATTCTTCCAATCCAAGAACATGGTATATCTCTCCATCTGTTGGTATCATCTTTAATTTCTTTCATCAGTGTCTTATAGTTTTCTGCACAGAGGTCTTTTGTCTCCCTAGGTAGGTTTATTCCTAGGTATTTTATTCTTCTTGTTGCAATGGTAAATGGGAGTGTTTCCATAATTTCTCTTTCAGATTTTTCATCATTAGTGTATAGGAATGCAAGAGATTTCTGTGCATTAATTTTGTATCCTGCAACTTTACCATATTCATTAATTAGCTCTAGCAGTTTTCTGGTGGCAGTTTTAGGATTCTCTATGTATAGTATCATGTCATCCGCAAACAGTGACAGTTTTACTTCTTCTTTTCCAATTTGTATTCCTTTTATTTCTTTTTCTTCTCTGATTGCCGTGGCTAGGACTTCCAGAACTATGTTGAATAATAGTGGTGAGAGTGGACATCCTTGTCTCGTTCCTGATCTTAGTGGAAATGCTTTCAGTTTTTCACCATTGAGAATGATGTTTGCTGTGGGTTTGTCATATATGGCCTTTATTATGTTGAGGTAGGTTCCCTCTATGCCCACTTTCTGGAGAGTTTTTATCAGAAATGGGTGTTGAATTTTGTCAAAAGCTTTTTCTGCATCTATTGAGATGATCATATGGTTTTTATTCCTCAGTTTGTTAATATGGTGTATCACATTGATTGATTTGCGTACATTGAAGAATCCTTGCATCCCTGGGATAAATCCCACTTGATCGTGGTGTATGATCCTTTTAATGTGTTGTTGGATTCTGTTTGCTAGTATTTTGTTGAGGATTTTTGCAGCTATATTCATCAGTGATATTGGTCTGTAATTTTCTTTTTTTGTAGTGTCTCTGTCTGGTTTTGGTATCAGGGTGATAGTGACCTCATAGAATGAGTTTGGGAGTGTTCCTTCCTCTGCCATTTTTTGGAAGAGTTTGAGAAGGATGGGTGTTAGCTCTTCTCTAAATGTTTGATAGAATTCACCTGTGAAGCCATCTGGTCCTGGACTTTTGTTTGTTGGAAGATTTTTAATCACAGTTTCAATTTCATTACTTGTGATTGGTCTGTTCATATTTTCTATTTCTTCCTGATTCAGTCTTGGAAGGTTATACCTTTCTAAGAATTTGTCCATTTCTTCCAGGTTGTCCATTTTATTGGCATAAAGTTGCTTGTAGTAGTCTCTTAGGATGCTTTGTATTTCTGTGGTGTCTGTTGTAACTTCTCCTTTTTCATTTCTGATTTTATTGATTTGAGTCCTCTCCCTCTTTTTCTTGATGAGTCTGGCTAATGGCTTATCAATTTTGTTTATCTTCTCAAAGAACCAGCTTTTAGTTTTATTGATCTTTGCTATTGTTTTGTTTCTATTTCATTTATTTCTGCTCTGATCTTTATGATTTCTTTCCTTCTGCTAACTTTGGGTTTTGTTTGTTCTTCTTTCCCTAGTTTCTTTAGGTGTAAGGTTAGATTGTTTACTTGAGATTTTTCTTGTTTCTTTAGGTAGGCTTGTATAGCTATGAACTTCCCTCTTAGAACCGCTTTTGCTGCATCCCATAGGTTTTGGGTCGTCGTGTTTTCATTGTCATTTGTCTCTAGGTATTTTTTGATTTCCTCTTTGATTTCTTCAGTGATCTCTTGGTTATTTAGTAACGTCTTGTTTAGCCTCCATGTGTTTGTCTTTTTGACGCTTTTTTCCCTGTAATTCATTTCTAATCTCATCGCGTTGTGGTCAGAAAAGATGCTTGATATGATTTCAATTTTCTTAAATTTACCGAGGCTTGATTTGTGACCCAAGATGTGATCTATCCTGGAGAATGTTCCGTGCGCACTTGAGAAGAACGTGTAATCTGCTGTTTTGGGATGGAATGTCCTATATATATCAATTAAATCTATCTGGTCTATTGTGTCATTTAAAGCTTCTGTTTCCTTATTTATTTTCATTTTGGATGATCTGTCCATTGGTGTAAGTGAAGTGTTAAAGTCCCCCACTATTACTGTGTTACTGTCGATTTCCTCTTTTATAGCTGTTAGCAGTTGCCTTATGTATTGAGGTGCTCCTATGTTGGGTGCATATATATTTATAATTGTTATATCTTCTTCTTGGATTGATCCCTGGATCATTATGTAGTGTCCTTCCTTGTCTCTTGTAACATTCTTTATTTTAAAGTCTATTTTATCCGATATGAGTATAGCTACTCCAGCTTTCTTTTGATTTCCATTTGCATGGAATATCTTTTTCCATCCCCTCACTTTCAGTCTGTATGTGTCCCTAGGTCTGAAGTGGGTCTCTTGTAGACAGCATATATATGGGTCTTGTTTTTGTATCCATTCGGCCAGTCTATGTCTTTTGGTTGGGGCATTTAATCCATTCACGTTTAAGGTAATTATCGATATGTATGTTCCTATGACCATTTTCTTAATTGTTTTGGGTTTGTTTTTGTAGGTCCTTTTCTTCTCTTGTGTTTCCCACTTAGAGAAGTTCCTTTAGCATTTGTTGTAGAGCTGGTTTGGTGGTGCTGAATTCTCGTAGCTTTTGCTTGTCTGTAAAGCTTTTGATTTCTCCATCAAATCTAAATGAGATCCTTGCCGGGTAGAGTAATCTTGGTTGTAGGTTCTTCCCTTTCATCACTTTAAGTATATCATGCCACTCCCTTCTGGCTTGCAGAGTTTCTGCTGAGAAATCAGCTGTTAACCTTATGGGAGTTCCCTTGTATGTTATTTGTCGTTTTTCCCTTGCTGCTTTCAATAATTTTTCTTTGTCTTTAATCTTTGCCACTTTGATTACTATGTGTCTCGGCGTGTTTCTCCTTGGGTTTATTCTGTATGGGACTCTCTGCGCTTCCTGGACTTGGGTGGCTATTTCCTTTCCCATGTTAGGGAAGTTTTCGACTAAAATCTCTTCAAATATTTTCTCTGGTCCTTTCTCTCTCTCTTCTCCTTCTGGGACCCCTATAATGCGAATGTTGTTGCGTTTAATGTTGTCCCAGAGGTCTCTTAGGCTGTCTTCATTTCTTTTCATTCTTTTTTCTTTAGTCTGTTCTGCGGCAGTGAATTCCACCATTCTGTCTTCCAGGTCACTTATCCGTTCTTCTGCCTCAGTTATTCTGCTATTGATTCCTTCTAGTGTAGTTTTCATTTCAGTTATTGTATTGGTCATCTCTGTTTGTTTGTTCTTTAATTCTTCTAGGTCTTTGTTAACCATTTCTTGCATCTTCTCGATCTTTGCCTCCATTCTTATTCCGAGGTCCTGGATCATCTTCACTATCATTATTCTGAATTCTTTTTCTGGAAGGTTGCCTATCTCCACTTCATTTAGTTGTTTTTCTGGGGTTTTTTCTTGTTCCTTCATCTGGTACATAGCCCTCTGCCTTTTCATCTTCTCTATCTTTCTTCTGTAACTGTGGTTTTTGGTCCACAGGCTGCAGGATTGTAGTTTTTCTTGCTTCTGTTGTCTGCCCTCTGGTGGTTGAGGCTATCTAAGAGGCTTGATGGGAGGCTCTGGTGGTGGGTAGAGCTGACTGTTGCTGTCGCAACTTACAATTTTATTTCTATTATATTAAAATTTTTAACTGAGTAATAGAGCCACACAATTTATAATCAAGGGTAAACTTCACAGATTAATATGCCTAAAACATACAAATAACACAGAAATAGTTTCAAAATAAGACCCTGAAGGTAGAGATTTATTCTGTTAACAATCAACCTTTTTCTTTGAATTCATGTCCTTGCAACTCAAGGAATGCTGCGTCAGCATCACATGGGACCTTGTTAGAAATGCAAAATGTCAGACTCCAACCCACACCTACTGAATCAAAATATGCATTTTTAACAAGATCCCTAGGTGATTCATATTCATATTAAAGTTTGAGAAGCAACGATATACATGATTTTGAAAAAAGCTGGTGTCTGGCATCAAAAGTAGAAAGGATGCATCGAAACCCTAGGACGTATTACAGGGAAGGCCGCCGTGCATGTTGAGAACCACCTTAAAGAATCCCTGGCCATCACTTCAAAGCCCTGCTGGGGAACTTGCTACTCAAACCCTCAAGTTGTTCACCCCAAGTGAACTTACAGTCCCTCAAAGACTGGTCGGCGGCAGAGACAGGGTATTTAGACCCGGGGCCGGCAGACCTGCAGGCGAAATCCAGCTTGCTATCCGTGTTGTTAAGTAAAGTTTTCTCGGCACACTGCCACACCCATTCGTTTACCTATTGTCTATGGCTGCTTTCCTGCTACAACTGCAGAGCTGAGACAGCACAGCCTGCAAAGCCTAAAATATCTCAGCCCTTTACAAAGTCTGACAACATCTGGTTTAGACCAGAAGCCCGTGGCTGGCAGGAGCAGCAGCAGGGAGACTGGTTTTGATAGAAATGGAGAGGCTTCCCATGTCTTCTCTGTCCAAGGGCAGGATGAGAATTAGGTGGTGGGTGAAGAATGTCCCCAGATAAAGGCAAGCAGCCTGTTACCAGGGCCAAGCAGCAGCTGGGGACAGGTTAGCGAGAGCAGAAAGCTCCTCTTGCTGTAGTAATGATTCAGGACAAGGTTAGCCCAGACTAGTGCCTACAAGCAAAGCTGAAAGGTTCTTTCCGCTGTTCCTGTTTTACTGATACTCAACATAGCACGGTTAACTCTGATCAGAATGGTGGTCAGGAAGATCTGGAACAACTGGATGATTTAAGATTTCTACACAATGCTGTAGTGAAGAGAAGAAAGCAGGTACCTTTCGGGTTGATGGTATCAGCACGTATCTATGAGGTAACTGGTTTACTAGTGAGGATGGAACGTAAACGGCTTTACACACACATTAACAGGAGCGGCCTGTTAGGTCTTTGAAAACACGATATTACCTTAGTGGTCAGCATTTGTTGCTGGGCCTCAATCTGTTGTTGCTGGCGAGATGCCATTTCCTGAAGTTCAGCAAGTGTCAGGTCCATCCTAGGACTATTAACCTACCAAAATAAAAATGCAAACAATCCAACTTAGTACAAAATGATCACAGAGATTCCTCCCTCAAAGGCCTATTTATAAGCGTCACCTGAGCCAATCATGACAAAATTATTTAGCCATTTTTCTTCCATAATATTAAAGAAACCATTAACTTTTATATTAATACCCCACATTGACTTATTAAGATATAAAACATACTAACATACAGACCAACACTCTTCTAAGTTGTAAATTTAAATTAACTAGTTTCAATAGTCAGTGACACAGATGGAACAATTTGGAATTACCTCGTTATATAGTTAAATTAGGAAGGCAGTGTTTGACCATATTAAACATGATATTGGGACACTCGCAGCAAACCTAGAATACAGTCATCAAAACACCCTTTAAAACTATGACACTAGAATTTTAAAAATTCAAGAAACATTGGGTCATCAGGGACAAAGCAAGATGTCCACTCTCTAAACATCCATTGGACATGGTCCTAAGAGGTTTAACCAGTGCCACAGAACAAAAAAGTAGAAATAAACTGTATCCAGATTGAAAAGGAAAAAGTTTCTTTTCTGTCTTTACACAAAGACAACACAATCATCTATGAAGAAAATCCTATGGAATCTACAAAAAAGCTACCAGAACTAATAATTTATTTAGCAAGAATGCAGGATAAAACATCAATATGCCAAAATCAATTATATTTCTATGTATTAGCAACAACCAGAAACTGAAAAAAAAAAAAAAATTTTTTTAATACCATTAACAATAGCATAGAAAACATGAAGCACTTAGGAATAAATTTAACAGAAGATGTGCCAGACCTGCATACTGAAAACTTCAAAACATGGCTGAGAGAGAGAAGACTTAAATAAATGGCGAGGTGGTGCCCATGAACCGAAAAGCTCAATATTGTCAAGACGGCAATTCTTCCCAAACTGATCTACAGAGTCAACAGAATCCCAACCAAAATCCCAGCAGGGTTTTTTTTGTATAAATTGACAACCAAATTCTAAAATTCCATATGGAAGTGCAAAGGACATTCAATAGCCAAAACTTTGAAAAGAATGAAGTTGAAAACATACACTACCTGACTTCAAGACTTACCATGTTTCAGTAACCAATACAGTGTGTTACTGAAATCATGATAGATAAATAGATCAATTGTACAGGATAGAGAGTACAAAAATAGACCCACACGTACATGGGGTAATTGATTTTAGAAAAAAAGGCAATTGAGTGGAGAAAGTTTAGTGTTTTCAACAAATACTGCTTGTACAACTGCTATCCATATACGAAAAACAAAATGAACTTTAACTCTCACACCATATGCAAATGTTACCGCAAAATGGATCATAAACTTAGATGTAAAATCTAAAACTACAGAACTTCTAAACTGATCAATTATACTGTATTAAAATTAAGACCAAGTCACAGACTGGGAAAAATATTTGCAAATCATCTATCTAATAAAAAACTTGGATCCAGAATATATAAAGAAGCCTAAACTCAGTAATAAGAAAGTAAACAACCCAATAAAGAAAAAATTAAGCAAAAGAGGTGAACAAATACTTCACCAAAGACAATACACAAATGGCAAATAAGCACATGATAGATGCCCAACATCATCAGACATTAGAGAAATACAAATTAAAACCACAATGTAATACCACTACGCATCTATTAGACAGCCAAAATGAAAAAGACTGACCATACCAAATGATGGCAAGGATGTGGAAAAACTAGAACTCTCTGGTGGGGAATGTAAAATAAAACAATCACTTTGGAAAACACTCTGGCAGCTTTTTTTTTTTTTTTAATTTTTTATTTATTTATTTATGGCTGTGTTGGGTCTTCGTTTCTGTGCGAGGGCTTTCTCTAGTTGCAGCAAGCGGGGGCCACTCTTCATCGCGGTGCGCGGGCCTCTCACTATCGCGGCCTCTCTTGTTGCGGAGCACAGGCTCCAGACACGCAGGCTCAGTAATTGTGGCTCACGGGCCTAGTTGCTCCGCAGCATGTGGGATCTTCCCAGACCAGGGCTTGAACCCGTGTCCCCTGCATTGGCAGGCGGATTCTCAACCACTGCGCCACCAGGGAAGCCCTGGCAGCTTTTTAAAGGTTAACATACAACACACCATTGTAAAGCAATTATACGCCAATAAATATGTTAAAAAAAAAAAAAAAGTTAACATACATCTACCAAATGACCCAACCATTCCACTCCTAAGTATTCACTCAAGAGAAATAAAAGTATATGTCCATACAAAGATGTGTACCCAAATACTCATTGTAGCTTGATATGGAGTAACTGGAAACAACCCAAATGTCCATCAACAGATGAATGGATAAGGAGTGGTTCAACCAGACAATGAAGTATCTCTCAGCAATAAAAAGGAATCACTACTGATACACACAGCAAAATGGATGAATCTCAAAATAATTATCCTGAGTAAATTCAGACAAAAAGAGTACATACTGGATGGCTCCATTTATCCTAGATTCTAGAAAATATAACTAATTTGTAGTGACAGAAAGGAGACTTGCTAGCAGTTCCCTGAGGATGGGGAGGGAGGCAAGAAGGAAAGGATTACAAAAGGACATAAGGAAACTTTGGGGGTGGGGGGTGATGGATATGTTCATTATCTTGATTATGGTAATGGCTTCACAGGTGTACACATATGTCAAAACTTATCAAATTGTATACCTGAAATATGTGCAGTTTATCATATGACAATTATACTTCTATCAAGATGTTTCTTAAAAACCCAGTGATGGGACTTCCCTGGCAGGTTAAGACTCTGCGTTTCCAGTGCAGGGGGCATGGGTTCGATCCTTGGTCGGGGAACTACGATCCCGCATGCTGCGTTACCGAAAAAATAAATAAAAAATAAAAAACCCAGTGATAGGGAAAGATACATTGTGTCAAGATGCACTGAAATCCTGTTAATGGTTGAGACCATTTTTGTTATCATCATATCAACCTTTCTTCACTGTAAGATAAATATGAGATCAGAGAAGAGAAACAGGAAGAATTTGGGGGGGAAAAACAAAGAATTTGGGGAAAGGCAGAGTAGAAGCAAATGAAGGTTGGAGAGAGGTAATTTAGCTAATCCTTAACAGTATTAAAAATTCTAAGCTCTGAAAAGAAAATGCCTACAAGGAATCCCAAAGATACCTGCTAAAATTCATACGCAGTAGCAAGAGCATTAATATATCATTAATCGCTAAAAACGATGACGGCAACAAATAAAATCACCAAAAAAACAGACACTTCCTCAAACCTGCTCAACATTTGTTTTGTTCTGAATTTATGGTATATTCAGCATTTGAATTCTTTTGACAGCCACGTGGAGATCATTAAAATTAATCGTTTTGAAGAAATAAATTTAAAATAAGCCTTTTAAAGAGGGCCATCCTTAATAACCCACTGAAAAAAGAAGTAACAGTGAATGAGATTTAAAGGTTAAAAAAGCAGTATCACTGTGGTCCATACACGGCATGGGTAACAATGATCACTTACGCCATTCTCCTTTCTTCGATGTTCACCCGGAACTTTTACACCATTTCTTTTTAAACTTGGATCCTGAGACCTTGGTCCGCTCACTAAGCACAAAATTCAGAAAGCAGGCATTAACACTAGAGTTGACAGATATTTTAAGTCCCAGTTCATTTCTCAGTTCTGTTGTTAATGCTCTCTGATATTTTAAGTTGAAAATATATTTAAAATGCTTTCTAGTAGCAATGAAGTTATTAAGGTCTCGTAATTCAGCCTGTTCTGGAAAACCTTACTTGGAACGGTGAATAAATAGTCAGCACTAGAAAATGTCACATGCTAACCATTCCCATGCGTCAGATACCACAGGAGGCAAAGTTAAGAAAATAAATGTACTTCTGATTACGGGTCATTCACACCGTTTGCTTAAGTGGCTCCTCCCAGTTCTCTATTTAGTTACTCAGCAGTGAAATTGGGAATAGTTTCATTGAAAGAAATAAAAGTGAAAATTAAATCAACCCATCCTTGTACTCATTAAAGAGTTTGTACCTTACACGGGAAGGAAGCAACTGAAAACAGAACAAGTGGCATTTCGAACATTTGGTCATTTTGCGGTAATTCCGAAGTATTATCAAGTACTTGCCCGTTTATTTAAGTAAAAAAATTTCCATTTTCTTAGCTTGGGAAAGTACTAATTGGAAAACACTGTGCATTCTGCTTTTTTGGCTAAAAAGAATTTTTCAAGCCCAAATATATGGGTCTCTCAGTACCACTTAAAGCATCATGAAGGGAAAACAGTCTTAAACTGATAAATTATAAGAAACAATATCAAAGAGAATTTCTCAAATATGTGAAATTAAGCTTCGACCTGTACTTCCCAGAAGTTAGAAAATTTATTAAATTATCTCCCAAGAGGTGTTAGATTAAAATTTCTTTTGAATCAAATCTCTATTGTACCTG
This sequence comes from Eschrichtius robustus, assembly GCF_028021215.1. Taxonomy (NCBI): domain Eukaryota; kingdom Metazoa; phylum Chordata; class Mammalia; order Artiodactyla; family Eschrichtiidae; genus Eschrichtius; species Eschrichtius robustus. The sequence goes on along the minus strand of NC_090826.1, from coordinate 167,437,018 downwards.
CCTGGAAGCTTAGCACAAATTTCCAGTAAATAAATATGTCTATCCTCAGGGCCACGTACCACGCTTATATCTAACTCCAATGAGTTAGCTTTACTTTTAAATACTGTTCAATTCTCTGACAAAATAGCTCAGGTAACCTGTGACAATATTTCTATAGAAGAAAAAAAAAAAATCTATCATTTAGGAATAACTGCTTTCTTTGCTGCCTCAAAGAAAGAGCACTCCACCAGTTTCTCCTTGGCATGTTCAGTTACATAATCAGAGTAAAAAGCAAGAGCTTTCAAATTAATGTCATATACATTCTGGGTCACAGGTCCTAGTTAAACTGGAAAAAGAATACAGTAACAGTCTCCTAATCTGTAATCTAGAAGTCTACACCACAAAGGCTGACACTGAACAGCAATCCTGTTTTATCCCAGTTTAGACACTATGTGGCACTGGTGTTTTGCGACAATGTGAAAACAGCGTCTTTATCTTCAGATTATATTTCTCACATTACAGACACACTGAAACTGCGTACTGCACTACTGAGAGGCTGTTTAATAATTTACCCGGTACGATAGAGAAAGATATTTGAACTAGTAGATGAACGGGGAAAATTCATCTAATTTACTACAAGAAGATGTACGCAGTAATGTAAATAAAGAACAAAATAAAAATAAGATGCAGATGCCAACTTAAAACCACAAAAAAAAAGGCTGCTTTAGGAAAAAAAAAAAAAAAATCCATGCTTATTTAAAATAAAATTACAGACACCAGAGACATTGAAAGGCCTGTGAGCCAGCCGGGCTGAGGTGACTCAGGTTCCACTCCTGGCTCTGCCTCTAGGGACGTGGCCTCTGACAAGTCATTTAACCCCTGAGTATCAGCCTTTCTCATCTGTACAGTAAGAGGCCAGACTAAGTCAATTCTGGGGTCCCCCACGGTCTGAATGTCTAATTGCTGGGTACCATGTGGACATTTGTACTAAAGGAATAAAACTGAGATTCTGTGACATCTAATAATTAGCCTCTGTTACCGACAGTCTTACTCCCAAGAATTATATATACTGAAGTCACAAACCTCCCATTTTAAAAGTTCCAACATTTTTAGAAACACCTAGTAATCCTGCTCCGACCAGCGGCTTCCCACTGAGAACAAAGCTTCCCCACAGATCTCAGACCTGAAACTGCCTGTTCTCCCACGTCCTATGAGACCTCCAGGGTCACAGGGATGGCTGTGTCCTGATGTCTAGGGCTGCTTTCAGCCCACTATTTCTCCACCTTCACGTATTACCTTCTACCCTCTCCTCATTGTCATCTATAAACTCTGGTCACAACCCTCAGTCACCGCAGATGTGACCACCTGACACCCTGTTCTCCCCACTCCAAGTCCTGCCTTCATTCTGGATGACCTCACCATCCAAAAGCTCACCTCTCAGATCCGTGGCTTCCTGCCTCCTCTCTAATTCAGGATCATTTCATGGCCCGGTGCAGGACCACGTCACCTGGAAGTGCTCTACCCCTGAAATCTTAAATTCACACTTTCTACTTTTTGACCATAATTTCCTCTCACTGCACCTGTGCATGAATCTGAGACTTGTAGTTTCTTAGCACTGGTCTGCTCTTGCCCTGCAGCCCCTCTGCCTTCACTTCATCCCCACCCAGCTTAGATGCCATCTCACCAACATCCTCTTCTTCCCTGTCCCACTGACTCCACTGAACTGGTCTGGCCAAGCCCCAACCTTGGGTCAATCCAACCATCTCCTCTTACAACCTTCTGGGCTGCAGAGCATCACTGGGGAAAAACCACCCATGGTCTCCTGGTCTCTAGTCTCAACTGGCCTCCAGGGGACCCTGGTCCCCTAGCAGCACTCTCTCCTGTTCTCCACCATGGCTCCAACCATCACTTTCAGATGGCTGTGCCTCCTATCTCAGAGAAAACAAATGTTCTCAGATGAGAAGCCCCTCCCACTGCTCCCATAGGGAGCACACATTTACCTGCCTCTGCAAAGTTTCCCTTCCACCCAGTTAAAATGGAAGACAGAATAAAGACGCAGACTTAGAGAGTGGACTTGAGGACACGGTGGGGGGGCAGGGAAGGGGAAGCTGGGACGAAGTGAGAGAGTAGTATGGACATATATACACTACCAAATGTAAAATAGATAGCTAGTGGGAAGCAGCTGCATAGCACAGGGAGATCAGCTCAGTGCTTTGTGACCACCTAGAGGGGTGGGATAGGGAGGGTGGGAGGGAGATGCAAGAGGGAGGAGATACGGGGATATATGTATATGTATAGCTGATTCACTTTGTTATAAAGCAGAAACTAACACACCATTGCAGAGCAGTTATACTCCAATAAAGATGTTAAAAATAAATTTTAAAAATAAAAAATAAATTAAATAAATAAATAAATAATGGAAGAGGGACCCTTCCCCGCCCCCACCTCCCACTGGCTGACTTGCCCATCGAGCATTCCCTCCTTCTTGTATTTCAACCCCCTGCTCTACTGACTCTTTCCTTCCCGCCCACATTAAAAACTGTCATCAAACTTTTCCCATCTTCCAAGAAATCAGAACAAACAGAACCACACCCCTTTCTCCCCACCCCCCAGTCAAGGCTTAGAAGAGCCGTCTATCCTCGCTGTTCCCACTTCCTTACCTCTCACTTACCTCCCAAATTACCTGGCTCCTGATCACGTGCTACACCCGAGCATGAAATAAAACTTCAGATCTTTGTTATGACTGATAGGATGCTACCTACCAACGTCCCTGCCAGGGGGGCGTTCATGGCGAAGGAAGAACCGAACTTCACTCCTCTGACTTCCAAACCGTTGCAGGACATCAAACATTCGTTCACTATCGGCAACTGGACGTTCTAAAAGAAACGAATAAATGAGGTACAAATCATGTTATCTGCAGGTAAAAAGAAAGACGAACATATCATTTACTGTCTATCCTTCATGCAAATTATGCATTATGAATGCAGAAGTTACTTAGCACCTTACATCTTTTTTTTTTTAAAAGAACCCTTAGAAAATGAAGCATCACCAACTTTCCACACATATAATCAGGGTCAAACCTGGGCGGAGTACAGGGGGGAGGACTGGATCCGGGCCGCTAGCAGGAGCCCAGGAGTCTAATTCAGGGGCCCCTCACTAGCCACAGGCAGGCTGGGAAGCTCTGCGGGTTCCAAAGCTCCTGTCATCTATTCCATAGGACAGTCTCTGAGGCCCCTTCTAACTCTAATGGTTCTACGATTCTCTAAGTGTACAAATGAAACATTAAAAAATAGCGTTCTAAATCGTGTAGTCTTACAGTCTATTGGGGTTTTTTTTTAATTACAATTTTATAAACTACGTTAAAAAAAAAAATCAAACACATGCATTTCCAAACAAAAGCCTCTTTACTGCCCTGAAAATATGCTTCTTTGGTCCTTCTTCCAGTGAGATTGCCAGTTGTCAGAACTTTTCTAGAGACAAAAAGAAGGGCATAGCTAAATACCCTAATAAATGGGAACTTTGGGAGAAACCAGATATCTTAAGCTCCCCTCAAAAAATCTTCCAATCTTAAGGGACCTGGATATAAAAACCAAATATACTGTCTGAGGATGCAACTGTTTAAAACCAAAGAACTTCAGTAACATCGATATAATTTTTAATATAAGAAAGTTGAAACAGTCTAAGAAAACTCAACGCACTTGTCAGTAATCAAAGACACTATCTGAGTACCTTAAATAAACAACACGGGCAGAGAACGGAGCAGCCAAGGGTTCAGCAGCCAATTCTGTGAACCCCTGAACTTAATCTGCTCGGTTGCAACGAAGTACAGCTCTGGTTCTTGACATACTAAGTTGACACAGATACCCCTCTCCTCTAAACCGGGGAAATTCTAACTAAGACCCCCCCCAAGAGGAAACACCCATAGCTGAGTAGACCCCCACCCAAAAGAAACTCTCAGCAGACCCTCCACCTCCTCACAAAAAAAACAAAACCACACATACACACACACACACACACACACACTTTATTTCAAAAGAAGTGAAATCCCCAGGTTCCAGAAGCAAAGAGGGAATTCAAAGGAAGTGAAGTAACTCCAGTCCACGCTGGGTTGGACCGTCTTACAAGGTCTAGGAGCTAAGGTCCTGATGGCCTATGACGACAAAAAATCAGGCTTAGGCCAGCACACGCTGAAATACACTTCAAAGGGTCTCAAAGCCACCTATTCACCCCATGCTCTGACCACACCAATCCCCTTGTCCTGGCATCCGTGCCTATGTGACTTTGAACAAGCCATTCTTAGCATTGAGAACTGTCCCCAGCACCCTTTTCTCCTTCTGCAGATGGAGCACATCCATCTATTCCTGCAGTCGTCGCACGGTATGATAAAGGTCTGCTGATTCCTGCTTTTATTTGAGGGCAGGACACTTTCATCTCTCTATTCCTCACAATCAAGCACAGTTCCTAGTACATTATAGGAATCCAAGAAATGTTCTCTTAGCAAACAAATGAGTGTGGAGTAAGGAAATGGAGATGGCAGATAAAAGCTACATATTTTAAAAGACTGTCAGTTAAAGGAAATGGGAAACTTGAGAAGCTAACGAAGTGGAAGCAACAAATTTACTATTTTTATTTTTTTAATTTTATTTATTCATTTATTTATTTTTGGCTGTGCTGGGTCTTTGTTGCTGTGCACGGGCTTTCTCGAGTTGCAGCGAGCGAGGGCTACTCTTCATTGCAGTGCGCAGGCTTCTCATTGTGGTGGCTTCTCTTGTTGCGAAGCACAGGCTCTAGGCACGCGGGCTTCAGTTGTTGTGGCACACGGGCTCAGTAGTTGTGGCTCATGGGCTCTAGAGTGCTGGCTCAGTAATTGTGGCTCATGGGCCTAGTTGCTTCGCGGCATGTGGGATCTTCCCAGACCAGGGCTCAAACCCGTGTCCCCTGCACTGGCAGGTGGATTCTTAACCACTGTGCCACCAGGGAAGTCCAAATGTACTATTTTTAAAATGGGGCACCTTGAACAATTTACAGCAAAAAAGGAGGAGTTGAAAACATAACAGCTATTACTTGCTGAGAGCTAACATTAAATGTTATGCTAACAGGGGCTATGCTAGACCCCCTTCAAATGTCAGCTCCTGGGATCCTCACACAATCCTATGCAATAGATTCAATTATTATCCCAATTCTGCAGGGAAAACACTTGAGGACTACCGAGATTAAGTACCTTGTCTGAAGTTATAAAGCTGGTAAATGAAAGAGACAGGATTTTGATACCTCAGACCTTGATCTTAATCACACCATACAAACAACCCTCAAATGAATTATGAATTCACTGTAAGCAATCAAAAGCCCCAAAGGATTTTTCATGGAACATTTCAAGGTAATTCTAAAACATATCTGAAAAAGAAAATACACAAGAATACTACAGGATAACAATGAAATAAGCATTTGCCTTACAATACCAAACCTTTTATAAAACTACAGTAATTAAAACTATTTGGTCCTATCATAAAACTAGAAGAAAACAATAAAAGTAACTGACTAAAGCTTATAGAAACACAACTTCATATGAGATATAACAAGAATTCAAAGCGACATTTCACATCAGTAAGGAAAAAAACAGCTGTTCAATAAGACACTTAAAAAAAATTCACGGGGGACTTCCCTGGTGGTGCAGTGGATAAGACTCCGCACTCCCAACGCAGGGGGCCCGGGTTCAATCCCTGGTCAGAGAACTAGATCCCACATGCATGCCGCAACTAAGAATTCACGGGGCACAACTAAGGAGCTGGCGAGCCACAACTAAGGAGCCCACGTGCTGCAACTAAGGAGCCCGTCTGCTGCAACTAAGACCAGCGCAACCAAATAAATAAATAAATAAATAAATAAATAAATAATTTTTTTTTAATTCACAGGATTTCCCTGGTGGTGCAGTGGTTAAGAATCCACCTGCCAATGCAGGGGACACGGGTTCGAGCCATGGTCCGGGAAGATCTCACATGCCACAGAGCAACTGTGCGCCACAGTTGTGACACTGTGCGCCACAACTAAGCCTGCGCTCTAGAGCCTGTGAGCCACAACTACTGAGCCTGTGTGTCACAACTATTGAAGCCCACGTGCCTAGAGCCCACGCTCCACAAGAGAAGCCACCGCAATGAGAAGTCTGCACACCGCAATGAAGAGTAACCCCCGCTCACCGCAACTAGAGAAAGCCTGAGCGCAGCAACGAAGACCCAACGCAGCCATAAATAAATAAATAAATAAATTTATTAAAATAAATAAAAGAATTCCATCAATAATCAAAAACAAGGAGACCGGGCTTCCCTGGTGGCGCAGTGGTTGAGAATCTGCCTGCCAGTGCAGGGGACACGGGTTCGAGCCCTGGTCTGGGAAGATCCCACATGCCGCGGAGCAGCTGGGCCCGTGAGCCACAATTGCTGAGCCTGCGTGTCTGGAGCCTGTGCTCCGCAACAAGACAGGCCGCGACAGTGAGAGGCCCGCGCACCGCGATGAAGAGTGGCCCCCGCTTGCCGCAACTAGAGAAAGCCCTCGCACAGAAACGAAGACCCAACACAGCCATAAATAAATAAATAAATAAATAATTCCCATTTAAAAAAAAAAAAGGACACCATGCCAGGCTCCCAGAAAAAAAAAAAAGTTTCAACTCAGAGAGTGAGCCTTGGCAAAGAGAAAGAACACTTCTTACTCTAAGAAAATCAGCCAGAAGGGTAGGCGCACATGCAGAGAAACCTGAGGTAAGTACAGAGGCAGGAAACTGAGGAAGCTCACAATGCGTGGTTTCAATCATCTCGGGAAAGTAATTTGCAGAATGCAAGGAGGCCACCAGAGCAACTAGAGGCTCATTTATTCATTCAGTAAATATTTCTGGAGCACTCCCTCTGAGCTGGGGTGCAGCAAGGAACAAGACAAGCAGGTCTCTGCTCTTAGGGAGTTTACATTCTTGTGTGTGTGTGTGAGGCTACGGGGATTAAAGAGGCAATAAACTAATAAACACACACAAGAAAACAGACAGACACATCTCACGCAGAGGATCAAATCAGGATGGAATTGTATAACAGAGAACCTCATGCCTGCTTTCGTAGGAAGCTCGGGAGAAGCATCTCTGCGGAGGCAGTGTTTTAGCTGCAATCCAAATGGCCAGAAGGAACCGGCAATGACAAAATCTGGAGGGAGAGCAATAGAGAAAGTGGGAACAGCTGGTGCCACTGGCTCTTAGGCGGGAAAGAGCGTCGTTTATCCAGGAATATAAAAAAGCTGCAGGAGGCAGGCAAGGAGGAAAATGGCACCAGATGACATCAAAGACCTCACAATCTCAGATCAAGACATTGGATTTTATTCTAAGTAGAAGAGAAAGCCATCAAAGAGTTTAAACAGGAAAGTCGAACTATCAGATTTTTATTGAAAAAGGATCACTTGGGTTTCTTTATGGGAATGGTCTAATCTAGCTCCTATGTGAAGTAAGCAATTCGGGGAGAGTGCAGAAGACCTTCCTGAACACCCAGCTGTAGGGAAGTCAACGGAAGATGAATAAGAGGACTCGCCTGGCAAGCAGTGGGCGCTCAGCTGGAGTCACATACCGTGAACGGTGTGAATGCAATGAACACAGTGGGAAACGTGTGCTGTGACACTGCACCCCCAGGGGAGAAAAAGGAAACAGTGGGAGCTCACCCAGGCTGCACAGAAACAAAGCAGAAATCATGAAAAATTATTCCCGCCATCTACAAACTCCTAAGGGGCCAAAAAGAAACCAGGCTGTCCCATTTCAGGGCTCCAAAGAACTAAGTAAGGGGGTTGATGTCAAAGCTTAAAACAATGCCTATGTCTCCTGCCACCACAGTAACTCAACACCGAAGAGCCTTCCCGAAAAACCTACAAAACCTCAGAGAGGGCAAAACAATCAGGACGCCTCAAATTCCTAACTAAGTGCAGCTTAAGCATACAAGAAACACTTGTGAGCACTATACATTTTACCGTAACACCCCAGAAGCTTCCACCCTATGTATCAGCTGCCTATCTTTTGACCTTTTATACTGTAGTGCCTACGGTGTCTTGCAGAAAACGAAAACAGCGAAAAGACTTTGTAGGTCGCAACGGAACTGGACTGAGAACACTATCTCTGATGGGCACCCTATTCTGCAGTTTCTCCGCGGATACACGCGTGCGGCACACAGCGCCTCATCTAAAACCGATGATAATGAAAGATGGCACGACCGAAGCAGGCATACCGGAGCCGCACCACACTTCAGCCAGGTGGCAATCGCTCTCGCCAGGTTCCTTGCAGAGATCCACCACATCTCTGCAGATGGTTTCCGGAGTAACTGGGACTTCCGTGAAGTGCTGCTCGTTGTTGCTGAGGTACACGGTGAGAAACATCTGGAAACAAAAGGAGAAACGCAACAGTTATCAGTACTGTCTACACGGGCGCTGGTCACTTTCTACTCACCTCGGATTCCTTTCCCCAGATGGTCTCAGTCGAAGTGCAAATGCACAACAGGACCGTCTGGCTGTTCCCTGGCCTGAGGAAGGGAGGGACCTGGAGCTCGGCCGATGGACACCGGCCCGCCCCCCTCTCCTGGCAGCGCCTGCAGAGCTCTTGGGGATCCCCGGAGCACAGTCAAATCAGTGCACACAAAAGGTCGTATTAAATTTTCCTCTGGGAATTCCCTGGCACTCAAGTGGTTAAGACTACGTGCTTCCAATGCAGGGGACGTGGGTTCAATGCCTGGTCAGGGATCCCACATGCCACGTGGTACGGCCAAAAAAAAAATCTTCCTCTGACATTTTATTCATGTTATTTGTTTACCAAATACTTATGTAGTTCTTAGTATGATGTGCCAGACCCATACTACAAATAGATCTTATCAATCCTGTGAAGATGATCAGGGGATGATGATCTCACTCACACACACACACACACACACACACACACATTTATGCAAAGCCTCTTTTGGGAAGGATACACAGGAACAAAACATGTGTTGCTTCTGAGGGTGGGGATGTCTTTTTTTATAAAAAAGAAAAGATGCAGTATCTACTTTTACTGGGAGAAAGACTGCTATTGAGTTTTATTTATTTATTTATATGAATTTATTTATTTATTTATTTTGGGGTCTTCGTTGCTGTGCGTGGGCTTTCGCTAGTTGCAGCGAGCGGGGGCTGCTCTTCGTTGTGGTGCACGGGCTTTTCTCGTTGTGGCTTCTCTTGTTGTGGAGCATGGGCTCTAGGCGCACGGGCTTCAGTAGTTGTGGCACGTGGGCTCAGTAGTTGTGCCTTGTGGGCTCTAGAGCTCAGGCTCAGTAGTTGTGGCGCACGGGCTTAGTTGCTCCGCGGCATGTGGGATCTTCCCGGGCCAGGGCTCAAACCCGTGTCCCCTGCATTGGCAGGCGGATTCTTAACCAGTGCGCCACCAGGGAAGCCTGATACTGCATCTTAAAGACACTGCTACTAAAGAATTCAAGTTTTAAAAAAATAAATAAAAATGCATGACAATTAAAAAAAGGAAGACAAGTTTTCGTACCTATTAAATAACCAAAAAAAAAAACCCAAACAAAAAAAACCATTGTTAATTCCCAGTACTGAAGAAACTGAGTGAATCAACAAACAAATTGATGGCGGCAATGCAAGGCAATGCAAGTCGGCACACTCCCATGCTCATTCACTCAGTGAGGACCTATGCCGGGAAGATTAGCGTGTATCAGGATAAAACAAAACAATAAACAAACAAAAAAACCAGACAACTTGAAAGCGTAATCCCACTGTGAGAATTTATCCTGTGAAAATAATTCTAATCAAAGAGAATACAAAGCCTGTGAAACATGAACTTGATGGGCCATTATACATTCTGTAAAAATAATTAATGAGACTATGCCAAACACTGGGGGAAATTGGGGTTTTAAGGCTCTGACAAAGCAGAATGAGTAGGATCTGCACGGTGATCACACTGACACAAGGACATCACACGACAGCTGCAGCACCTGCCGACAGTCAACCACACAGCTTCCCATGCAGCTTAAACCTCTCTGCCCATTACCCCAGAAGTCAGACAGATGCATTAGGCTCTTCTTTTCTTGGGGGGGGGGGGGGGGTGGCGTGGGGAAGGGGGGAAGGAGGGGGAAGGCAGTGCCTCATGGAAACTATGATGGAAACTGGCTAAAACAGCAGACTGGGTGCCTCAAGGATCCGGTCCAAGTAAGGGGACAAGACGACATGCACAAGAGAAGACGGCCCACTGGGTCAGCGGGCTCAGCCCCCGAGGGCTTCCCACCTCCTCCCTGCACTAAAACCATGATTTCTTAAGGTAAGCCAAGTCTCCACTTCCTGCAACCAAAACTCTTTAACTCACATAAACATGTGTAACATAGAAAGTAACCCCCAAAACTAGAAAACACGAGAAGGGTACTCATTACAGCTAGAGGGTAACCCAGAAAAAAAAGTTTAAGTGGATAATGTTGAAACAATAAAATACATAAAAACAAAACTAGAATTTGCCAGGATGAGCTCAGAAGCTTTCACGCTGCTATCAGGTTCTTCACATTCTGATAAACTGTGCTACATAAAGATAGATACACAGTTCTAGGCCTCAACTCAGTCAACACTTTCAAACTGTTACACAAAATGAACACAGGTTTCCACCCTGCTGCTGCTCTGGATACACATACAGTGTATTTAACTAGAGAGATAAATAATTTACACTTGAGTATTAAACTGTACTCCTCCTCAGTATTCCCTACCCACACCAATACTTTCTTTGAAGTTCAACACTTCAAACATAGTAACTGTTTTCTTTGTAAATATGAGACCTCGAGGCATTTATTAAATTATAGAAATATTTAATACACAGTATATATACGAAACATACTGTATCAACAAATAAAAGGCTATTACATAAGACAACAGCACCTTACCTCGTACACTTCATCTTCTTAGAGTCCTTTCACACACATTATCTCAGAAACTTACATCAACCCTCAAATAAGCAGAGCAGATGTTACTTTCTCTTTATAAATGAAGCAAAAGACTCATTTATAAATGAGTCTTTAAACTGGCTACTAAAATGAGAGGGTCACGGAGCAATTATGTCCTTCTTTATCCATCCTCTACTCTTTAAGTTGTTCCTTATAGCAAAAAAATATTTTATAGCAGAAGAATATTAGGAAATGCCTATTTAACCACAGTAACCAAACTTGAATAGAGATCTGGTCTTTTACTTTCTAGAAAACAACAGCTTCATTTATTTAAAAGTACAATTACAGGGAATTCCCTGGCGGTCCAGTGGTTAGGACTCCGAGCTTTCACTGCCAAGGGTGCGGGTTCAATCCCTGGTCGGGGAACTGAGATCCCTAAGTTATACGGTGCGGCCAAAAAAAAAAAAAAAAAAAAAAGTACAATTACAAATAAGAATGATGAGAAATGTGTTCTAAGATTACTTTTCCCCCAAAATCCACAGGATTAACACTGGTATGAATGGTGAGTACATGAGTGGACCCTATTCCTGCTGTCATCCATGAAGACAGCTCTGTGGTGACTTTTTCTAGCTATGCTGAGCGCTTGGAGGTGGGCCAGCAATGTGACCTGCTGCTGACTCCCAGGTGGGAGATCTGGGTTCTAACCCCAGACTTGTTAATAATTATTAGGAAAGTAATGTCAGCTCTCTGAATCTCAGCCTCCTTGTCTTCAAAATAAGAGTCCTAAGTTCCCTAAGAGCTGCCATTTAGTTCGGGTGTTTACTGGGGGGTCACAGTAAGAGCCAACATCTTCACGACAGTCTACAAGCTAGAAGTCAGCAATTCAGTCACGAAATGAGGACCTAAATAAAGGCAGTGGTAAGGAGGACAGAGGAAAGAAGGATAGATTCAACAGAAAGACAGGATCTGGTGACTAAATGGGGGCAGGGGGTGTGCAGCACATAGGGGTGGGGCAGGAATGGGAGGAGAGAGGAGGGAGGGAGTTTTGCTTGCGTGAGCCGACCTGGGATCTGCCCACTCCAACAGCTGTCCCCACCCCCTCTCCAGTCCGCACCTCCTTCTAACCCTCTCTCCCCTCTGCTCCGCCAGCATCCTCCTTGCTGTCCGTCCCCTAGAGCCTGTGCACTGGCTGCTCCTGTCTGCAAGGTTGCTGGGTCGAAACCTCCTCGGAGCTCCAGGGGTCGAATGTGAAACGGGCCCCAGGCGCGGAGGGCAGGGAGAGACCGAAGGAAAAGGCAGCCCACTCCGGACTGGCGGGTGGCCACTCAGTAAGCAAGGTAGCTTGCTTCTGAGACTTGTCTCGCGGCTGCAGAACCCATGGATCCCTGCCCCCTCCCCCGACCAGAATGTTAAAACCTTATGGAGGGGACTTCCCCGGTGGCGCGGCGGCTAAGAATCCGCCTGCCAATGCAGGGAACAGGGGTGCGAGCCCTGGTCCGGGAAGATCCCACATGCCGTGGAGCAACTAAGCCCGTGCGCGACAACTACTGAGCCTACACTCTAGAGCCCGCGAGCCACAACTACTGAGCCCGTGTGCCACAACTACTGAAGCCCACGCGCCTAGAGCCCGTGCTCCGCAACAAGAGAAGCCACCGCAATGAGAAGCCCGCGCACCACAACGAAGAGTAGCCCCCACTCGCCGCAACTAGAGAAAGCCCGTGAGCAGCAACGAAGACCCAATGCAGCCAAAAATAAATAAATTAAATAAATAAATTAAAAAAAAAAAAAAAAAAGCTTATGGAGAGGCTTTAACTGGGTCCAGTCTCCAGGCTGCGTCCTTGGGCAGCTTCGAGCTCGGGGGAAGGCAGGCGGAGCGCACATTCCAAGGACAGGAAAGCGGGTGCATGGCCTCCAAGCCGGGGTCCAGCTTGCAAGTCAAACCTGCGGTCACGCCTTCTTGATGACCTTCCCCGACAAACGTTCTTCCCTGTGTGCCAGCATGGCCTGCCCCCTCATCTCCCCGGGTCTTTATACTCCAACACTGCCTTCCCAGAGAGGCCTTCCCTGGCCATCCTGCCTAAAATCCCACCACCGTGCTCACACGTGCACACACGCGCTTCTCCGCGGTCTCTCCTTGGCACAGTGACCATCATACCATATATTATAGTTATTTCACTTGCTTTTAATATCTGTCTTCCCTGCTAGAACATAAGCTCCACGAAGTCCAGGGTTTTTTCTGTTCCATACAATATCCTCAGCACATTGATCTGTGCCTGGTCTGTGACGAGCACACAATAAGTATGTGTTTATGAATGAATACGTCCAGTAGCTGTTACTGCACTTGACAGATTCACCTCTGATTTATTTTCAGAGTAAGTGTTCCCTCAGGTATTGACAGATGGTAGAGCAGATAGTATAAAGCACAGCTACACGCACTGACAGAAATTAGTTTCCTCTCCTCATTTCTTCAAGCTTACATCATGCTACGTCCTCCTACTTCTGTTTCAACATTCTTTTCATTCATGAAAGATATACAGGCCATCTATTTTTGTTTTTTTCTTTTTGCCACACCGCCCAGCTTGTGGGATTTTAGTTCCCCAACCAGGGATCAAACACGGGGCCTCGGCAGTGAGAGCACTGAGCCCTAACCACTGGACCACCAGGGAATTCCCTATAGGCCATCTATTTTGTGGTTTAAGTTCTAATGTAGAAATCATCCTTACTAAATAGTTATTACAGCACACAGCACAAAATTCAAGAGAGAGAGAGAGAGCACGCTGTGTGGAGAGGACACAGCCAGCCCAGAGGAATAAATACCCCAACCTGGCTCCCTCCTTCTTATATCATCCATCCTACCACTCCCCACTGGACAAACCCAACTAGAAGTCGGACGGCAAGGGAGGCCATTCATGTGGTTTATAGAAGTCAACCTCCTGGGGCATAAAGCAGGGTAGAGACAGGCCAGCAAAAGCTGGTCCTCCTCTCCATGCTCAAACTCAATTACTTCAACCTCTACGTGGTTAGAGAGGGCCCTTGAGCCACAATCTAAACAGAATGAGAACACAAGATGTAGGAAAAGAATATCCCAAGCAGAGGGAAGCGCAAATGTAAAAGGCCCTGAGGAGGAATCAAGTTTGTCACATTTGTGGAAGAGGAAGGTCACTGTAGAGAGAGCAAGAGGAAAGGATTATAGGAGATCAAGTCAAAGAGGCCAGATGATGCCAGACCTTAGAGGCCACTGGTCCTCAAGATGTGGTGCGGACAGAGGGTCTTTAACTATGGATGGCTAGGTCCCACCTTCAGAGTTTCTGATTCAGTAGATCTAGGATGGGGACTGAGACGCTGCATTTCTAACGAGCTGCCGACACTGCTGCTCTAGAAACCACAAGCTCGAGAGCCACTGTTCAAAGGCCAGAGCAAGGAACTTGGATTTTAACCTAAGAGACCATTGGAGGCAAATCATTAGAGACAAAAAGCAGATCAGTGGTTGCCAGGGCTGGGGGAGTGCCTGCTCAGAGGTACAGGGCTTCTTTTTGGGGGGATGAGAATGCTCTGGAATTAGTGGTGATGGTTCTACCATCTTGTAAACACACCAAAAACCACTGAATTGGATACTTCAAAATGGTGGTACGTAAATCCTATCTCAATTAAAAAAAAAAAAAGAAGTCATTGGAGGATTCTGAACAGGCTATTGAAGTCATTTTTATGTCATTTTTTTAAAAATCACTCTGGCTACTATATGAATAGACTACAGGGGGACAGGCATGGAAGACCAATTAAGAGGAAATGTAGCACATAAAATGAGATATAATGGTAGCACAGACTGCAGGTAACAGCAAAGGTAGTGAAAAATGGCTGGACTGGGGTTATATTTTGAAGCAGAGCCAGCAAGACTTGCTTAATGGACAGAATATGGGATGTGAGCGTAGAGAGAAATTAAGAGTGAACGTGGATTTGGTGTCTAAGCAACAGAGTTAAGAGTAGTGTGACTTACTGAGCTGAGGAAGGAGGAACAGGCTGGGGAAGGGCCCACAAGTCAGGGGTCTTGTCCAGAAGTCCCACAGAGAACAAGGATCCAGCAAAGGACTGGGAAAGATCCATCCATAAAAAAACAGAAAGAAACCCAAAGGAGTGTGGAGTACCAGAGACCAAGCAAACACAGTGTTTCAGATGAAGCTCAGAGATCTCAGACATGAGGGCTGAGGACTGGTCCCCAGCGCGGCAAGATGGAGGCTGCTGGGCGCCTTGACCAGCGCTGTCTGAGGAATGAGGTTGAAGGCCTGGTTGAGACAGGCTGAGAGCCTGAGGGAAGGATGCAGAGACTCAGAACAGAAAGACGGAAAAAATGGAGCCGCAGATGGAAGAAGACACAGTAAAAGGGGTGTTTTGTTTCTTCTTTATTTCAACATGGAGTTTTTACAGGACGCTTTAACGGATGGAATGATCCAGTCAAGAGAGGAAATGATGTTGATGATGCTGAATCTGTATCTCTAGCCACTGCCTGCTCCCTAGACTGCCCAGCGGTGATCTGCATCCGGAGGACCCACAAACACTTTATGCTAGGCTTGGCCAAAGCAGCAGAGTCCCATTCTCACTTATTTTCTTTGTTGTAGTGATTATTTTACTTTTTAAGTAACAAAGATAGTTTATCTTTATTTTGAAGATTTCTTAATTGGACACCACAGCACGGTGACAACGATAGAGCTGGAAGAGGTGGCTTTGAGCCATGACAGTATGACAGTTCATGTGCAGCTGAGAGCAAGTGTCTTCCCATCCACACCAGAGAAGGGGTGGGGGAGAGGGACCACCCACCGGGTCCAGCTGCTCCTGATGGCCATAATACCTATAATTGCTACACTTCCCCCTAGAAAATTCTGATTAGAACAAAAAGGCATCACACCATTTGAAATTAACCTTTAAAACTCATTTCACCCATCTTTAAATTTATAGACTTTAAGTATGTCCCCAAGTTTTAAAGGTTAAATATCACTTGCATTTATATATCACTTAATAATTTTAAATCTTTTAATTATAATCTGCCCACAATTATGGGCTTCACTGATAATTTGTAACTATTTCAAATTTTATAGAGGAAGTGAAACAGGCATTTTCTCAATAAGTATCAATTCTCTTCTTCTTAACTTTACTTGGAAAAGGAGCAAAAAAGAAAAAAGATATGGTTGTCAAGTGGCGGGGTGGGGGGAGGGATGGACTGGGAGTTTGGGGTTAGTAGATGCAAACGATTACACTGAGAATGGATAAACAACAAGGTCCTAATGTACAGCACAGGGAACTATATTCAGTACCCTATGATAAGCCATAATGGAAAAGAATATTAAAAAAAAAAATAAAAGAAGAATGTAAAGAAAAAAGAAAAGAGGGTCAAAACAGAGGGCTGGTTAAACTAACCTATCATGTTAACCTGAGAAAAAGTAGGCACACATGCTCTTTATATTGCTACTTTCCTTTCACCTTTGTTTCATAAGTGTACTGTGCTACAAAAGATAAAAGAATTCTTCAAAATGTAATTTAATTACCTAAAAAATAAAACAAAATCAAGATGAAGCTGTTTTTATTTCATTTTGATGAAGCAGTTTTATCAGCATGTTGAAAACTTACTAAAGAAAGAAATTTTAGCCTATTCTATCAACTAAGTCCTTCTGAAAACAATTGTGGCCAAGAATTCATGATCTTTAATGATAAAAAGTAAAACTGCTAAATCTTAGACGTTTTCAGCATCTGATACCAAAACATTTTAGAAGGAAAAAGCACAAAGAGCAAAACTTTCAAAAATGTGTCAGTTATGTATTGTTTTATTACAAAACAGTATTCACCATATCTTACTATACAAATGGAAAAATATAATATGTGCATACATACATGTAATACATGCCAAAAAAAAAAAAAAAAAAGCCTGGAATTAAATTCACCAAATTAACAGTAGTTATGCCTTGGTGATAAGATTATGAAATAAATTTGGGGGAGCTTATCTACGCTTAAGTTTTCTAGAATGATTAAACATCACTTGGATAATAAAATTGATTTTTTAAGGAATCAATAATGAAATTAGTAAGATAAACATAAAGTACCATTTTTATTCCCTGGGTCCTTGCTATGAGATATGTAAGGCAAATATCTGTCTGACAATGCCTTTCTAGGGTTACCATACTGCCTTAACTTTAGCTGGGGACTAAAAATAAACAATCAAGAAATATATCTTAAATGTCCATTAGAATGGAATATTATTCAGCCATAAAAGGAATGAAGTATTGATGCATACTACACATAGATGAACTTTGAGAACATTATGCTAAGTGACAGAAGCCAGACACAAAAAGAAACATCCAGAATATTCAAATCCATAGGGACAAAAACTAGATTAATGTTTAGCAGCGGCTGTGGGGAGGCGGAATAGGGAGTGACTCTGGAGGATGGAGTTTCTCTCTGGGGTGATGAAAATGTTCTGGAATTAGTGGTGATAACCTTGTGAATATACTTTAAAAAAAAAACCCTACTGAATTATATACTCTGTAGGGTGAATTTTATGGTATGTGAATTATATCACAATTAAAAATGCCTACTACATACTTACTATGTGAGAAATATAAAAATCTCTTAAAAGAAATAAAATTTACTCATGAAAAGATCAGAGAACAATTTAGTACCGAATTACATGAGTGAGGCTGTAGGTAAAACGGAAATTCAGAAAGGAGAAAGATGAATGTGATCTGAGGTAGACTGAGATTTCAACAAAGAGGCATGAATTAATGGAAAGCATAAAGAAATAATAGAAAAACAATAATCTATAGTAACCTTACTTCCAAAATGCCATCT